>NW_008345486.1:684-10842 GCF_000622305.1 Nannospalax galili
GCAATCCCCCAATGTGATGGCACAATGTGCCATTGTGCCATCACATTGCTCATTGTGCCATCACAATGTGCCATTGTGTCATTACAACGATCTATTTTTTCATCAATAAGCTCAATAGGCAAACACGGTGCTGAATGTTGCCTCACAATCCCCCAATGTGACATCAAAATGCTACAATGTGACATCACAATGCTTCAATTTGCAACACTTTAGCCCCATTATCCTGCTCAAATGTGCCATCACAATGTTACAATATGACTTCAAATTGTTCCATTGTGCCATCACAATGCACCATTCTGTCATTACAATGATCCTTTGTTTCAATGCACCATTCTGTCATTAAAATGATCCTTTGTGTCATGACAATACTCAATAAGGAAACACAGTGTGCAATATCCCCTGACAATCAAACAATGTGATGTCACTGTGCTCTAATACGTCATCACAAAGATCCAATGTGACATCACAATGCTCTAATGTGCCAACATTAAGAACCATGTGCAATTATATTGCTCCAGAGTGCCATCGCAATGTTACAATATGATGTCCCAATATTCCATTTTGCCCTCACAATGCTCTTTGTGCCATCACAAATCGCCATTGTGTCTTTACAATGATCCATTTTGTCATCACCATGCTCAGTATGCAAACACGGTGTTCAATATCCCCTCACAATCCCCCAATGTTACATCTCAAGGCTCCATTGTGTCATCAAAATGCATCAATGTGACACCACAATGCTCAAACATGCCAACACTGTGGCCCCATATGAAATCACAATTCCCCAATGTGACATCACAATGCTCCATTGTGATATCACAATGATCAAATCGGACATCACAATGCTAGGCCCCATGTGCTAATATATTACTCCATGTGCCATCACAATGTTACGATATGACTTCACAATATTCCATTGTGCCATCACAATGCTTATTGTGCCATCACAGTGCTCCAAAGTACCTATACTAAGGCCATATGGAACATTTTCTTGCTCCAATATGCCATCACAATGCTACAATATGACTTCAAAATGTCCCATTGTGCCATCACAATGCTCTTTCACAATGCACCATTTTCTCATTACAATGATCCATTATGTCCTTACTAAGCTCAATATACAAACACGGTGCTCAATGTCCCCATACAATTACCCAATATGACATCAAAGTGCCACAATGTGTCATCACAAAGCTCCAATGTTTCATCACAATGCTCCAATGTGACATCAAAATGCTTCAAAGTGACATAACAATACTCCAGTGTGCCAGCACTATGGCCCCATGTGCCATTATATTGCTCCAAGGTGCCATCACAATGTAACCTTATGACTTCACAATGTTCCATTGTGACATCACAACACTCCAGTATGCCAGCACTATGGCCCCATGTGCCATTATATTGCTCCAAGGTGCCATCACAATGTAACCTTATGACTTCACAATGTTCCATTGTGACATCACAACACTCCAGTATGCCAGCACTATGGCCCCATGTGCCATTATATTGCTCCAAGGTGCCATCACAATGTAACCTTATGACTTCACAATGTTCCATTGTGACATCACAACACTCCAGTATGCCAGCACTATGGCCCCATGTGCCATTATATTGCTCCAAGGTGCCATCACAATGTAACCTTATGACTTCACAATGTTCCATTGTGACATCACAACACTCCAGTATGCCAGCACTATGGCCCATGTGCCATTATATTGCTCCAAGGTGCCATCACAATGTTTGAACCTTATGACTTCACAATGTTCCATTGTGACATCACAACACTCCAGTATGCCAGCACTATGGCCCCATGTGCCATTATATTGCTCCAAGGTGCCATCACAATGTAACCTTATGACTTCACAATGTTGCATTGTGCCATCACAATGCATCCTTTTGTCATTACAATGATCCATTCTGTCCTCTCCATGCTCAATATGCAAACATGGTGCTCAAAGTCCACTCACAATCCTCCAGTGTGACATAACAATGCTCAAATATGACATTACAATGCTCCAAAGTTTCAAAACTATGGCTTCATGTACCATTATACTGCTCCAATATGCCATCACAATGATACAATATGACTTCACAATGTTGCATTGTGCCATCACAATGCATCATTTTGTCATTACAATGATCCATTCTGTCCTCTCCATGTTCAATATGCAAACACGGTGCTCAATGTCCCCTCACGATTCCCCAATGTGCCTTCACAGTGCTCCAGTGTGTCATCACATGCTCCAATGTGTCACTACAATGCTAAATGTGACATCACAATGCTAAATGTTCCCCCACAAGGGCCCTAATGTGTCATCATCGTGCTCAGTGTGCAAATATAATGCCCCAATGAGTCATCAAAATACTCCTGTTTGGTATTGCAATGTTTCATGTGCTATCATTATGCTCCAATGTGCCCACACTGTGGCCCCATGTACCATTATATTGCTCTCCTGTGCCATCACAATATTACAATATGACTTCTCAATTTTCCATTGTGCTATCACAATTCTCATTGTGCGATCACAATGCACCACTGTGACATTAAAATGATTCATTGTGTTGTCACCATGCTCAATATGCAAACACAGTGCTCAATGTCCCCTCAGAAGCCGCCAATGTCCCATCATAAAGCCCCAATATGTAATCACAATACTACGATGTGTCATTACAATGCTCCAATGTCACATCACAATGCTGCAATGTGAAATCACCATGCTCAGTGTGCCAACACTATGGCCCCATGAGCCATTATATTGCTGCAATGTGCCATCACAATGTTACAGTATGACTTCACAATATTACAATATGACATCACGATATTCCATTTTGACATCACAATTCTCCAATGTGACATCACAATGCTCCAGTGTTCCATCACAATGTTACAATATGACATCGCCATGTTTCATTTTGACATCACAACGCTCCAATGTGACATCACAATGCTGCAAAATAACATCACAATGCTCCGTGACAGTACTATCATGCCATGTGCCATTATATTGCTCCAGTGGTCTATCACAATGTTACAATATGACTTTACAATATTCCATTGAGTAATCACAGTGCTCATTGTGCCATCACAATGCTCCAATGTGTCAACATTATGGCCCCATATGCCATTATATTGCTCCAATGTCCCTTCACAATGTTACAATATGTTTTCACAATGTTGCATTGTGCATTCACAATGCTCATTGTGGCATCAAAATGCGCCATTGTGTATGCTCCAATGTGACATCACGATGCTCTTATATGCCAACGCTATCAGCCCATGTGCCATTATAGTGCTCCAACGTGCCATCACAACATTACTATATGACTTCATAATGCTCCATTGTGACATATCAGTGCTTGAATGTGACATCACCATGCTCCAATATACCATCACAATGTTACAATATGATTTCACAATGTTCCATTCCACAATGCTCCAATGTGCCAGTACTCTTGCCGCATGTGCCATTGTATTGCTCCAGTATGCCTTCACAGGGTTACTATATGACTTCACAATGTTCCCTTGTGACTTCACAGTGCTTCAATGTACCAACACTGTGGCCACATGTACCATTATATTTCTCCAATGTCCCTTCACAATGTTACAATAGGTCTTCACAATGTTGCACTGTGCCATCAAAACGCTCATTGTGGCATTACAATGTGCCATTGTGTCATTACAATGATCCATTGTGTTGTCACCATGCTCAGTATGCAAAAACTGGTTCTCAATTTCCCCTCTCGTTTCCCCAATGTGACATCTCAATGCTCCGATATGACCTCACAATGCTCCAGTGTGTCACCACGATTCTCACTGTTGCATCACAATCCACAAGGTCACCTCACAAGGCCTCTAATGCTTCATCACAATGTTCAGGGTGCAAATATAATGTCCCAATGAGTGATCACAATATTCCAATGTGGTATTCCAATGTTTCATGTGCCATATAAATGCTCCAATGTTCCAACACTGGGCCCCATGTACAATTATATTGCTCCAGAGTGCCATCACAATGTTACAATATGAATTCACAATCTTCCATTTTGCTGTCACAATGCTCTTTGTGCCATCACAAATCACCATTGTGTTGTCACAAATATCCACTGTGTCGTCACCATGCTCAATATGCAAACACGGTCCTCAATGTACCCTCATAAATCCACAATGTGATATCACAATGCTGCAATGGGTCATTACAATGCTTCCACGTGACATCACAATGCTCCAATATGTCACCACAATGCTCAATGTGACATCAAAACGCTGATTTTCCCCTTACAAGGCCCCTAATGTGTTATCACAATGTTCAGTGTGCAAATATAATGTCAAAAATATGTTATCACAATACTCCAATTTGATATTGCAATGTTTAATGTGCCATCAAAATGCCAGCCCTATGGCCCCATGTGCCATTATATTGCTCCAATGTGCCATCGCAAGGTTACAATATCACTTCAAAATGTTCCATTGTGCCATCACAATGCTATTTATGCCATCACAGTGCACCATTGGGTCATGACAATGATCCATTGTGTCATCACCATACACAATATGCAAACACGGTGCTCAATGTCCCCTCACCATCCCCTAATGTGACATCAAAATACTACAATGTGTCATCACAATGCTCCAACGTGACATCACAATATTCCAGTATGCCAACACTATGGCCCCTTGTGACATTATATTGCTCCAGTGTGCCATCACAATGTTACAATATGATTGCTCAATGTTCAATTGTACCATCACAATGCTCATTGTGCCATCAGAATGTTCCATTGTGCCATCACAATGTTCATTGTGCCATCACAATCTGCCACTGTGTCATTACAATGATTCATTGTGTCTTCACCATGCTCAATATGCAAACACGGTGCTCAATGTTCCCTCACAACTCGCCAATGTGACATCATAAAGCTCCAATATGTAATCACAATGCTCGAGTGTGTCATAACAATGCTCCAATGTGTCATCACAATTCTCCAATGTCGCATCACAATTTTCCAAAATGACACCACAATGGTCAATGTGCCAACACTATGGTCACATGAGCTATTATATTTCTCCAATGTGCCATCACGATGTTACAATATGTCTTCACAATCTTCCATTGTGCAATCACAATGCTCATTGTGCCATCAGAATGCACCAATATGTTATTACAAACATCCATTGTTTCATCACCATTCTCAACATGCAAACATGGTGCTCAGTGTCCACTCAGAATCCCCTAATATGACATCACACTGCTACAACGTGACATTACAATGCTCCAATGTGGTATCACAATGCTCCAATATGCCAGCACTGCAATCCCATGTGCCATTATTTTGCTCCCGTGTGCCATCACAATGTTACAATATGACTTCTCAATGTTCCATTGTGCAATCACAATTCTTCTTGTGTTATCACAATCTGCCATTGTGACATTACAATGATTCATTGTGTTGTCACCATGCACAATATGCAAACACAGTGCTCAATGTCCCCTCACAAGCTGCCAATTTGACATCATAATGCTAAAATATCTAATCACAATGCGCCAATGTGTCATCACAATGCTCCAATATCACATCACAATGCTCCAATGTGACATCACAATGCTCAATGTGCCAACACTATGGCCACATGAGCCAATATATTGCTCCAATGTGCCATCACAATGTTACAGTATGACTTCACAATGCTCCTTTATGCAATTACAATGGTCATTGTGCCATCACAATGCACCAATGTGTTATTACAAAGATCCTTTGTTTCATCACCATCCTCAACATGCAAACACCATGCTCAATATCCCCTCACAATCCCTCAATGTGATATCACAATGCTCCAATGTGCCAACTCTTTAGCCCCATGTTACATTATATATACTCATTATAATATCGCCATCATATTGCACAAATTTGCCATCACAATGTTACAATATGACTTCCCATAGTTCCCTTGTGCCATCACAATGCACCACTCTGTCAATCATTAGAATGATCCATTGTTTCTTGACCATACTCAATATGGAAACACAGTGCTCAGTGTCCCCTTAGACTCCACCAAACTGACATCACATTTCTCCAATGTGTCATCACAATACTCCAATGAGACATCAAAATTCTTCAATGTGGCTACATTAAGGCCCCGTGTGCCATTATATTGCTCCAATGTGCCATCACAACATTACAATATGAATTCACAATATTCCATTTTGCCATCACAATGCTCTTTGTGCTATCTCATCAAACCACCATTCTGTCATTACAATGATCCACTGTGCTGTCCACCATACGAAATATGCAAACACCGAGCTCAATGCCCCCTCACAAGTCCCCAGTATGCCATAACAAATGCCCCAATGTGTCATCAAAATGCTCCAATGTGACATCACAATGCTGCAAAATGACATCACAATGCTCCAACGTGACAGTACTATCGCGCCATGTGCCATTATATTGCTCCAGTGGTCTATCACAATGTTACAATATGACTTTACAATATTCCATTGAGTAATCACAGTGCTCATTGTGCCATCACAATGCTCCAATGTGTCAACATTATGGCCCCATATGCCATTATATTGCTCCAATGTCCCTTCACAATGTTACAATATGTTTTCACAATGTTGCATTGTGCATTCACAATGCTCATTGTGGCATCAAAATGCGCCATTGTGTCATAACAATGATCCCTTGTGTTGTCACCATGCTAATTATGCAAAATTGGTGCTCAATTTCCCCTCTCGATCCCCCAATGTGACATTTCAATGCTCCAATGTGACCTCACAATGCTCCAATGTTTCACCACGATTCTCAATGTTTCATCACTATGCTGAATGTCACCTCACAAGGCCTCTGATGTGCCATCACAATTCTCAGTGTGCAAATATAATGTCCCAGTGAGTGATCACAATATTCCAATTTGGTATTCCAATGTTTCATGTGCCATATCAATGCTCCAATGTGCCAACATTATGGCTACATGTGCCATTTTATTGCTGCAAAGTGCCATCACATCGTTACAATATGAAGTCACAATATTCCATTTTGCAATCACTATGCTCATTGAGCCATCAAAATGTGCCATTGTGTCATTACAATTAAACATGGTAATCCACGTCCCCTCACAATCCTCCAATGTGACATCACAATGCTCCAATGTGTAATCACAAGGCTCCAATCACAGAACACTATGGCCCCAGGTGCCATTATATTGCCCCAAAGTACCATCACAATGTTACAATATGTCTTCAAAATATTCAGTTGTGCCATCACAATGTGCCATTGTGTTATTACAAAGATCCATTGTGTCATCACCATGCTCAATATGCAAATATGGTTCTCAAAGACCACTCACTATCACCCAACGTGACATCACAGTGCTCCAATGCATCATCACAATGCTTCACTGTGACACCACAATGCTCCAATGTGTCACCACAATGTTCAATGTGACATCACAATGTGAATGTCCCCTCACCAAGCCCCTAATGTGTCACAACAATGCTCTGTGTGCAAATACAATGCCCCAATGTGTCATCACAATATTCCAATTTGGTATTCCTATGTTTCATGGGTCATGAAAATGCTGCAATGTGACATCACAATGCTCAAAGTGTCACCACGATGGTCAAAGCGACATCACAATACTCCAGTGTGCGAACACTATGGCCCCATATGCCATTAAATTGCTCCAATGTGGCATTGCAATGTTACAATACGACTTTGCAATGTTCCATTGTGCCATCACAATGCTCTTTGTGCCATCACAAATTGACATTGTGTCATTACAATGATCCATTGTGTCTTCATACTCAATATGCAAACACGGTAATCAACGTCCCCTTACAATGCCCCAATGTGGCATCACAAAGCTCCAATATGTCAGCACAATGCTCCATTGTCACATCACAATGCTCAAATGTGACATCACAATGCTCCAATATGCCAACACTATGGCCCCACGTGCCATAATATTGCTCCAATGTGCCATCACAATGTTACAATATGACATAACAATGTTCCACTGTGCCATCACAATCCTCAATTTGCCATCATAATGGGCCACTGTGTCATTACAATGATCCATTGTGCCATCAGACTGCTCAATATGCAAACATGGTGCTCAATTTCCTCTCACAGTCCCCCAATGTGACGTCACAATGCTCCAATTTGTCATCACAATGCTCCAATGTGCTAAAATTTTGGCCCCATTTAACATTATATTGCTCAATATGCCATCACAATGTTACAATATGACTAAACAATTTTCCAATGTGCTATAGCAATGCTCACTGTGTCATCACAATGCACCATTGTGTCATTACAATGATCCATTGTGTCATCACCATGCTCAATATGCAAACACGTGCTCAATTTCCTCTCACAATCCCCCAATGTGACATCACAATGCTCCAATTTGTCATCACAATGCTCCAATGACACATTACAATGCTCCAATGTGCTAAAATTATGGCCCCATTTACCATTGCATTGCTCCAATGTGCCATAACAATGTTACAATATGACTTCCCAATATTCCATTGTTCCATAACAGTGCTCATTGTATCCTCAAAATGCTCCAATGTGCCAAAATTTTGGCCCATGTGCAATTACAATCCCACAATGTGACATCAAAATGCTCCAATGTCACATCGCAATGCTCCAATGTAACAACACAATGCTCCAATGTGCCAACACTGTGGCCCCATGTTCCATTTTATTGCTCCAAGGTGTCATCACAATGTTACAATATGACTTCCCACTATTCCATTGTGCCATCACAATGCTGCAATTTGCCAACACTATCGTCCCATGTGCCATTATATTTCTCGAATGTCCCATCTCAGTGTTACAATATGACTTCACAATATTCCACTGTGCCATCACAACGCTCATTATGCAATCACAATACCTCATTTTGTCAGAAAATGATCCATTGTGTCGTCATCATGCTCAATATGCCAAAACGGTGGTCAATGTCCCCTCTCGATCCCCAAACGTGACATCACAATGCTCCAATGTGTCAACCCAATTCTCATCGTGGCATTACAATGCTGAATGTCCCTCACAAGAAATCTAATGTGTCATCTCAATGCTCAGTGTGAAAATATGATGCCCCAATATTTGATCACAATATACAAATTTGGTATTCCAGTGTTTCATGTGCCAAATCAATGCTCCAACATGACAACATTTGTGCCATCACAATGTTAAAATATGACTTTACAGTGTTCCATTGTGATATCACAGTGCTCCAGTGTGACATCCCAATTCTCAATGTGCCAAAACTATCGCCCTGTGTGCCGTTATATTTCTCCTATATGCCATCAGAATATTTCAATAGGATATCTAATGTTCCAATGTGACATCACAATGCTCCAGAGTAACAATGCTATCTCCCCATGTGCCTCTATATTGCTCTGTTTTTCCATGACAATGTTACAATATGACTTCACAGTGTTCCATTATGTCATCACAATGCTCTACAATGTTACAATATGATTTCACAATGTTCGATTGTGTCATCACAATGTTCCAGGGTGTCATCGCAATGCTCCCATGTGAAATCACAATACTCCAATGTGCCATCACAGTGCACCAAAGTTCCAACACTAACACCACGTGTGACATTATATTGTGCCAATGTGTCATAACGACGTTACAATTTCATTTTGCAATCTTCCAAGGTGACATCACAATGCTCCAGTGTGACATCACAATGCTCCAATGTGCCAACACTATCACCCCATTTGCCATTATATTGCTCAAATGTGCCATCACAATTTTATAATATGACTTCCCAATGCTCCATTGAGCCATCACAATTTTTCATTATGAGTTCACAATGTTCGATTGTTTCATCACAATGCTCCACAATGTTACATTATAATTTCTCAGTGTTTGATTCTGTCATCACTATGCTCCAATGTGTCACCACGATGCTCAACGTGACATCACAATGCTCCAATGTGCCAAGACTATGTCTCCATATGCCATTAAATTGCTCCAATGTGGCATCACAATGTTACAATATGACTTCACAATGTTCCATTGTGCCATCACAATGCTCAGTTTACCATCACAATGTGCCATTGTTTTATTACAATCATCCACTGTGTCATCACCATGCTCAATATGCAAACACGGTGCTAAATGTCCCCTCAC
>NW_008345486.1:10945-11461 GCF_000622305.1 Nannospalax galili
CCATTATATTGCTCCAGTGTGCCATCACAATGTTACAATATGACTTCACAACAACTTTCCAGTGTGCCACACCAATGCTTATTTTGCCATCACAATGCATCACTGTGTCTTTACAATGATTCATTGTGTTGTCCCAATGCACAATATGCAAACACAATGCTTGATGTCCCATCACAATACCCCAATGTGATACCACAATGCTCCAATGAGTCATGACAATGCTGGAATGAGCCAACATTATGGCCGCATGTGCTATCACAATCTCCCATTGTCACATCACAATGCTCCAATGTGGTATCACAATGCTCCAATGTGTCCACATTAAGGCCCCATATGGTATTATATTGCTCCAATGTGCCATCACAATGTTGCAATATGAATTCACAATATTCCATTGTGCCATCACAATGCTTATTGTGCCATCAGAGTGCGCCACTGTACCAACACTAAGGCCCCATGTGCCATTATATTGCTCCAATGTGCCATCAAAATGTTACAATATGACTTCACAATGTG
>NW_008345486.1:12528-15281 GCF_000622305.1 Nannospalax galili
GTGTCATCACAATGCTCCAATGTGTCACCACAATGCTTAATGTGACATCACAATGCTGAATGTCCCCTCAGCAAGCCCCTAATGTATCATCAGAATGCTCTATTTGCAAATACAATGCTCCAATGTGTCATCACAATATTCTGATTTGGTATTCCAATGTTTCATTGGCCATCAAAATGCTCCAATGTGACATCACAATGCTCAAAATGTTACCACGATGGTCAAAGCGACATCACAATGCTCCAATGTGCCAACACTATGGCCCCGTATGCCATTAAATTGCTCCAATGTGGCATTGCAATGTTAAAATATGACTTTGCAGTGTTCCACTGTGCCATCACAATGCTATTCTGTGCCATCACAAATAGATATTGTGTCATGACAATGATCCATAGTGTTGTCACCATGCTCAACATGCAAACACAGTGCTCAATGTCCCCTCACAATCCCTCAATGTTACATCACAAAGCTCCTGTGTGTCATCACAATGCTCAAATGTGGCAACACAATGATCATTGTGCCATCACAATACACCAATGTGCCATAACAATGCTACAATGTGACTTCAAAATGTTCCATTGTATCATCACAATGCTCTGTGTGTCATCATAATGCTCATTGTGCCATCACAATTCGCCATTGTGTCATTACTGTGGGAACCCATCCCCCAATTCATGCTGACCTTCGTTTGCACCCTGGCTGTTGACCACAGTTACCGGAACACTCACTACCACATGACCCACCCACAAGTCCTGTTATTGTGCTTCTCTGCAGCTGAGGTGGAGCTCTGGTGTTTTATCCACTTGTCTGGGACTTTTCCACTATGCAGGAGAGTGATATATATAGCAGGCCGTCCTGTCAATAAAGGGAATTCTCTCCATATGAATGACCTGCTGACGTGTGGGGGTCCAGGGCCGGTTTTCTTCCCTGTCATAGAGGTTCCAGACCCCAATCAACAGGTTCAGGTGCTTTGACAGCATGATCCGTTAAAATTTAAAGACATAAAACAACTTAAGGAGGCAGTCAGCACTTATGGACCCCCTGCCCCATTTACACAATCTATCCTAGAGTCCTTTTCGGCTCTGCATTGCACACCTAGTGACTGGCAGCAGCTCTGCCAGGCAGTATTGTCAAGAGGGAAATATCTTCTCTGGAGAAGCGAGTATCAGGAGAACTGCCTCCAGTCCGCTGTGCGCAATGCCGCCGCAGGATTCCCACAAAGGAATGTGGAGATGCTAACAGGCACGGGCGTGTATTCTACCTTAGCCCCCAGATTGTGTATGATCCTGGGGTGTAGGCACAGGTGGCCGCTGCTGCCACGTGAGCTTGAAAGCAACTCCCTAACAAGGGGGCTGGAGAACAGCTGTCAAAAGTACTACAAGGACCCTCAGAGCCATTTGCAGATTTTGTGGATCGGCTTTTGCAGTTGGCCACTAGGATTTTGGGGGATGTTGAGTCAGTTATGACTGTGGTAAAGCAAATGGCTTTTGAAAATGCCAATAAATACTGCAAAGAGGCAATCTGCCCACATAGGGACAAGAGTTTAAATATCTATCTCAAATTATGTCTGGATATTAACCAAAATCACATTATGGGACAAGTTATTGCCTCCCATGTCAGTAGGAAACAAGCCCAGGATATTGTGAAAAACTGCTCCACTTGTGTCAAGTTTTTTCCTGCCCCACTACTGGGTGTTAATCCTCGAGGTCTTTTACCCAATCATATTTGGCAGATGGACGTCACTCATGTGCCCTCCTTTGGCAAATTAGGTTTTGTCCATGTGTCTATAGACACTTATTCCCATATGATCTTTGCTTCAGCACATGTTAAAAAAAAACTTAAGGATATAAAAGGCCACTGCCTCCAGGCCTTTGCTTACTTGGGTGTCCCTAAAAGCATAAAGACAGACAATGGGCCTGCTTATACTAGTAGAGGATTTGCCACCTTTTGTCGAGAGTTTGACATTCTCCATAAAACAGGTATCCCTCACAACCCCCAAGGACAGGCCATAGTTGAGAGAGTGCATCGCACCCTTAAGTGCTATTTGCACAAAATTAAAAAGGGGGAACTGCACGGTCATTTAACATCCCCTCATTCAACTTTAGCCCTCACACTTTATCTTTTAAATTTTCTGACGGTGGATGCTCAAAACCACTCGGCTGCTGATCGGCACTGGAGGCCCTTACGTGAGGGCCAGCCTGTGATGAAATGGAAGGATCTTTCCTCAGGAAACTGGAGAGACCTGGACATGGTATTAGTCTGGGCCCGAGGATCTGTTTGTGTTTTCCAACAGGATGCCGAACACCCTATTTGGGTCCCTGAGCATTGTGTGTGTGCTGTGTCTACACTTCCTGAGGAGCGGCAGCCAGAAGATCATATGGGCTTTGGTGAAGAATCCCCCAATCTTGATGCCATTGGAAATTGACAGTTTTGTTTGGCCAACGGTGGTCAGTACCAACTACACATTAGGGAAGGCTGCTATACCTGTGAGTTGGGAAATGGGTAATACTACAGGCAGTTTTGATCTCTCCAATGCCCTCTGCTTCTCTAAGGTACTTAATATTTCTTTGCTTAATAGCAGTAGCTCCCTCTTAGGGCCTTGCATTGTTCTCAGTAATTGGTCAGTAGGAGACTTTCAGGGAAATTCCTCAAGTGCCTCTGTGCTTGGGCTGGAAGGAATATGGGGTCCCATCAATTTCAACCGTAATTACACTGGTTTTTCTTTACCTCCTCTGCCGGGGCCTCGGTGTCGG
>NW_008345486.1:18331-25587 GCF_000622305.1 Nannospalax galili
CTCCATGGTGCCATCACAATGTTACAATATGACTTCTCAATATTCCATTGTGGCATCACAAGGCTCCAATATGACATCACGATTCTCCAATGTGCCATCACTATGTGCAAGTGTGTCATTACCATGATTCGTTGTATCAACACCATGCTCAATATGCAAAGATGGTGCTCAATATCCCCTTACATTGCCACATGTGACATGACAATCCTCCTTGTTGCCATCACAATGTTATTATATGACTTCCCAATGTTCCATTATGACATCAGACTGCTCATTGTGAAATCACTATGCACAATTGTGATATGACCATCATCCACTCTGTCCTAACCATGCTTAACATGCAACCACAGAGCTCAAAGTCCCCCCACATTCCCTCAATATGACATCACCGTGTTACAATGTGACTTCACAATGTTCTATTGTGACATCACAATGCTCCAATGTGCCATCACAATATTCCAGTGTGCCAACACTATCATCCCATGTACCATTACACTGCTCCAATGTGCCATCACAGTGTTACAATATGAAATCACAATGCTCCAATGTGCCATCACAATGTTATAGTATGACTTCACAGTGTTCCAATGTAACATCACAATGCTCATTGTTACATTATTATGCGAAATTGTGTCATTACCATCATCAATTGTCTCGTCACCATGCTCCACATGCAAAGACTGTGACCAATGTCCCCTCACGATCCCCCAATGTGACATTACAATGCTCCATGGTGTCAGCACAATGTTACAGTATGTCTTCAAAATGTACGATTGTGACATCACAATGCTCCATGTTGCCATTACAATGTTAAAATATCACTACACAATGTTCCATTGAACATCTCAATGCTCCAATGGGACAACACTATCCAATGTGACATCACAATGTTACAGTATGACGTCACAATTTTCTGTTATTTTATCACAATGCTCAAATGTGACATCACTATTCCCCATGTGCCATTATATTTCTGCAATGTGCCACCACAATGTTACAATATGAAATCACAATGCTCCAATGTGCCATCACAAAGTTCCATTGTGCCCACACTATTTCCCCATGTGCCATTATATTTTTCCAATATGCCATCACAATGTTACAGTATGACTTCACAACACTCCATTGTTTTATCACAATGCTCCAATGTGACATAACAATGTTACAATATGACTCCTCATAATCCGTCATGACAAAACAAGGCTCCAATATGACATCACAAGGCTCCAATGTGCCATCAATAGGTGCAATTGTGTCATTACCATGATCCATTGTGTTGTCACCATGCTCAATATGCAAACCCACTGCTCAGTCTCCCCTTTTAATGCCCCTGTGTGGCATCACAATCGTCCTTTGCACCATCACAATGTTACTCTATGACTTCGCAATGTTCCATTATGATATCACAGTGCTCATTGTAAAATCACTGAAGAGTTGTGATATTACCTTCATCCACTGTGTCATAACCATGCTTAATATGAAAACACGGGGCTCAATGTACCCCCAGAGTCCCTGAATATGACATCACAATGTTACAATATGACTTCACAATGTTCTATTGTGACATCACAATGCTCCAATATGCCATCACAGTGTTAAATAACGACTTCAAAATATTCCACTGTGACATCACAATGCTCCAAAAAGATATCACAGTGCTCCAATGTGCCAACACTATCGATGTTCCAACACTACTGCCACAAGAGCGATTACATTGCTCCAATGTGCATTCATGAAGTTACAATATGACTTCACAATATTCCTTTCTCACATCACAATGCTCCAAAGTTCCAACACTATTGCCCCATGTGATATTATATTGCTACAATGAGCCATCTAAATATTACAACATGACTTCTCAATGTTCTATTCTGACATAAAAATGCTCCAATCTTACATAACAATGCTCCAATGCCAACACTATTGACACATGTGCCATTATTTTGCTCCAGTGTGCCATCACAATGTTACAATATGACTTCACAATTTTCCATTGTGACATCACAGTGATCCAATATGACAACACAATTCTCCAATGTGACACCACAATGCTCCAATTTGCCAACACAATGTTACAATATGGATTCAGGAAGTTCCCTTGTGACATTACAATGCTCATTGTGCCATTACTATGCACATTTGTGTCAGTACAACGATACATTGTGTCTTCATTATGCTCAATATGGAAACATGGTGCTCAATGTCCCCTCACAGTCCCCCAATATGACATTACAATGATCCAATGTGCCATCAAAATGTTGCAATATGACTTCAAAATGTTCCTTTTTGATATTACGATGCTCCCTCATGCCATTACGCTATTGCCATATGACTTCATGATGTTCCATTGAGACATCACATTGCTCATTGTGACATCACTATGCAAAATTGTGTTATTACTTGACCCATTGTGTGCTCACCATGCTTAATTGGCAAACACGGTGCTCAATGTCCCCTCAAAATGCCCCCAATGTGATATCACAATGCTCCATGGTGCAATCAAAATGTTACAGTATGACTTCATGGTGCTCAGTGTCTCCTCTCATTCCCCAAATGACATCACAATGATCCCATGTGTCATCACAATGCACCAATGTTACATCACTATGCTACACCAAATGACATCACAATGATCCCATGTGTCATCACAATGCACCAGTGTTACATCACAATGCTCCACTGTAACATCACAATGCTCCAGTGTGCCAACACAAGGGCCCCATGTGCCATTATATTGCTCCAATGTTCCATACAATGTTACAATATTACTTCAAAATGTTCCATTGTGCTATCACTGTTCACATTGTGCCATCACAATGCCCCTTTGTGTCATTACAAGGATCCATTTTGTAGCTCAACACACTCAATATGCAGACACAGTGCTCTATGTCGACTCCAAATCCCCCGATGTGACATCCCAATGTTCCACTGTGTCATCACAATGCACCATTGTGTCATTACAATGATCCATTGTGTCGTCACCATGCTCAATATGCAGACACAGTGCTCTATGTCGGCTCCAAATCCCCCGATGTGACATCCCAATGTTCCACTGTGTCATCACAATGCACCATTGTGTCATTACAATGATCCATTGTGTCGTCACCATGCTCAATATGCAGACACAGTGCTCTATGTCGGCTCCAAATCCCCCGATGTGACATCACAATGTTCCACTGTGCCATCACAATGCACCATTGTGTCATTACAATGATCCATTGTGTCGTCACCATGCTCAATATGAAAACACGGTGCTCAGGGCCTCCTCTCATTTCCCCAAAGACGTCACAATGATCCCCTGTGTCATCACAATGCACCAATGTTACATTACTATGCTCTATTGTAACATCACAATGTTCCAATGTGCCAACACAAGGGCCCCATGTGCCATTATATTGCTCCAATGTGTCATCACAATGTTACAATATTACTTCAAAATGTTCCATTGGACCATCACAATTCTCATTGTGCCATCACAATGCTCCTTTGTGTCATTACAAAGATCCATTTTGTAGTTCAACATGCTCAATATGCAGACACAGTGCTCTATGTCAGCTCCAAATCCCCCTATGTGACATCCCAATGTTCCAAGGTGTCATCACAATGCTCCAATGTGACATCATAATTCTTCAAAGTGACATCACAATGCTCCAATATGCCAACATTATGGCCAAATGTGCCATTATATTGCTTCAATGTGCCTTCACAATATCACAGTATGACTTCACAATGTTCCATTGTGCCATCACAATGCTCATTGTGACATCACAATGCGTTAATGTTCCAACACTATGGCCCCATGTGCCATTATATTTCTCCCAAGTGCCATCATAACATTACATATGATTTTAAAATGATCCGTTGTGCCATCACATTGTTCATTCTGCAATCAGAATGTGCCCTTCTGTCATTCCAATGATCCATTGTGTCATCACCATGCTCAATATGCAAACATGGTGCTCAGTGTCCTCTCACAATCCCCCAAAGGGACATCACAATGTGCCAATGTGACATCACTAATCTCCAATGTGACATCGCAATACTCCATTGTGTCATTACAATAATCCATTGTGTCGCCACCATGCTCAATATGCAAACACGATGCTTAATGCCACCTTACAATACTCCAATGTGACATCACAGTGCTCGAATGTGTCATCACAATGCTCCAATGTGGCATCCCAGTGCTCGAGTTTGCCAACGCTGTGGCCACATGTGTCATTATATGGCTTCAATGTGCCATCACAGTATTAAAATATGACTTCACAATGTTATATTCGGCAATCACAATGCTCATTGTGCCATCACAATGTGCCATTGTGTAATTCCTATGGTCCATTGTGTCGTCACCATGCTCAATATACAAACACAGTGATAAGTTTCCCCTCACAATCACCCAATGTGACATCACAGTGCTCCAACTTGCCATCACTACGTTACAATATGACTTCACAATGTTCCATTGTGAAATCACAATTCTCCAATGTATGTACACTATTGCCTCCTGTGCCATTATATTGCTCCAATGTGCATTCAGAATGTGAAAACATGACCGCACAATGTTCAATTATCACATCACAGCGCTCATTGTGAAATCACTGTGTGCATATTTGACATTACAATGATCCACTGTTTCATAACCATGCTCAGTATGCAGACATGGTGCTCAATTTCCTACCACAATTCTGCAATATGTCATCACAATGCCCCATGGTGCCATTACAATGTTACAGCATGACTTCTCAGTGTTCCATTGTGACATCAAAATGCTCCAGTATGCCAACATTATCGCATCGCCCCATGTGCCATAATATTGCTCCAATGTGCCATCACAATGTTACAATATAACTTCACAATGTTCAATTGTGGCCTCACAATGCTCCAATGTTATGTCATAATTCCCAAATATGCCAACATTATCGCCCCATGTGCCATTATATTGCTCCAATATGAAATCACAATGTTACAGTATGACTCCTCAATGTTCCATTGTCCCCTCACAATTCTCCAATCTGACATCACATTGGAGAATGTTGCCACCACAATGTTACAATATGACTTCTAAATATTCCATTGTGAAATCACAATCCTCCAATATGACATCACAATGCTCCAGTGTGCCATCACTATGCTCAATTGTGTCATAATCATGATCCATTGTGTAGTCACCATGCTCAATATGCAAACATGGTGCCCAATCCCCTCACAATTACCCAATGTGACATCACAATGTTCCATTGTGCCATTAAATGTAAAAATATGACTTCACAAAATTCCATTTTGCCATCCCAATGCTCATTGTGCCATCACTATGCGCAGTTGTGTCACTACTGTGATCCATCTGTCACTACTATGATACATTGTGTTGTCACCATGCTCAATATGTGAACACGGTGCTCAATGTTCCCTCAAAATACCACAATGTGAATTCAGAGTGCTCCATGGTGCCATTACAATGTTACAATATGAATTCACAGTGTTCCATTGAGACATCACAATGCTCATTGTGACACCACTATGCGCAATTTTGTCATTACCATGATCCGTTGTGTCGTCACCATGTTCAAAGTGCATACACGCTGTTCACTGTTCCCTCACAACGCCCTACTGTGACGTCACAATATTCCATGGTCCCATCATAATGTTACAATATGACTTCACAGTGTTCCATTGTGACATCACAGTGCTCCATGGTGCCATCACAATGTAACAATATGACTTCACAATGGTCCACTGTGACATCACAAGAATCCAATGTGACATCACAGTGCTCCCATGTGCCAACACTGTCGCCCTATTTGCCATTATATTGCTCCAATGTGCCATCACAATGTTATAACACGACTTCACAATGTTGCCTTGTGCTATCACAATGCTCATTGTGCCATCACAAAGCACAACTGTGTCATTACCATGACCCATTTTTTTTCGTCACCATGCTCAATGTGCATACACGGTGCTTTCTTCTCTCTCTCTCTCTAAGCAGCCTTCTGCAAACTTTATTTGTAATTAGAAAGCTTGCAATAGCAGCAAAGCATCAGACTATAAATCAAACCATGAATTTGCACAATGTTTCTCACTATACAAATTTTTCATTAATCAAAGTAAAAGGAAAGCACAAAGTTCAATGATTAAACTTTTCTTAACATAGCCAAGCAACGTCTTTATTGTTTTCTTTACACCCTTGCAGTTTCTGTTTTACCATATATGTGTAATACAGCCTTTCCCGATTTTCCCAGCTCTTTACTGACCTAGCAAATCTTTCTATCCAAGAGGGAGTTTCCCTAAGCCAAATAGTTTTTCCTCATACCAAACTTTCTTCTCAATAGTTCCTTGTTCAGGAATAAAACCATAAAGTCCTGTAAAAGGCATCAGGGCATGTAGAGATTTCATGCTACATTTTCCTTTTGGGGTAACTCATTATTAATCACAAATGCAGGTCCAAATGATGTCATAGTTGTAGGAGGAAGTCAGCTATATTTCTACTTTTGATTTGTTTCAATAACATGATAATTCTGCCAAAGGCAGAGATTTCCCCGGTGTAGTTTCCCATTCCTTCATCAGAAATGGTTATCAGAATACTTAAAGAAGAGAAGGTTATACAGATTACAAAAACCAGGATTAATTTGGGATGGGATATGCACCAAAAGAGTAGCGGTCGTCGGCTTTCAGCTGGAACTTTGTCAAACAGTACTCTTGTCAAGGACCATGGAACTCTTGGAGCCACCATGTCCCCCTTTTTATTTTTTAATTTGAAGGTTTCAAACTAAAGAGTAAGAGCATGAATACTTTTTCCTAGTTGTCTGATGATGACTGGAAGGGAATAAACCAGAATCAATTTTAGGAAAAAAACAATCCCTAAATTTATAAAAAATGACCAAGCATTCGTATTAGACACATAAGATCGAATGGCAGAGACAAATGAGTCTGAAGTTTCCTCCAAAGATGAAGTATCTATATGGGATTTACTGAGAGTTTGGATTTGGCTATGTAAGTTATGAATATCTAGTCCTCCATCAGAATTATTCCATAACCCTTGTAGATGAAGCTTAACTCTCTCCCATTCATGAACTGAGAAATTGTGTGGGAAAGGTGTAACACAAATCCATTTAAATGCTGTATGATATTGAACCTGAAGTCGAATCTTAATATTATTTAATTGATTACCCATGAATAACACTGCTCTTTTAGAGTGTTTAACCTTTCCTGAATTCCCTGATCAATATGTTCCTTAATAATCAATGCTACAGAAACAT
>NW_008345486.1:27618-30323 GCF_000622305.1 Nannospalax galili
CTACATCTCCCCTTATTATTTTAAGTGAGGCTTCTCAGGGATAGCCCCGGGAATGGGAGTCACCATCCCTTTTCCCTTATTTTATTATGACCTCCCTGTCTTAGGTTGCCTCTCCTCAGGTTCTGAAGTTGCCCGTCCTTGGGTAACCATGATTGCCCTCATGGCCCCTGTCTTAGGTTCATCAGTCTGGGAGGGTCTTACCCGTCATTGGGATTAGTCATGCATGTGATTATCAGGGGTCTATCCCATAAAGAGGGCAAAACAGCCTCACATTTTTAGGCCAACTCAAGCATCCAGGCCTGGACTTGTCTAGGGGAGGGGGACCCGAGGGAGATTGACTGGACCAAGACTTTCTCTGTCTTGGCTTCTTGATGACTGAACAGAGACACCTGAGGAAGTATAGTATCAGATGACTAAGTTCCCAGGAAATCATCCATATCTAATTTCTCTTTAGGTGGGCCTAACGATCCGAGTAGGTACAAAACAATCTCTCTATGAAGAAAGAATAAGAATAATATTGCATCAATAAAGACAGGAACTAAAGTAGAACAGCCAAAGACACGGCATGCTCTTTTAACACAGCCATCTCCAGGAGGCATTCTTCCTTTGAAGTTTTCTCAGCCTCGACCTACGGAGAGTACCTCACGCAGGCTCCACTGGAGGTGGCGTGACATCAAACCATGATTTGCACAATATTTCTCAGAATAAAAATTTTTCAATAATCACAGTAAAAGGAAAGCACAAAGTTCAATGATTAAACTTTTCTTAACATAGCCAAGCAATGTCTTTATTGTTTTCTTTAAAGACTTGCAGTTTCTGATTTACCATAAACATAATAGAGCCTTTCCACATTTTTCCTTTAATTCTTTGATTTTAATATTTACAGGTGGCTTGCTTATTTGAGAAAATTATTTTTCTCATGGGAACGGGAAAAAAACAGCTCTTTTTATTTATTGTCTAACCAATTTTCCAATTTATCTTTCTCCTCTCCCTTTTGCTATTTCTCCCTGAACGGTTTGTATTCTTTGAGTCATATGATTATTTTTTTCATTTCAATATCCTTTATTATTTTGTTGCCACTTATCTTTAAGGGCTTCATAAATCGCTTTTAGTCTTGGTAAAAGAATGGGCAACTTTTCTTCAGCTGTTATGCACCACGAGCTTTTTACTGACCTAGCAAATCTTTCTATCCAAGAGGGAGTTTCCCTAAGCCAAGTAGATTTTCCTTATACCGAACATTCTTCTCAATAGTTCCTTGTTCAGGATTGAAACCATAAACTCCTGTAAAAGGCAGCAGGGCATCTAGAGATTGCATGCTATATTTTCCTTTGGGGGTAAACCAAGCCTCATTATTAATCACAAATGCAGTTCCAAATGACATCATACTTGTAGGAGGAAGTCGCTTATCTTTTTACTATCGTTTTGTTTCAATAACATGATAATTCTGCTAAAGGCAGAGATTTCCCCGGTTTAGTTTCTCATTCCTTCATCAGAGTTGGTTATCAGAATACTTACAGAAGAGAAGGTTATACAAATTACAAAAACCAGGATTAATTGGGGAAGGGATATGCACCAAAAGAGTAGCGGTCATCGGCTTTCGGCTGGTACTTTGTCAAACAGTACCCTTGTCAAGGACCACGGAACTCTCAGAGCCACCACCTCCCCGTTTTTATTTTTTAATTTGAAGGTTTCAAAGTGAAGACTAATAGCATGAATACTTTTTCCTAGTTCTCTGATGACTGGAAGGGAATAAACCAGAAATAATATTGGGAACAAAGCAATCCCTAAATTTAAAAAAATGACCAAGCATTAGTATTAGACACATAAGATTGAATGGCAGAGACAAATGAGGCTGAAGTTTCCTCCAAAGATGAAGTATCTCTATGCGATTTACTGAGAGTTAGGATTTGGCTATGTAAGTTATGAATATCTAGTCCTGTATCAGAATTATTCCATGCCCCTTGTAGATGAAGTTAACTCTATCCCATTGATTATCTAAGAAATTATATGGAAAAGGAGTAACACAAATCCATTTAAATGCTGTATGACATTGAACCTGAAGTCGAACCTTAATATTATTTAATTGATTAGCCATAAATAACACTGCCTCTTCTAGAGTGTTTAACCTTTCCTGAATTCACTGATCAATATGTTCCTTAATCATCAACTTTTGGAAGTTGATTAAAATGATAATCTGTATGAATTTCTTGTAAAACACCTTGGTAGACAAGAGCTAGTTAATACACCAATTAAAGCAGTTATTCCAAAAATTAGAGCAGCAACAATACGTTTTGATCGTTGGAGGGCAGTAGTAGCATCGTTAAAAATATGAACACCTGGATCTGTATACCATGGTTCTGGGAGAGTAACAGGAAGCATGATTTAAGAAGGGTGGTGTAATATAATAAAAGCTTCCTTAGTTTTTTATCTAGTTAAGCAATTTGACAAAATACAGTAAGAAAAATATCCATAAAAAGAACCATCAGAATTATGAGAGATAAACATAAAACCATGAGGACATTCCTGTAAAATAACAGAGGGAGCACCTACACAAGCTTGTAAAGATTTGGAAGTAATCTTTGGATTCCCGCAAGGGCGATGAAGAGTGATCATACCTGTTGCAGCCAAGAGTTTATGAAGGTCCCACTGAATGTGTTGTCTACCAGAGATTGAAAGACGAACAACTTGAGGAGTAACCCATCCAG
>NW_008345487.1:0-2237 GCF_000622305.1 Nannospalax galili
AGGACATTCTTACCGTTTCCAGTTAATAAACTTGAAGTGTTTTAGTAGTGACTCCTTGGGGGTCTTTTCAGGAGCACATATCTCATACTGTCACTGCCTGGTGTCTTTGTCCTGATGATACAGGGGAAATGGGGTCCCCTCACTAATAAAAGAAAATTTAATAATGGACTCAAAGGAAACTTTAGGATAATTTTATTAGAGTTTGAAAGAAAACCCCTCAGGGAAGGCAAGCTGAATTTCAGCAGCTGCCCAGAGGAGGAGAATGGAGGGGAGAAGGAAAAGGCCATAAAGTCATTAGAGCTAGCATGGAGGTCAGGCGGGGTGGAAGTGGCAGCTATGTGGTGGGAGGGGCCTTTAGTAAAGAAACCAAAAATGTTAGAGGAAGCATGCTTAGGAAAGAGGTAGAAAGAAAAGGAGAGGCTATGCTTGTCTAAAAATTCAGAAAATCAGGCAGACTTCTGGATACTATACATCTGTGGCCTCGTCCATAGGACTGTACTGGGAAGCAGGGATCCCAGACAGGGAGAGTTCACCATCTCAGTAACGCGCACACTAGTTATTTTGCTGGTCTTTAGCTTGATAAGGTGAACCCACTTTCCTAGAGATGGTTCTCTGACAAGGTGATTGGCCCAGACAAATTGGAAAGTGAAAGTTCCCTCTAGGCCAGAGATTTTTCTTCTCTCAACGAGCTTTTGCTTCGTGTACCTTTTTTGTTAGTGTATCATCATTTTCTTCTTCATAGCTGTGATGACCACCTGATCCATTCCTACATTTTCCTTTCAAAAATTATTTAAACTGGGTGTGGTGGCACATGCCTTTAATCTCTCACTGGGGAGGCAGAGGAAGGCAGATCTCTGTGAGATCGAAGCCAGTCTGGTTTCCATACTGTGTTCTAGGCCAACTGGGGCTCTAGGGAGACCCTGTCTCAAAAAAGACCGAAAAAGGAAAAAGAAATTTAAAAAAATTTAAAAGTATAAATGACAGAGGCTGGAGAGATGGCTCAGTGGTTAAGAGCCCAGATTACTCTTGCAGAGGACCCAGGCTTGGTTTCCAACTTCCAACACCCACAATGCAGCTAACTACTAGTTAGCTCCAGTTCCAGGGGATCAGATACCCTCTTCTGGCCTCCATGGGCACTGCATGACACAGGTGCAATTATATACATGCAGGCAAAACACTCATACACATAAAATAAACAAATAAAAATATAAAAAGGAAACAAATCTTCAAATTACATTTTTATTTATTGTTGTATGTGCGGGAGGTAGGTGTGCAGTTGGGTGTGTGCAGGCCATGGCACCTGTGTGGAGGTCGGAGGACAACATGGCAGGAGTCAGTTCTCCTTCCACCTTGTCTGAGGTAGTCTTTCCTGTTTCTGTTGCTGTGCTGCCCAAGGCTTCTGGGTGAGTCTTCCATTTCTGCCCCCACCTTCCAGAGAGAGTGCTGGAATTACAGATGTGTGCCACCTGAATCTGGCTTTGTACATGGGTTCCAGGGTTGAACTCGGGTCATCAGGCTTGCTCAGCAAGGGCTTTTAGGAACCGAGCCATCTCTACGTCTCTACATTGTTTTCTTTCTATTACCGGGAAGATAGATCCATGACAACGGGGACTGCTTCTTTCAGACTGTACCATGAAACGGAGAACGGTTCTGCCACAGGGTAGCCAGCTAATAGACATTAGCTGGACAAATGAAGAGACAAAATCATAATGTGCTGCCTGGGAAATAGGAAACATTCCCTTGGCAACTGCGACCATCACGCTAACCCACTCACCTGTGGTACCCACGTGCTTGGCACTTCCCAGGTTTCAAAGCCAACTTCCCGCAGGAAGAACAACAGTGAGTGAAGATGGTTTTTTCAGTGGTTCACATACTGTTTTTTAGCAGGGTCGGAGTGGGGGGTGAGGATTTAGCTTCTTTCTTTTAATGTGCATGGCTGTAGAGCTGTGTCTGTAAATCGCTCCCATCAGCAGGCTGAACAGCAGAGTGAGGCAAGCTAATTTTCTGGCCAAATGAGGTCTGGGTTGACCATTAACTCAAGCAGCTTTGTTTTTGCCATTTCACAGAATTGCAGGAATGATTTGGCTGGTTGCCTGTGTGGTATGAATTAACCTCAAATAACTCCTTTTGAGAAATTTAAATTTTGCTTTAGCCCATGTCATTGTTCTTCCTGAATTTGATTTTTAATATTTATTTATTTATTTATTTATTTATTTATTTATTTATTTATTTATATT
>NW_008345487.1:2273-10524 GCF_000622305.1 Nannospalax galili
CATACACACACACACACACACACACACACACACACACACACTAATAAAATTTAATTAAATTTAAAAAAGAAATTTTAGATATGTTTTATTTAAAATTAGAATAAGAAATTTTCCATTAACATTTCTGTGTAATGCAATTTAAAAAGTTCTGCAACTATAATAGAACAAAGAAATATAAAAACTATAATTTTAAAAAGTTAAATCACAAAGTGCAGTAGCACATGCAAGCGCCTTAACCCACTGAGCCATCTGGCTGGCCCAACTTGTGTGTTTTTTTTTTTAAATGTATTTATTTATTTTATGTGTATGTATGTATGGCTGTATTATGTGCACCAGGTGTGTGCAGGAGCCTGTGGAGGTGGGAAGAGGGTGCCAGATCCCCTGGAACTGGAATTATAGGCAGTTGTGAGCCACCATGTGGTACTGAGAACCAAACCCAGGTTCTCTGTAAGAGTAGTAAGTGCTCTTAACCTCTGAGCCATCTCTCCAGTCCCTCAACTTGCTTTTTAAAAAATTCTTTTTTTTTAACTAATATTTCTTAGTTAAAGTACTCAGTCATGTATCTTGGGCAACCTGCATCTGGATATGAAGCCTGAGGATGACCTTGAACTTCTGATCCGCCTGCTTCCACCTCCCGAGTGCTGGGATTACAGGCAAACATCACCCCACCTGACTTATGTGGTGCTGGGGACAGAACCCAGGGCTTCATGTGAGCTAAGCAAGTGCTCAGCCAGTTTTGCGGCATGCCTGGCCACTCACTCTCTTTAATTGTTTCTGTCTTTTGAGTCTGAGCTGAGGTGCTCAGCACATGTGATATCTAGCGTTCATTGTTGGTGTTTGGGAATTGCAGCAGAGCTCTGTTCTTTTTATGACTTTGCTGTTTTTACTGAATCATTTGAGCAGGAGAGATTTGCTGAGAGGCCTGAGTAGGTCCTGGGAGCCAGGCATCTGACACATGCATCCTGCTGATGCATTCCACCAGTGATACAGGTTTACAGATACTCCACGTGTGATCATTTGCCCTCCACGACGGACCGTTTTCCATGTGGGGTCAATTAGCTTAGCTTGTACTTTCTAACATTCTCCTGGGAGGAGTCTGGTGCTCAGCCTGTTTTCACCCATCGAAGGGCAGGATTTGCAGCACAGTCTTACTGGAGAGGGAGGTCCACTGCTGGTTGGAGTGTGAGAAGTTGCTCGAGGCAGTAGAAACTCTGACGTAATAGTCTCGGTGAGGACAGGCTGAGTTCCCCTGAGTTCTTCATAGACTTAAATGTCAGAACTTACATGCTTTTAGTGCTTCAGGGTAATGGGTTTTGTGTGTGTGTGTGTGCGTGTGTGTAAACAAATTGCAAATTAGCTACAATTTTTCTTTAAAAACTGTTGTCATGGGGTTAGAAAGATGGCTCAGAGGCTAAGAGCACTGGCTAAGAGAACCTGGGTTCAGGTCCAAGCACCCACATGGTGGCTAACAGCATCGATAATTCCAGTTCCAAGGGATCTGATGCCCTCTTCTGGCTTCTGCAGGCCCCAGGCACACACGTGGTACCCAGACACTCAGGCAAACATTCATACACATAAAGTGAATAAACTTATAAAATTAAAAATTGTTGTCATTCGTGTTTCATACATGTATACAAGGCATTGTAGCATATTCATCTCTCATTAACTCCTTAGCCCTCCTGTTGACCCTCTTCTTTCCACCTGCTTTCTTTCCTACCTTCGTGTCTTTTTTGTGGGGCAGGTAGGCCTTGTGCATGTGATTAGATATAATTTATCAACCTAGATACACAAGCTGTTTGTTTTTAATCCAGCTGGTATTTAGAACATTTTCTCTTTTCCGATTTTGAAGAAAGCCTACCTATTTTTTTCCCCAAATAAACTTTATGTGTGTGAATGTGCACATACCAGCACCTGTCTCATATCTCAGACTTCTTCAGAAACTGCAGAGAGCTAACGTGTGAGTCATCTTTTGTGGAAGAGATATTATTGCTCTCCTGTGGGTAATCTGCCATCTTGCAGTTATTGAAACCAGCGGTCATGTCATACTTATGAAACATGTCTGTCCTTTTTTTAAATGAGTAAAGTTTAACATATAATTATGTCCAGAGTCTAAATGTTATCCAATGTCAGGCCTTTTGGTTTATTAGACATAGAGGAAGCTGATATTGGGCTTGACAGTTGCTCATTATCTGGGCTTAGAGAGATGCCATTTCTAGCCAGGTGTGGTGATGCAGGCTTTTAATCCTAGGACAAGGGAAGCAGAGGCAGGCAGATCTCTATGAGATTGAGGCCAGTCTGGTCTACAGGTCAACTGGGGCTACAAGGAGATTCTGTCTCCAAAAAGACAAAAAAGAGCCATTTCTATACTTGTTGATATGATAATTATGTTGCAAAGTTGTTTGCTCTCCAAGATAGTTGGAGATAATAGTAACCATTGTTGCCATGGTGACTACCATCCATCAGTTAATGTTCTTCGCTTGTCTTAATTTGTTGTCAGATAAATGGTTCCTTTCTCACAGGGATAACTGCTTGGTTTCAATTAGGCCTGTCTATGCTAAGCTTAGGAGAGGGATTATTTTAGAACCAAGTTCTGATTATGCAGCTGGTTGTAATCGCAGCTGCTTCTGCAGACTTTCTGAACATGCCAAGAGCTCTTATCTAAGAATATAGCTGCTTATCGTGATGTTTTGATCAATGGAAATATTTATATCTGATAATTAGGTCCTGGAGTAACATTTCAGGTCTATATTACCAAGTTCATCTGATTTCACTGATCACATTTCTTGATATTAGTGTTCTTCCCTTAGGGTTAGACTCCTGAGATCTTGAAAAAGAAGTTTTAATTATGAGAATTTCCAGGGTACAGAACTATCCATGATCATTGCTTCTCCTGCCAGTATGTGATCCCCTAGAGGGGTTGGAATATGCTTTGTGGTGTTGGCTGGGGAAGGAGAGAGGGAGACACAGGAGCTTGCGAAGCAGTGATGATTAGACCAGCTCGCCCAGGATGGGGAGTGGACAGGCCAAGCTGCATCTAGCTAGCAAGAAAACTGGGACTGGGACAGGAGAAGGGATGGAAGAGGCCGTTGGCTTGAGCAGAGTCATTTGAGAAACATCTCTTCCAGAATGAGAGGAAGAGAAAGGTAGAGTCTTGTCCTAGAGATGGCTGGGAATTCCAGGTGGGTGAGCTGTTGCCTCATTAGCGATGTATGCTGTGTTGGTATCACTGTTTCTCAGCCCAGATACCACAGCTCTGGAGTACTTGGAGCAAGAGAGGTGGAGATGGGGTGGTGGGGACGTCACAGCTTGGATGAAGACAAAGGCAGTGCCTTCTTCCTGCCCTCTTGCTGGGACGAAGCAGACTTGTCTAGAGGTTTAACCACCGAATATGGCTGGGGTGGTGTCTGTCCTTGAGAGGGATAAGGAAATCCTAGGATGAAAAATGTCCGAGCATACGCCTTGCCCCTTCTTTTGCTACAGTAAACCTGTTCCGTCCTTTTGTTGATCTTAATCCCTAAGTTCTTTTTCTCCATCTGCTATGATATACTGAAGGACTCAGTGATAGCAGTTCTCCCTGTTCCCAGAGACTTCCCTCCCACCAGCTCTGACTGCATTCTCCTTTCTCCGTAGCTTCTAAGACATGAGTCCATGTCTTCTTATTAATGCTCCAAGTATTATCAGTTAAGAAATTGGTAATAGTTATGAAGCATATCTTGTCAGGTTATGCTTCATTAAATCAAGAAACATGGACTTCCCTAATAACATGCAATTACTAAAGCAGCAACATAATGAAACAGGAGGTTAGCTTAGGTCACTTAGGGTAAATAGCAGCAATCTCTTCATGTCCTCTCAGCACCTGTGTTCATGTGTGTTGTCACCTTTTTAAGAGAATGTGTTCTTGTGAACCCCATGAGGAACTAAAGTTAAGTTACTCCAAGTTCTTCATTTTCAAAATGCTTTTAAGTGAAGGAAGCAGTTCGGTAAATCTCCTTTATAAGTTTCTAGGATCCAAGCTCTAGTTGTCCCCAGGTTCCATCTCTGTTTCTAGAAGGATCCATTTCATCTTGCAAAAGTCCTGCCTGCTGGAGGTTATGTAAGGTCAGGGGACGAGCCTGCTGCTTGGGACAGTGGTGGGCTCCTTGCTGAGCTCTTAGAGGAGATGCTGAGGCTGGTCTTGGGCATTCAGCAGAAGTGAGTAGGGCAGCTGGCCATCTTATGGTGATGCCTGACCTGTGGATGGACTGGGGGTGGTGGGTGAGGACAGAGATCTGGTGTTTCTGACCTGTAGCGCTTCAGTTGTGCATTTATCTTTTTAAGAAGAAAACTCCAAGGTAACTATAGGGATGTGAACTTGACTGGGTACCAGGAACTGTGGATAGTAGAAAGCTGTAGGCTGTGTATACAGACACCTGTGTTTTTTTATCCCTGTATAGCTGAGAGACTGGTCTTAATCTCCTGGTCCTACTGCCCCAGCCTCCAGAGTGCCCAGATACGGGTGGGCCATCATAAACTTAACATTTTAAATTTTATTTTTATTTTTTGAGCACTTTGCTTGCATATATGTAAGTGCACCATGTGTTCAGTCCCTGAGGAGGGAATTGAATCCCCTGGAACTGGAGCTGTGAGCCTCCATATGGGTGCTGGGAACCGAACCTACTTTTTCTGCAAGAGCAGCCAGTGCTCTTAACCACTGAGTCAGCTTTCTAGTCCTTTAATTAAACTTTCTGATAAATGCTGAAATACAAAGGCGAGGTGTGTATGTTAGATCAGTAGTTATTAAATACAGTTGAAATCAATCTAAACATGATCTGAAGACTTGCTGTGAGTATTTACAATCTGATAGTCTCTGTGCCTTTGAGTTTTGGGGAGAGGCTGCAACAGCGTTTGAGACAAGGTTTGTAATGTAGTCCACACTGGCCTTGAACTCATATAACTTCGGCTGACCTTGAACTCAAAGCAGCAATCCTCCTGCCTCAACCTCCTGTGTGCTAGGATTACAAATTTTTCTTTGGGGACTACTTGGGTGAGCAAAACCTGTGGGCTTTTTTAAAAAAATATTTTATTTTATGTGTATGTATTGCCTGCATGTGTATAAGTGTGTCCATGTTGTGCAGTGCTGGCAGAAGTCAGAAGGTGGTATTGGATCCCCTGGAACTGGAGTTACATACTGTTGTTAGCCTCCACGTGGGTGCTGGGAATCTAACCCAGATCCTCCTCAAGAGCAGCTAGTGCTCTTAACCACTGAGCCATCTCTCCAGTCCTATACATAGAAAGTTTGGCCCAACAGCCTGGGATGTATAAGACCCTTGAGGGAAGAAGAGAGAGAAGGAGGAAAGGAAGGGGGGTTAAGGAGGGAGACTCGGTATCTGTTTTACGGTATTGCTGAAGTACAGAGTCTAGTATTCACACAAGCATTGGAGATGCCTCTTGGGTGTGAGAGGAACTAAATCTTATTTGGAAGTTAGGCACACGTTGTTGGTGGATGCTTTACTGGCCAGCACAGCCCTTCTTATACCCACATATTGCTGCCTGACATTACCCATCTATCTGAGTATTGCTTATAGAGTGGAACTTTTGTAAAGGCAGTGACTCTGTTTCCTTCTCTGCTCTAACTCCTGAACAGACTCTGGCATGTGCTAGCTGCCCAGCTGATGTTTGTCGAATGACTGTGAGATGCTAATTCAGTGATATGTACACATGAAAAGCATGCATATGATCAGTTCCCAGAAGGACCTTGTTCCCACTGAATTTCCTGGAAATTGTTTGATTATGGTACTCTTGTTTAAGTTACTTTTTTTTGAAGCAGAATTGAAGTTTATTAAAGATATTTTATTTATTTATTTGAAGTTTTTGATTTTATTTATTGCGTATGCGTGTTTTGCCTGTATGTGTTTAAGTGTACTTGTGTCGTGCGATGCCTGGGGCGGCCAGAAGAGGGCGTCAGATCCCCTGGAACTGGAGTTACAGATGGTTGTTAGTGGCTAAGTAGGTACTGAGAACAGAATCCTAGTCCTCTGCAAGGCACCCAGTGCTTTTGACCTCTGGGCCATCTCTCCAGTCTTAAAAATACTTTAAACTATGAGAGTGAGAGAAAGAGAGGCACTTAGAAGGACACACCAAAGCTTGAATAGGGCATCTCTGAGAGGTATTCATTAGTATTTTTAAAATTAACATACAGGGTCAGAGAGATGGCTCAGAGGGTAAAGGCACTTGTTGCTAAGCACAAAGATCTGAATTTGATCCCATGGACCCACATGGTGGAAGGAGAGGACCACTACAGAAAGCTGTTCTTTGACCTCCATACATTTGTAGCCCCTTGTCCCCCACAGAGTAGGTAAATAAATGTAATACAAATTAAATCGGCACCCAAAGTTGTGGGTTCATTATTGCATTTTCATACTTCTATAACTTTTTTTAGATCTTCCTTTCCTACTCCCCTCAGAACCTCATCCCCTTGCTGACCGTCCCCCCTTGCTGGCCATCCCCCTCTTTCTGATCATTCTCCCTCTTGCTGACTATTCCCCCTTGTTGGCTATCCTGCCCTGCTGCCTACCCCCCTCTGCTGGCTCCCATCCTCATGTGTAGTCTATTATTGCTCCCCCCACCTCTTAAGAGCTCCTTTTCTCTTCTCAAAGACCCCTCCTCCCTTTTAGTTTCATGACCAACAGTCATTCCCCATATATACAAATGCATACAAATTAAAATCTACACCATGTGGTGGCACATACCTTTAATCCCAGCATTTGGGAGGCAGAGGCAGGCGGATCCCTGTGAGTTCAAGGCCAGCCTGTCTACATAGTGAGTTCCAGGACAGCTGGGGCTACAGGGAGACCCTGTCTCAAAACAAAAAAAGAATTAAAATCTATGATCTATATGAGGAAACATGCAGCTGTTGCTGTTCTGGTATGGGTACTTCAGTTAACATAATAATTTCCAGTTCTATCCATTTTTCTGTAGATGTCATGATTTTGTTCTTCTTTACTGCATACTATTCCAATGTGTTTGTGTACCACATTTTTCTCTCCACTCATCTGTTGATGGACACCAAGGCTGATTCCATGTCCTGCCTATTATGCATAATACCACAATAAACACGGACGGGCTGGGATTACAATTCCTTTTATGTTGAAATGTAACTTGGTTTGACACATTGGCATTTTAATGTGATTTGGTTTCTAAGATCGTGTTATCTCTTATGACCAGTTGAAGAAGTCCATGGAACCCTGAAGGAGGAAGCAGGAAGTCAGCAAAGAACTAGCCTTCCTGTTTTGGGACTGCAGAGCTTTTTGTGGTTGGTCTGTACTCTGCTGCCCTCTTCTGCTCAGAGACTAAAAGTGCACATTTTTAGAGATGGAGTCTTGCTATGTGGCAGAGGCTGGCCTGGAACTCTCCATCCTAGATCCTCCTGCCTCTACCTTCGGAATGCTGGCATTACATGTGTCACCATGACCATGCTTAAACTGATGAAATATTTAGTAACACTAGAGATTAGTTCTTAAGAAAAGCAAAGATCTCTCTTGAGGACTGGGGATGTAGCTCAATTGGCACAATGCCTGTCTAGCATGCAGGAAGTTCTGGGTTCAATAATAGCACTGCATAAATCAGGCATGGTTCTGCATAGTTATAATCTTAGCACTCTGAAGATGGAAGCAGGAGGATCAGAAGTTCAAGGTCATCTTTGGCTACCTGCTTGGACTACATGACACTCTGTCTTTAAAAAAAAAAAAAAGTCCCCCTTGAGGCTTTGAGGGAAACAAGGTGGTCATCTGATACTTAGGTCACTAGTGTGGACCACTGGGATTCAAAGCAGAACAGTCGGGTGTGACTGGAAACAGTGACGGATGCAGACAGCCCTGTCTCCCATGCTGTGTACAGCCCTCTCTTCCTCCTGACCACAACACCTGAAACAGCCGCAGCAGGATCATGTCTGTTCTAGCTTGCTTTTCTGTTGCTGTGATAAAATAGTCCGACCAAAAGCAACTTGGGGAGGAAAGGGTTATTTCATCTTACACTTCCAGGTCACAGTCTATCACTGAGGGAGGTCAAGCAGGAACCTGGAGGAAGGAGCTGAAACACAGACCACGGAGGAATTCTGCTTACTGGCTCGCCCCTCTGCTTTGTGCTCAGCCTGCTTTTTTTTTCTAGTTCTTATATATTCTTTTTTTAAAATTTAATAACCATATGATTAGAAGAAGCATTGCATTACAGCTTTAACGTATTCAATAACAATTTCCAAAGCAAGGATACATCT
>NW_008345488.1:0-304 GCF_000622305.1 Nannospalax galili
CCATTAGACAGGTCAACTAGACAAAGAATAAACAGAGAGACGTCTGAATTATATGATACCAAATATCAAATGGACCTAACAGATATCTTTCAAATATTCCACCCAAGCACCAAATAATACACTTTCTACTCAGTACCCCATGGAACTTTTTCCAAAACTGATCACATACTGAGCCACAAAACAAACCTCAACAAATACAAAAAAAAAAATTGAAATAACCCCATGCATTCTATCAGACTGCAATGCAACAAAACTCAAAATCAACACTGGAAGAAGCCCTAGTCACTACATGAACTGATGGCAA
>NW_008345489.1:0-922 GCF_000622305.1 Nannospalax galili
GAATTGATTTTATATTTCATTAAGCCATGGACTTCCATTACAGATTTCTTCTTTTCCTCTTTGAGTTCTTTGTGTATTTTAGTTCTTTGATCATGTTTATGATTGTTCTTTTAAATTCTGCATCCTGGAATTCCTCAGGGTCGGTCTCATTGTAGTGCATTTCTGTAGGATTAGTGGGTTTGTTGGGGACACATTATCTTGGTTTTTTATATCTTTTTTTAATGCTGCCATTTGGGCATATGTATGTTCTTTGTTGTTTTTTGTCTGGTAGGAACTTCTAGTCTGCCTTTGTTTAATTGAATTTGGTTGTGTTTATATTTTTTACTAACAATAAAATTAAGTTCCTCTAGGTTTTTGCTTTCTACAGTTTCTCAATTTGGGCAGTTCCCACATATTCTGTTATGTTTATGTTTAAGCACTTCCATTTAAATGTGACAATGGCAGTTTATGTCTTACAGTCCAGTGGGTTACAGACTAAAATTTAAATAATTGAGCACAGTTATTTTTGTTGGCAGTGCTATAGGCACTGAACAATGGATTTTGTAGGCACTCTAAGCAAGTGAGGTCCATAGTAGCTACAACTCCAACTCCTTTGTGCCTTTAGTTTTTAAATTAACTTCCTGTAAATATGTGAGGAATGGGCATGTGAGTGGAAGCAAGAGGAGTTGGTTCCTCTAAATCTGGAAACACAGGCAGTTGTGGTTGCATTCAATAGTGACTGATGTGATTGCTGAGCATTCAACTCGGCTGCTCTGGAGCTTCTTTGTATCACAGAATTTCATTCTAAGCTGGAAAATTTGAACTTAGTAGCTGGTAGAAGTTAATATTTTCTTCTTCCATTTGAAATATACAAAGAGATGGAAAAAACTTATCAATAGCATTGTCTGTAAATGAATATTGACTCCAGAATTGTATCTGGCAT
>NW_008345490.1:0-2724 GCF_000622305.1 Nannospalax galili
TGGAGCAGAGTGGAGAGAATACTGCTGCAACCCTCGACTTTCACCAGTGAAGTTCCTTATACAACAGAGAGCAATACACACAGAACACAATGTCCATTTCTGTAACCGCATTTTCAGTTATTAAAGATATAGTCTTTGCCTAATATGAGCCTATCTTCTGCACTGCTCATTCACACGTGCCAATTAACAAAAGGAACGTGGTCTGTTACATTTACTGGTTCTTGAAATCTGCTACTCCATCCATCACTTCTACCATCGGATCCATAACCATCACCATAGGGACTGCCTGAGCTTCTTTCAGCAAAACCACCTCCCTTCAGGGGTTCATAATATTAGTAATCCCTATTGAGATAAAAGAACCTGGGTTTCTCTTGGCCATATTTACCAAGGAAAGCAGTATTATCAGGAAATATCTGCCATTGAAACTGTTTTACCTTGTGAATTTGTTGTTATTCCCTATCTTCCGACACTGGAAAGAAACACACATGTTCATCTAGGTTTCTGATGGCCTATAAATGACAAATGACAAATGGCTATGTAAAACAAAAGAATATTGTTTCTTAATATCACTCTCTTAATATATCAACTGTCTTAACAGTTACCACGTATGAATGCCCTCTCTCACAGTATGGGCACCATCTCTCTCCTTTGGGGCATCAAACTCAGGGCATTATGCATTCTAAGCAAGCACCATAACACATCTCAGTTCCTTAGCATCCCTTTACTGGCAGGATAGACAGACCTTTTAAAATCTTATTTTAGGGAATCACATCACCTATAATTTGTATTGTGTTACTTGGTGATACATTGCATTTTTGAAATTTGCCTCCAGTTTTTAGGTCATGATGATCCCCAAATTGTCCACGTTCTCAATCTTCAAAGAAAAATGTATAAGAATTAGAAATGAGTGGAGAAAAGTTAATCACTGAATATCCCCTCAATATTAGTTACTAATTTACATTTATTTAGCCTGTTTTTTCCAAACTCATGATACCATCTCTAAAAATCCTTATATTGCTAAACTTCCAGATAGCTATGTCGTGGCATTACCTGCCTCTTAAACTTTCTAAAACCATATACATACGTTTCTTCTGACTTCATTGTTTCTTTATCTCAGTGTTCCCTTACTTTACTTAGTCAGTTCTTAAGGTTGCAACCTCAGAAGACAACCATAATAGCTTCCTACAAGCATGGACATTATCAGTCAGTTCTGCAGATTTGGTGCTGCAGTAGAGGCTGCGTAGAACGCAGGATGGCAGCAGAAATCAAAACAAGTGAAATGCTAATAAAACTGTAAAAACTCCCGGACTCTATTTAAACTTCTGATATTGAATATAGTTGTGAAAGGAGTAAGATGGGAATTCAACATTTCAACTTGATTAGCTGAGTAAACTGGAACAGGTACACTAGCCTTGTATACTGAGGATGGTTCTGTGTGTGTGTGTGTGTGTGTGTGTGTGTGTGTGTGTGTGCGTGCGTGTGTGTGTGTGTGTGTGCATGTGTCTGTGTGTGTGCGTGTGTGTCTGTCTGTGCATGTGTCTGTGTGTGTGCCTGTGTGTCTGTGAGTCTGTGTGTCTGTTTCTTTATGTGTGTCTGTGTGTGTCTGTGTGTGTGTGTCTTTGTGTGTGTGCATGTGTGTGCATGTGTGCGTGTGCGTCTGTGTGTGTGTCTGTGTCTGTCTTTGTGTGTGTGTGTCTGTGTGTTTGTGTGTACATGCGTGTGTTTCTTTATGTGTGTCTGTGTGTGTCTGAGTGTGTGTGCTGTGTGTGTCTGAGTGTGTGTGTGTCTTTGTGTGTGTGCGTGTGTGTGCATGTGTGCGTGTGTGTCTGTGTGTGTGTCTGTGTCTGTCTTTGTGTGTGTGTGTCTGTGTGTTTGTGTGTACATGTGTGTGTGTCTTTGTGTGTGTCTGTGTGTGTCTGAGTGTGTGTGCTGTGTGTGTCTGTGTGTGTGTGTCTTAGTGTGTGTGTGTGTGCATGTGTGCGTGTGCGTCTGTGTGTGTGTCTGTGTCTGTCTTTGTGTGTGTGTGTCTGTGTGTTTGTGTGTACATGTGTGTGTGTCTTTGTGTGTGCCTGTGTGTGTCTGAGTGTGTGTGCTGTGTGTCTGTGTGTGTCTCTATGTGTATGTGTGCATATGTGTGTGTTTCTGTGTGTGTGTCTGTGTGCATGTGTGTGCATGTGTCTGTGTGTGTCTGTGTGTGTGTCTGTGTCTGTGTGTGTGCCTATGTGTCTATGAATGCTAAATGCAAAATATATATTTCTGTGTTTCAAGTGATTGGATTTTTATGTGAACTTGGGGTTCTGCTCAGTTAAGCTTCTTTCATTGAATAGGAACATGAGATGCCGCTCCAAGTTGGGGATATGTATAAGTAAGAAAAAAATCATTTTTGTCTTTCACTTCATTTAGTTTCCATGTCTGTTTCCACATTAAAAGATGAACAGATAACATCATTATATCGATTATTCTCCAGTATAATTACAAACAAATGCCTTAGTTTCTATCCAGATACTATAGAGTTTTAAACACCTATTATTCTTGGTGTAACCGTTTTTGAAATGTGAATGAGTACCAGATTTCCTGGGTCTGACAGGACATTTGCAATGATCGTGTTAGATTCGACACTACTAATCATTGTTATGGTTTTACACTGATAACCTTTTATTACTCATTTTTACGATTCAGTCCTGGTAGGTCAGAAAGGCACAATGGGAAACCACACACGAGTGA
>NW_008345491.1:0-350 GCF_000622305.1 Nannospalax galili
CTCACACTCACACACACACACACACACTCACACACTCGCACACACACACACTCACATACACACCTTCACACACACACTCACACACACACTCACACACACACTCACACTCACACATACACACACTCACACACACACACACTCACACACACACTCACACACACCATCACACTCACACATACACACACTCACACACACACACACTCACACACACACTCACACACACACTCACACTCACACACACTCACACTCACACACACTCACACTCACACACACTCACACAACTCACACACACACTCACACACACACACTCACCCACACTCACGCTCACACACACACACACTCACACACTC
>NW_008345492.1:0-247 GCF_000622305.1 Nannospalax galili
CCATAACCTCTAACCCCAACCCCAACCCCAAACCCAACCCATAACCCTAACTCTACCCCTACACCTACCCCTACCCCTACCCCTACCTCTAACCTTAACTCTAACCCTAACCCTAACTCCTACCTTAAGCTCACCAAAAAGGGAATTGTTTTCTTTTGAACCTCATTTGTTTCAGGAGGCAAAAATCTAATTCTTATGTTAAATTATTTTGTTACAGGTAATGGAAAACATTAAAGGCAACCATGAA
>NW_008345493.1:0-397 GCF_000622305.1 Nannospalax galili
TACCACTATGTCAAAACAATGCTCCAATGTGATGTCACAATGCTTAGTGAGACATTACAATGCTCGAATTTTTAATAACAATTCTCAATGGGCCATCACAATGCTCAATCTGCTCTCAAAATGTCCCAAAGTGCCATCAAAATTCCCCATTATGCCATCACATTGCTCCATTACGTCTTAAAATGCTCCACTTTGCCATCATAATCTTCAGTGTGCCATCATAATTAACCAATATCTCATTACAATGCTCCATTGTGGGATCACCATACTCTGTGTGTTACCACAATGCTCCAGTATGTCTTCAATATGCTCCATTTTGACTTCACACTCCTCAGTGTGCATAAAAATGGATCAATGCATTATCACAAGTCTAAATGTTCCTTCAGAATGCCCCAAA
>NW_008345493.1:1940-2575 GCF_000622305.1 Nannospalax galili
CATAACACTGCATTAAATTGTCATCACAATGCCCCTATATGCCATCCCAATGCCCCAATGTACCATAACAATGTACAATAGGCCATAACAATGCTCCAATATGGATGCAAAATGTTTCAGTGTGCCCTCAAATCACAACTGTGCCATCTCAGTGCCCAAATATGCCATCACAATTCTCAAATATTTCTTCAGAATGCCCAACTCTAACATGACAATGTTCTAATATGTTTTCACAATGCTCCATTTGGAAATCACACACCTCAGTGTGCCTAACAAAGCACCAATTTGTCACCACAATATGCAGTGTGACATCCCAATGCCCCAAGTGTTATCAGAGTGCTCCAATGGGCTATTACAATGTTTCGTGTGTCACCACAATGCTCAGTTTTTCATAAAAATGCAACAATGTGTCATTACAATGTTCCAATGTGCCTTCAGAATGCTCCAATATGACTTCAAAATGCTCCATTTTGACATCACAGTCCTCAGTGGACAATAACAATACACCAATGAGTCATCTCAATGGTCAGTGTTCCTTCACAATTCCCCAAATTGTCATCACAGTGCTCCATGTGTCATCACGGTGCTCTAATATGTAATCCCAATGCTCCTATGTGACATCACACTTCCCCAAT
>NW_008345494.1:0-1657 GCF_000622305.1 Nannospalax galili
GAAATATAATCTCAACAAATAATTACAAAATCTTGGTTGCTAAAATCTATCTTATATATAACTGCATTTCTATGAACTGTCTACACAAGTTTATGTTTCTTAAAAATAATTTACTTTGTATCAAATTGGCTTATAAGTAAGCTGTCATGTAAACTGATATTGTTAAATTAGCCCCTAAATATTTTTCTGGTCAAGATGTTATCTCCTTGACCCTTGTTTCAATTATGGTTCTACAACAAGGTTCCTATTGCTTGAGAATACAAGTTAATTTAAAAACCTGATGCCTCCTGCTCCAGAACATGATTTCTCCTGAGAATAATTGCTTTCTTGAGATGCTAAACTCTTTTTTTTTTTTAGGGCAGAAAAAAATTTTTTTTTCTAAGACTAATGTGCCATTTTAAACAAAATTAAAATTCTTCCACGGCTGCTAATATTTCAATTCACTAACTATATAACTTAAGGTCTATTCTTCATTGAACATTAAATAAGCATCAGTATGGACAACAGACATAAATGAGAGCCAGATGTCACATTTTTAAAATGAACAAAATCATGTACATTTGATGTTGAATTCTTCAAATGGTCCGTTTCTGCAGCATAATTCAAAGCGTGACTGAGAGGAAGAAAAGCAAACAGAACACACGTTCGTGGCTCATGTTGGCAAAGACGTAATGAGAAATAAACTCGTGAGGTATAATCTTGGGAAATATGTTTTGTAGCTCAGCTTCCATCTTATTTTATAGAGATCTGAGAATAAAAATACTTTACGCTTTTAAAACCAATTATAAAATATATTTTCCGTGTGTGCTATGCCTGCATGTAAGTGCACCCGTGTCATGCAGTGCCTGCAGAGGGCAGAGGAGGGCATTGTATGCGCTGGGACTGGAGTTACAGATGGTTGTTAGCTGCCATGTGAGTGCTGGGCTTCAAACCCTCTTCTGCAAGAACAGCCAGTGCCCTTACCACTGAGCCATCTCTCCAGCCCCACATTATGCTTTTAAAAAAAAAATGTGCTGAATTTTTGTGTATTTCATACAGAAAGTCATCTTTATGCCCTTCCCCTTTGGTACCCTCCCATACCCTCCGTCCCCCTCTGGAGTTCATACATCCTGTCATTTGTGTTAAGGCCTATCATGTAAAGTTAGTGTCCCCAGAAGTCCCTCTCAGTGCAAGTTCATCCACTGGGATTTAGTCAGCCTATCAAGAGTCCCTCCCTTTAAGAAGATCAGCTCTTCCTCAACCAGCAGTAGTCAGCTGCCAATAATTCTTCGACTAAGATTGGGGCTGTTCATTTGCACAGTTCTGTGCTGGGTTTTTGTCTGCTTAAGTCTGCGTGGGTCTTGTGCATGCTGACATCACTGCTGTAGGTTTGTACGAGAAGGGTCCAGGTGCCTGTAGGACGATTTCCATATGGCCATGCACCTCCTCCCTGGCCCTCAAATGTTCTTTCACTAGCCACATCTCCTTAAAATCTTTTCAAGAATATGTAGTATCAGGTTTTTTAAATATCTGAATTTTGCCGGGTGTGGTGGTGCATACCTTTAATCCCAGCACTTGGGAGGCAGAAGCAGGCAGATCTCTGTGAGTTCGAGGCCAGCCTGGTCTACATAGTGAGTTCCAGGCCAGCTGGAGCTACAGGGAGACCCCGTCTCAAAAA
>NW_008345494.1:2479-5401 GCF_000622305.1 Nannospalax galili
TTTAAAAAGCAAAATATATGTCCAGTCAAATTTATTAAAAATGTTTATATTTTTTGTTCAAACTTTATCTACCTGCTTACAAGTAATTAAAAGCACCAGACTGGTGTAACTAACCTTCATGGATGTTTAATAACATCTAAGGCCTATACTAATTTGATCAAAGGGACTTAAAGGAACAAGTTTTTGGTACCTACCCTCAAAGGTCAACTAAGTTCTAGGAGACTATGAGACATCTCAAAATGTCCTGTAATGTCCTGTCCTCTTGTTCAGGGAGGCCATGGAGACCCTACTGGATGGACTCTAATCAGTGTCCAGTCTACAAAGAGGGGAGTCACCAGACAGAAAAAAATTTCTTCCTCTGATTTACTCTCATATACATGGAGTTGGTAAAAGGAAGGCCAAAGGAACCAGGATCTGCCCCCAAAGCCCAAGTGACCCCAGAGAACCAGATCCTCAACTGATCTTGACAAAAAATTTAACTAGTGTGGGCCAACTGAATGGTTTTAAACACACATCAGGAAAGTATAACCAAAGATTATTATGTTTCTTTGAAAGTCCAAGGGATTGTATTGCCAAGAATTAGACTTAAGTTCGTATGAGGTATTATTTAGACAACTATTCCTCACTAATTATTTTGTTATTAATAAAAAATGCTACTTAGATGTAAGACTTCAATTCTTGGCCTAGTTCAACACTGCAGTGCCTACCTGCAACCAAGAGAAATGAGCCCACGATTGCCCGGAACCACTGCATGATACTTAACTTTCTCCAAAGACTCTTACAGAATCTCCTCAATGAGCAGAGCATATGACTGTCCAAAGCACTACCAGAGAGCAAATCAAGGCTATGCTCCTGCTCCATGCCACCAGAGGACTCCCTCTTCCAATGGACCCTAGACTAACCCCCTCTACAACGACCAACTTGAAGTGGTTAACAGAGAACTGACGCCCCTCTTCTTTGTCCTCAGGGTCTGAAATGGGTAAATGCCAAGACTTAAAAGGACCCTGAGCTAATGTCCAAAGGACCCCATACTGGGTTGAGAAAACCTTAATTTCCAACTCAAGAACTATGTAAAACCCCCAATCTGGTGACTGTGTTATCTGGGAAAACAAGTGACAGCTCCTGTTTTCTCAAAACCTCCAAACTGTGTCACCGGCACTAGCCCTACCCACCTCCCCCTCTCCCAATCCCCTGACCCTCATAAGCAGCCCACCAACTGTGCCTGAGGGTGCAGTTTCAAATCTGGAAGAGAAACTTGTCACCTTCACCATTTCACTGTTCAAACTTAGAAGGTGATTACTGCAATGAATGTTTAAATTCTCTCTTCTGGTCTTCTAGAAGATGCCTATCCATTTAGCCTTCATAGGAAATACGCAAACAAAATACAATGTTAGTGTCAATTACACTAATTCCCTTCTTTGTATAGCTAATACAATAAAATGATATGTAGTTTGATCCATTTATTTTAGTTTGTTTATAAGTTTTAGAGATTTATTTTATTTTTATGAAATATTCTAATAATTTCCATAGCTTCAAACTCACACACAGCACATTGAGATGGCTTGCTGCTTCTCCCTTTCCTCCTTTGCTGGCCCTCTAATTTCAAGGCTCTTTGACCTCTGCTTACAGTTTCCATCTACCTTCCTACAGGCAGTGTCCCCTCCTCACTTCGGGGTTCTCTCTCTGGAAGCTGCCTGGCTGCTCCATCATGGACGGCAAAGAGCTCACGAGCGAGCTGCAGGAGGTGAAGTGCCCCATCTGCATGGAGATCCTGAAGGATCCTGTCACTATTGACTGCGGGCACAATTTCTGCCTTCAATGCATCAGCAACGTTGAAAATACTGCCGACACCCTCTTGTGCCCCCTCTGCAAGGCTTCCGTGAACAGGAGCACATTCAGGCCTAACAAGCTGCTGGCGAGTCTTGTGGAGAAAATCCAAGCTAAGGAAGCAGAAGAGGCAGAGCTGAGGTGTCCGAGGCATGAGGGAAAGCTCAATTACTTCTGTGAGGAGGATGGGGAGCTTCTCTGTTTGGTGTGTCGAGATTCTAAGGACCACAAATCCCACACTGTGACCCCGCTAGAAGACGCTGTCCAGAACTACCAGGTAGGGCTCTGGACCTTCTTCTGCCCGCCCCAACAGAGGAGAGCTCCCTGGGGACATGGGACCAGCTGCCTGCTCCACTGGGTTGGCACCCATGCCCCACTTCCTGCTCCTGAGTGGGCAGTTTGTACCCAGGCCCAGGGGCTCCAGCAGCTGAGCTCTGGGAAATGCCAGTCAGCAATCAAGGCAGGAGAGAGAATGGCTGGAATTGGAATTTGGGGGATAGTAAGATGGTCCACAGACAAGGCAGGTGCCATTAGGTGAACCTGATGTCCAGGACCCACAATAGTGGAAGGAGACTGAGTTCCATCCCTGGGGCCCACAAGGTAGAAGGAGAGAACCCAGTCCTGAACGCTGCCCTCTGACTTCCACACTGGGGCACTCTCGTGTGTCTGCAGACACACGCAAAATGAATTTAAATGTAATAATTTTTTAAGAATGCAAATTTTGACCCAGAAGGTGTCATTCCTTCCCAGGCTCCTTCTGAGTTTACTTGAGACCTTCAAGGAAGCATTTTCCCTCCCCCATCCACTGCACATTACTGAGGATGAACAGCAGAGCCTGGAACACCTAGGCATCCATGCTAGGCCACTGAGCTGCGTCCCCAGCTGACTTCGCTTTGCCTTTTTGCCAAACACACAAAACCTGCCTCTTAGAGATTTGGACAGGACAGGGGAAGGCATGCCTGTCCTTGAGAACGCCAAATCACAACTTTCATCAATAACTTTTTTCTTAAATCACTATGTGTCAGATTTATTCCCATCAGCCCATGTCCCCAGCATGGGAGAAAAAAGGGGGCCACTAAGGACAAACAGCACTCA
>NW_008345495.1:0-221 GCF_000622305.1 Nannospalax galili
CAGAACCGGGCTAAGAAGCTAACCACTGGCTTTACAGTGTGGGAAGGAGAAACAGGAGCTTTTAGACAACAGAAAATAAAGTTAGGTCGGGATATGCAGATAAAGACAACTGGACATACAAATTACCAAGCCCAGATGTGATGCTGGAAAAGTTCCAAAAGGGTCCTCACAGACCCACTGGCTTCCAGATCTGTCAGGAGCCCCAATTCATGGTGGAAGTT
>NW_008345496.1:0-328 GCF_000622305.1 Nannospalax galili
AAAGTATAACCAAAGATTAAAGTGATCAGTATATTTCTTTAAGCATTCAAGAGATTACACTTCTAAGAGAAAGGCTTAAGTCCATATAAAATGTTATTTAGACAATTATTTGTCATTGATGATTTTGTTTCTAAGCAGAAAGTGCTGCTGAGATGTAAGACTTCAAATCTTGGTCTGCAATACTGTAGTGCCCACCTGTAGCTAAGGGAGACAACCCACTATTGCTCTAAAATGATGGTTAAATTAGTTTTCTCCTCCTATCTAGAAGCCTTTGAGGGGGAGCTGACACTGATTCTAGCCACTCCAACAGCTATCAAAGTGCCTGAAA
>NW_008345497.1:0-1753 GCF_000622305.1 Nannospalax galili
TACACATTAAAGGAAAGTTACTTGGAAGCATCTTGTAGTATGACTCAACCCACACAAAGCCAGAACTCCCATACTTAGAAATCTATCATCTTTCAGAGGAAAAGGGAAGGAGGAAGACACTTAGAAAAATACAACTTCCTAATCTCTCGATTGTTTTCTCCTTGAAGCCAAGCATATTTAAACTATTCACAGGGCTGGAGAGAGGGCTCAGAAGTTAAGAACATTTGCTGATCTTGTAGAGGACCTGAGTTTGGTTCCCAGCACCCATGTTAGGTGACTCTCAACCACCTGTAACTCCAACTCCACAGAGTCTGACACCCTCATTCAGCCCCCTTGGGCACCTGAGTACACAGGTACACATAGACAAATAAAAATAAACACTTAAGCTATTCTCTATAATTTGATGGCTTCTGTCAATGGAATATAGTTACATTCTACTAATCATCAAAGTTGTCAGCATCATGAATTAAGTCACATGGATGTTGGGGAACCCTGCTGTTAAGGTTGGCTCCTTTCTCAGCTTCCTGCCTGACTTATCTGGAAAGTGCCGCCAAGCACGGATGCTTGGCCTCATTTAAAACATGACCTTTGGCATAGTTACCTGGAGTAAAAACTACCCCTAGGTTTTTTCTGTGATAATTAGGCATTGCCCGGTCGTCTGATGATAAGATCCTACTGCCACATGTAAATAAAATACACTATGAGCACCTATCGGCTGAAGCATTGACTACTGCCTCCACACTATATTTTCCCTAACCCCCACTGACGCACTATAGTTTCCCTAACCCCCGCTGAATAAACGGAGCTGTTTCACTGAGCCTGGAGCTGTTTGTATCCCTGAACCTGCCTCCCCGGAAGGGCTTTCTTCCGTCAGTGCTCACTGGCCATCCCTGACCCCGTTCATTTCTTCTGCTCCCTTTGTCCTCATGGACCAGTGGCCAACGACCCACGAGGAAAGGAAGAGACCCCATCCATGGATACATTTCATATTAGCTTGATGACTTGCATTCCCCAGAATGCACACAGTGGAAGGCGTGAACTGAGTTCAGCAAGTTGTCCCTCTGATCCTCCCACACAGGCCACGGCAGACACATACATTCATACGCACACTAAGTACAGGAGCAAATAAATGAATAGGAATGGCAGTGAGTGGCAGTTGCATTTTTGTTACACGAGGTCACCTGTTATATCAGAGGATCCTGATAAAAAAAACCACAACAGGCAACTGTACTTTAGTAAAGAAAGGACAATTAAAAGTGAGCTGAAAAATCCTATGTATTATCAGGCAGAGGCTTGTGTGACAGAAGCACCCCCCCATCCCTCAGTTCTTTCTCCTGTCACAGTGAGCCCACTACGTCCTTTTACCAGTGATTAGTGATGAAATCGTATAGCCTTCTAATTAAGCCTCTGCTTTTGTAAAACAAACACATGAATATTTTATTCATATCTGACAGCTGCCAAATAAACATAATAATCAGTGTTGAATGGAAAGTCAGAATCACATTGCAAATTAGATATCTGGTGTTTTGTTGTTGTTGTTGTTAACATTGAATAAGAGAGATAAACTTTAATACTAACCCTTAATTTGTAAATTAGAGATTTTGTTCTTCAAGCCCAAGGCAAAACCCATGGGAAAAATTAACAAATTGCAGCTCAATTTAGTAAATAGAAATGACAGCTGATCTTTGAAAACTTTAATAAATTCAGTGAAGTTTAGTCATTTAGAAGGACAAAATACATCACATTTTCACAA
>NW_008345498.1:0-317 GCF_000622305.1 Nannospalax galili
CTCCTCGCTTTCTTACAGAAGTGGACACCCTTGCTTCCATGGTTAGACAAGAGAAAAATAGAGTCTTACAAATCATAGGTAAAGAAGCAGATATTCTCATTATCCCTTTCTCATTATCAGATGTACAATGGCTCTTAAAGCATCATTCCTCCTTTGCAATTAGCTTAATAGGTTTCCCAGGACAAATTGATAATCACTATCCCAAAGATAAATGGATGTCAGTTATTCCAACATTTCCCTGGCTCCCGCCTAGACTTTTTTGCAACAAACCAATAAAAGAGACTATTACAGCCTTTACAGATGGAGGAAAGAAAGGA
>NW_008345499.1:0-222 GCF_000622305.1 Nannospalax galili
TCATATCATCTGCAAAAAGGGATAAATTTGATCTCTTCTTTTCCAATTATTGCTCCTTTAATTTCATGCTCTTTTCTTATTGCTCTTGCAGGAGTTTCAAGCACTATGTTAAAGAGAAGTGGAGATAGTGGACAGCCTTTTCTGGTTCCTGATTTCAATGGGAATGCTTCCAATTTTTCTCCATTTAGAATGATGTTGGCTGTGGGTTTGTTGTATATGGCT
>NW_008345499.1:479-743 GCF_000622305.1 Nannospalax galili
ACTAATACAGCTCCTTTTTTTCCTCCATCTGTAAAGGCTGTGATAGTCTCTTTTATTGGTTGTGTATATACCTGCTTTGGGTGATGCTGACTTCATAGAAGGAATTTGGGAGTTCTCCCTCTGTTTCTACCATTTTGAATAATTTGAGTAGTATTGGATGTAGATCTTCTTTAAATGTCTGATAGAATTCTGGTGTAAATCCATCTGGTCCTAGGCTTTTTTTAGACGGGAGGTTTTGTATTACTGTTTCAATTTCTTTTTGTG
>NW_008345500.1:0-874 GCF_000622305.1 Nannospalax galili
GATAGACATTTTTTCATAAAAATATTTAGTGAAATTGATTTAGCAAAACAATTTGGAGTATGAATAGTGTGCATGCAAATATAATTGTCAACTCAATTAAGTTTATTAAGATGAGAAAAATTGAACAAAGGGAAAATTGTTCAATATTTACCTTTCATGTTAATCAGCTTGAGTTACATATGTAGTGGGTTAACATGCATACTTCAATTATGTCTAATATTCATTTTGGGTTAAGCACTCTTGTAAATATCTAACATGGCATATATTTTATTTAATCCCTAGAAAAAACAACCATAATTTATCAGAAGTTACTTTTAACATTTCTTAGATTATCTGGCATATTGAAAAGTCAGAGAACCATAAAGTACCGAAAGTTATAAAATCACATACAATATTAATTTAAAATTAGCATTTTATACATTATAAGAAATATTTTGTTGCAGTATTTGATAATAAGACAGCTTTCAAAGTTATTGTCACCGATTATGACTAGTAATAATCAGATTCATACAGATTAGAGATGCATGCGCCAACATCTCAGTTTTAGTAGCAAAAACAATGAGTCTTTCTGCAAGGAACAATGTATTCTAAAATGAAATGGAGATCTTTTTTAAAGGTTAAAAACTCATTCAATTTTATGTCTTTCGGGGCTTATACTGAATTCAATATTGTATAACTGTATTAATTCAACTGTGAACCTAAAAATTTACAGCCACTTTTGAAAGAGACGTATCTTTGCTTTGGAAATTGTTATTGAATATGTTAAAGCTGTAATAAAATGCTTCTTCTAATCATGTAGTTGTTAAAATTTTTTAAAATAATGATAAAAATAATAATTCTTCAAAGCATAAAAATTTGCTACTTAATAATTAGT
>NW_008345501.1:0-488 GCF_000622305.1 Nannospalax galili
AGTTTAATATATAATTTTTTTATCTTTTTGAGACAGGGTCTCCCTGTAGCCACAGCTGTCCTGTAATTAACTATGTAGACCAGGCTGGTCTTGAACTCACAGAGATCTACCTGCCTCTGCCTCCCAAGTGCTGGGATTAAAAGCATGTGCCACCATGCCCGGCCATTATATAATTTTTTAAAAGAACATCCCATGCCTTGGGCTGGAGAGACAACTCAGTGGTTAAGAGTATATACTGCTCTTTCAGAGGACCTGATTCCAGTTCCGGTGCCCACACCAGGCAACTCAGAACTGCCTGTTACTCCAGCTCTGGGGGGATCTAATTCCTCTAGCCTCTGCAGGCACTCATGTGCACATACCCACACACTGACATATACATACATGTAACAAAATAAATATTTAAAAAAAGAACTCCTAAAAAATGCTATGGGGGAAAGAAACACCAATTTGCTTAAAAAGAAAAGCACATCAGATTAACTTCAGATTTC
>NW_008345502.1:0-263 GCF_000622305.1 Nannospalax galili
AATTATTAACACGTTCAGGCAGGTTACAAAATTAATCTGCAAAAGTCTGTAGCCTTTCTATATACTAATTAACAAGCAATCAGAGAAAGTACATGGAAACACTCCCCTTCACAATAGCTGCAAAAAAAAAATATCTCAGAATAAACCTGACCAAAGACATTAAAGACCTCTACAAAGAAAATTTTAATCCTTAAAGAGACTGAGGAAGACATCAGGAGATGGAATGACCTCCCATGCTCATGGATTGGAAGAATTAATATTGT
>NW_008345503.1:0-810 GCF_000622305.1 Nannospalax galili
CATGTGGGTGCTGGGAATTGGACCCGGGTCCTCTGCAAGAGCAGTCAGTGCGCTTAAACCCCTGAGCCAGCTCTCCAGCCCCTTTTATGATTTTCTTATTCACACTATTTTTCTAGGCCGTCTGCATTTTCACTGATTGATTCACAATTAATATGTTAATGGGTAATCTTTATACATATAAATGTGAAATCTTAAAAATTTTGATTTATTTTAATTTTTGTGTATGACTGTTTTGCCTACATGCATGTAAGTGCTCCTGTGTGTGCAATGCCTGCAGAAGGCAGAACAGGGCATTAGATCCCCTGAAACTGTAGTTATAGATGGTTGTTAGCCACTGTGTGGATACTGGAAACTGAACCCAGGTCCTTTGCAAGAGCAGCAGTACTTTTAACCACTGAGCCATCTCTCCAGCCCCCAAATATGAATCCTTTATTGGTCCTGTATGAGGCAAAATTTTTCTGCCTTTTATCTTTTAATATATTGAATATTATGTACTCTAAAGTTTTACATGTTTAGGTTAACAAAGCCATTTTTCTCTTATGTTTTTTGCTTCTGATATACTTAAAATGGTCTTTGCCTCAAGATTATATAAACATTTACTTATGTTTCATTCTAGTAAGTACTCCCCACTTTGTTAGGGGCATTAATCTCCCCACATAGCCCAGATTCATCTCAAAATCTCAATCTTTCTGCCTCAGTCTCCCAAGTGCTGGGATTATAGGCATGTGCCACCATGCCAGGGTGTAGTAGTTTTTCTTTCCTATAATATTAATAGCATCATTAGTTCATCTAGAGTCATATTTTTCAATG
>NW_008345503.1:1528-4385 GCF_000622305.1 Nannospalax galili
CTGCAGGAATCAGCTCTTGCCCTCTACCTTGTGGGTCCTGGAGATTGAACTCAAGTCATCAGGCTTACTGGCAGGCACTCCACCCACTGAACGACAGGCCCTCCACTGACCTGGGAACTTTTGCTCACAGGCTGAAGGTTTGAACAAATAAACCAGGTGGACACTGATGTTGCTTAGAACTATGATGTGAAGGTGAACAAAGGCTGTATGGTAGAGTCCAAAAGCCCCGGGATAGGTTGGGTGCATGGCCAGTATCTGGGACAACAGATGAACTGTGAAAAGTAATTGATTCAGATGTTACATGCTTATAACTGCATGTATTTTTATAAATGGCCTGGAAACTGATTTGATAAGTAAAGAAAATGCCAAGTCCTGGAGGAGAATGGGCCTCCCTACTCCCTATTAACCTAACAATGCAATAATTGTGGGGGGGGTTGCAATAATGCATGGGGGTTTTTGTGTGTGTGTTTGGTTGGTTGGTTGATTGTTGTTCTATTTTGAGACAGGCTCTCTTCTAGCTCTGGTTAGCATCAAACTCAATATAATTGAAGATGACTGTGAACTTCAGATCTTCCTCCCTCTACATCATGAGTGCTGGGATTACAGGTGTGCATCACCACATCCTGTTCATACAGTGCTGGAACTCAAATCCAGGGTTTCATGTGTGTTAAACAAACACTTGACAAAAATATCTATATCCCCAGCCCCAGAAGTAACATTTGATACGAGGATAAAAGTATAGGTAAGCTTGTTTATCTTACAACAATGGATCTGAAGATCACAGTAAATACATTTGTGAGGGAAAGAAACCATAAAAAGAGATACAAGGGAACAAGGCACCAAATACTGTGAAAATGTGAGCAAAGACTGTGACAGGTTGCTGTCAAAAGCTCTGTCCAGGTGGTGGTAGGGTTGATCTGATATCTGGATGAAAGGATCGGTTGCCCTGATTCTGTATTCTGTGGTAGAGTTCATAACTTTGCATCTTAAAACTTTTTTTGAAGGAAGATAGTTTTCTGTCATCTGTCACCATATATTTTGTATGACATAAGAAAAGACTGGACTAGGATGCTCACACTGCCTTTGTGACCAATTAAAAAGACGCTGACTTCCAATGCTATTAAATACGGGGAAAGGATTTTTCCCAAAGTGGAAAATCAGGGATGTAAGTTTTCTTTTAGAGTTTTGGTCTTCAACATATCATTGGCTTATCTTGGGAATAGAAAATATGACACCACTCATTCAAGAGAACAGGAAATTATTATTACATGTAAAAGAAAAGTCTGGGGTTGGAGAGACCGTTCAGCAGTTAAGAGCACTGGCTGCTTTTTTTAGAGGACCTGGTTGGGTTCCCAGCACCCACATGGTGGCTAACACCGTCCAAAACTCCAGTTCCAGGGTATTCAGTGCCCTCTCCTGACCTCCGCAGGCATTGCATGACACATACATGCAAGCAATACACTCATATACATAAAAATAAAAAATAGTAAATAAAATATTTTAAAAGAAAAGTCAAAATCAGGAGACCTGGTTGAGGTGGGGTTAGAAATAGGAATGGATGTCATTTCATAAGAACACAGTTTCTCTCTGGTTCTCATCTCTGCTTCCTCTAGTTTGATTTTATTCCTACAGGAGAGAAGGTCTCATTTGTTCACAGGAGATGACTGTCTGTAGCTCTAAGAGCATGCTTTTGGTTTACATCCAGAAGAAAGCAGCAGTCATTTTTCCCTCAGCCATTCCAAGTAAAGACTAGAATACCAATGGCTCTATTGCAGCTGGGACCCACTTTGATGCTGACCAGGTGATTTCCATTCATGACCATCGAACCAACAGATGGAAGACACAAGGTTGAGGGTTGAAGTAGTTGACCAAAAGGTAATTGTTTGATTGATGTTTTATTTATTTACTTATTTTTGAGACAAGGTCTAATTCTGTATCCCTGACAGGCCTGGAACTCACTATGTAGACCGGGTTGGCTCAAACTCACTGGGCTCTGCCTGCCTGTGCCTTCTGAGTGCTGGGATTAAAGGTATACACTACCACGCATGGCTGGCTTAAGATTCTCCAATAAGTGGGTGGATATTTAAACAACAGTAAAAGATGTCCTATAGACTATATTTCTCATATCAACCAATAGCAACACTCAATGCTAACTGATGGGATATTTCTGCTGTAAGTCAGAAGCTCATAATAGATTTAGCAGCTTTTATCTTAATAACAAATAGAGGAACAGTAATTGGCTTTTATCAGGACATTTACTATGTTTAAGACCAGAATTAGTTAAACTGGACCTAAACATAAACAATAAAATAAGCCAAGCCAAGCAAGTTTTGGTGGGACTATGGCCAGGGACAGTGATATGGACCCCAAGTTAAACACCCACTGGCAAAATTGAAGGCAGAATTCAGATTTTATTTCTGCACCCTGGTTCTTTCTTTCTTTGAACCATTCATTAAAGTAACACTCCTTGTCCCTCTCTAGTCTTTAATCCTCCAACCATGGGAAGTATAGCATCAATTTAGGAACTTTGAAAGTTAGCACCAGGCCTGGGTAACTGGGTGATTTCCTGCCATAAAGTATAACTTTCACAGGAAAGATTTTTCTTTCATTTCATGTCTTTAAATGAGGCTAACATGGCAAGGCACAACCTGTGGTGAATTCAAGAGTTACAATAAGCCCAGTGTACAGACAGACCTTCGATCCCTCTATATTGAAGCTGACTTCAGGAATCAGTTCACAGACATGAATGTCAATCATCTCTTTTCTTATTATGTTTATTTACAACAAATATGACATTTAGGTTTCCATTATTTGGATTCCTTTGTTTTCCATTCGGTTCAAATTTTGGGTACAGCAC
>NW_008345503.1:4580-4688 GCF_000622305.1 Nannospalax galili
CTCTAGATGAAGTCCTAAGGTGAAAACTACTTCTCTGGTTCCTTTTATGCCCTTCTCCTGCATTTCTGCTTCTCATGTCACATTTTGTAGATCCCTACTCTGTGTCTT
>NW_008345503.1:4818-8976 GCF_000622305.1 Nannospalax galili
CATAACAATAATGCTACCCATAGTTCACTCTGCTCCAAACTTTTGCTATGTTCATGTTGCCCATATGTCTATTCTCCTTGCTCTGGTATTAATACTTCATGGGATCCAGACCCTACATGACTTCCTATCTTATGTATTAATATTACTAAGCCATAAAATCCTCAGCATGATCATTGTATTACCCTAAAGACAATGCACAGTCTCGTCTGTCTTCCCAAGCATCACTATATAGATTGATGATTTCTTTCTTTTCTGTGTGTTTGTTTCATTCTTTAAAATCCTTTAACCTTCTTTTTCTTCAAGAGACGCCCTGCTAGGACACCTGTAACTGAGCTCCCTTTATATGTTTTAATATCCCGCTGAACTGGTCTGGCATTGCAAGCATAAATGCTTGGTCAGGTAGGGGATATATATAAGTGATACGAGCCACCTTTACCACAGAAGAAAGGTGTGGCTTTAGTCACCCAGAATTCCTAGTGCTACCAGGCAACTACTTCTCATTGCATGTGAAATCTTTATTTACTATCACTAGGATGTTTGAAATCTATATTTTTATGTGATATCTAATTTTAGATATTATTAACTATTCCAAAACTTATAAAATAGTATCCGATTCCACAAAACTAAGGCTGCTTTCTACAGTCATTTTGCTGGGCACATTTCTCTTTTGTTGCTCAGATAGCAATTGTCTGAAGCTTCTGTGTCTGTTTCAAACAACTACCTTCTAGGCACAGTTTAGCCTGACAGACTCTTAAAAATAGGAATTATGATTTTCCATCAATGCTGGCATTCTGCAGTATTTTTCCTGTTCTTTCAAAGATTGTATGTTTTTCACAGTAGTAGACAGTGTGGTGGTTGTCTCTCACAACTGAGTTCAATTTGTGAAAGCTCTTCTCCGAAACACTGCCAAGATCAAGCAAATGTTTCCTCCTTCCACCATTTAAAAGAGCATTAAAACTTTTCCATTTCCCCAAGATACAGAATAGAAATTAAATAGTGTTTAAGTTTACATATAGGGATTTGTGGATATTTAAAGCAATTAAAATATTGTTCCTCATTGGCATCAATTTTCTACATTTCAGAATTAAATATTTGACATGAATTGTGCTTCTATCAGCTGAAAAGTTGCTAAGTCATGGATGTTTTATTTTTTTTTTATTTTATTTTACTTTTTTGTCTTTTTGAAGCAGGGTCTTCCTGTAGCCCCAGCTGTCCTGGAAGTCACTATGTAGACCAGGCTGCCCTTGAACTCACAGAGATCTACCTGCCTCTGCCTCCCAAGTGCTGGGACTACAGGCATGTACCACCACGCCCGGCGAATGTTTTGTTCTTTTAAACAACCGAGGTTTTCTAAGAAATAATGGCTAGATTCAGTGAAACAAATCCATTAGACTTATAAGTAAGCAAAGGAGTCAGAAAGGAGAGAGGGAAGAAGGACAGCATAGAGGAAATTGCTTCTCCCATCTCTTCTCGGCTTCTGCCAGAGGAGTTCTCTGCTCTTGGCTGTGTTTTGGAGACAAGCTTTGGCAAATTTTACTCTTCCCTGAGAGATGATCACCTGATAACCACCACTGTGAACAACATGAAACCTCTGAAGTGTGTTGACAACTTCACATTCTGTTCAGAACTGATGGAAATAGCAAGCAGGAAGAGGCTTACTCTTTGAACTGCTGAGACTATTTTGTGAAGTTATAGCTTCAAATTTCCTATGAGGTGGAAAGTAATCTCAGAAAGCTCTGTGGAAACCTGTCACTGTATAGCCAGACAGACTAGGGCCTGTGCTGTGCAGATCTAGGCGTCAGTCTGTGCTGCTTGCAGGACAGGCCCTTATAAGCAAGACCATCTTGTGTCTTGTGTGTAAAAAAGCTTCTGTGGAACAGCTGAAGAGACATTTCCAAGTCTTTTGTCTAATCAATACCTTCCTGAGAAAGTAATAGTAACTAAATAAAGGAGGAAAGCTAATTAAATTGTATTATTTCTATGTGATTTGGTAATACTCATGAATTCTCATTTTCTGTGAGGCCACTGCATATGCAGGCTGGAGCTGCTTAGCAGACTTGGAGTATTTATTAGCTCCTGGGAGATAACCTATAAGTCCTTGACATATTCTGGTTGATAAGAACATTTTATATACTTAGTATTTGCCATGCTAGATATTTATATCAACCATGTCATTTACAGTGAATACCTTTTCCATTTGCCTAAATCTTGGGCCACTTTGCATCAATGTGACCTGTGAAAATGGGTGCTAGAGACTTTAAATAAGGTCAGCTATACAAGTGTTCCATACTTATATATAACGCCAATAAAAAACCCCTGACATCCAGAATTGGTAGAGTTTCCTGATTAGTGATATTTTGTACCTGTCACGTGTAATAGCTGGTAGGATTATAAATCATCTGTGTGATTCAATTGGGAATGTAGCTGGAGGCTTGATCTGATTGCTCTTGGACTCTAGCTTTGTCTTGGCTGATTTTAATTTATATCCTTTCATAAATATAGATAATAGAATAGAATAATAGAAAAGCTTTCCCGAGTTTTAGGACTCTTAATAAGCCATTAAATCTGAGAATAGTTTTGAGGATTCCCAACACAGAAGAACTCACAAGTCGTTAACAGCTTACTAACTGGAAAAAATTGCCAACAAGATAACAAAGCTAATTTGTAAAAACAGTTTTAGGGCTGGAGAGATGACTCAGCAATTAAGAGCACTGACTACTCTTGAGGACCTGGGTTCAATTTTCAGTACCCAGGTCCTTTGCAAGAGTTGACTGCCAATTTTTGTTCAAGTAAGACCACATAACAACTTTGGGGCTCATGTGTCGTATTTATATGTACGTATAGGTCTTCGTCTGTATCATTGTCTTTTGTCTCCAGCTCTGGTTTATATCTATCTATAGCTACCAGAAGACATTTATGGATACTATTTCTAGACTTGTCTGAGTACTTGTGAAAGAAATTTTGAATTTTCAAAAATCATCTTTCTAGTCATTGTTTGAATATAATCTGTCATATCCTACAAAGGTGATTTCTGTATAGTTATCAGAAAGTTTCATGTGAGCTTTCCCCCTGCTAAGTTAGTTTTTAATAGTTTAGTTTTAATTTTTAATGAGCAAGAAACTAGATTCTTAAAATCAATATACCGGAGCTGGAGAGATGACTCAGTGGTTAAGAGCACTGACTGCTCTTGTAGAGGACCTGGGTTCGATTCTCAGCACCCACATGGCGGCTACAAACCATCCTTAACTCTAGTTCCAGGGGACTCGGAAGCCCTCTTCTGACCGCCATGGCATTGCACAACACGGGTGCACTCACATACATGCAGACAATATACTTGTACACATTAAAAAAAGAAAATCAATAGCCAGCAAAGTCTAAGTCCTTAGCTTAGGTTACTTGAAATTTCTATGAATTATACAGTAAAAAATATACTACCTGTATTTTATTTTGAACTTACCACCGATCGATACAGAAGAAACACTCATTCTTGTAGGTGAAGCCATTTGTAGCACAAACATAAGCTACTACATCTGGACAGTTTGCTTCATAATCAGGATCTATTGGATAATAAAGTTTGTATGGGGGCTGGAAATATAAAACATCACAGGAATAACAAGTAGTTAATTTTCTCCCATCTGTCTGTTGCCTGTTACTTGTAATACACATAGAAATCATATTAAATCTTACTAGTTGAACTTTCAGGGTCTTCCTCTCTTCCATTAGGTCAGTCGTACTTTTTTCCTTTCAACGTAGTGTCATTGCTCATCCCATAATCACTTGAGTTGATAACCAAAATAAAATCCTTGCTAAACCCCAAGGATGAAGTTTTCATTTATCCTTGGATCCCAGTTCCAGTGTGCTATTATAAGAAGTTAATGAATAGAGATGTTTATGCATTTGTGAACATCCATAGGACAGGGTTCCTTTGTAGTTGGTAAGAATGAGGATTGTGTATAAAGACAAGGAATAAGTCAGGCTTGTGACTGAGCAAGTAATAGCTGTAATTTCACTAAATGTACAGCTATATCTACTAGTGCATTATATTTGACTATAATATTTGCTAAAATATGTTAGTATGTTATAATGATTATGCTAAATGGAAGGGGGAAATCCGGCCTAGAGAAATTAAGGCACATACTTAAGATCATATGGAAATTT
>NW_008345503.1:9017-10561 GCF_000622305.1 Nannospalax galili
GAAATTAAGGCACATGCTTAAGATCATATGGAAATTTTCATTGTCTATGAAATTTTAAATTACACCCATCAGGAGAGTGATCAGATTAGGAGAACCTAGATCTGAGGACTTTAGATTTACCTTGGGCCATCTGGAACCATTACGTTCTCTGACAATTGCTGCAAATAAGGAACAAATAGACTGAGTTAAAAGAAACAGCACTTGGTTGGGTATAGTTTTACCACTACAATCACTGATTAAATAGAGAAAGAAATGCAATTTAATCATAATCTACACAAAACTGTACAAAAATTAACAGCAACAGAATTTGTAAGTAATATTTCTTTGTGGACTTATTATTTATTTACTTATTAATTCTGAATTTAATAATCACAGTTCAGTCTTCCTTTACAAATTTACTGCTTCACTGAGGTAAGAGTACCAGCCTGGGGATACATCTCAGTGGGAGGGAGTTTGTCTAGCATGTGTGAGGTCCTGGGTTCTAACTCCAGCATTAAGATAAATAATTAATCAGCCAAATAAAAGTTATTTGTAGTTGTATAAATTATAATGTTATTTTCAATAAGTTACTTGACTTTAATTACTTCTATAATCAGGATAATATGCATTTTCAAACTATGATAAAATTTAAATATTAATATAAGTAATGCATTACCTCATGCTAAATTAAAATGTGCACATTGCTGATAAGAAGTAGGATGTGCTCCCTGGCTTTCAGGAGACTGATTCTAAGGGGAGATTTATGATTACAGACAAAACACAGCAGTGAGAGAAGACAGACAGAACCTGCCAGAGTTTTACTTTATCTCGGGTGATGCTAAAATGTCATAGAGTACTTTAATTAGGAGTTTAGCTCCAGATGATATCCCTTATTTATAAAGCACTCTTTAAAACTTAGGGCTAAGCCAGTTGTAGCGGCACACACCTTTAATCCTGGAACTCAAGAGGCAGAGGTAGTGGATCTCTGTACATTTGAGGCCAACTTAGCCTACATAGTGAGTTCCAGGCCAGCTGGGGCTACAGGGAGACCCTGTCTCAGAAAATTTAAAAAATAAATTAAATAAACTCTAGGGCTAGAAGTATAGGTCAATGGTAGAATGCTTGCATGACATGTGTGAGGCTCTGGGCTCAATATATAGCTCTATGAAAACAAAATAAAGCAAAAAAATAAGATAAAAAGGGACCAGAGAAATGACTCAATGGTTAAGAGCACTGGCTGCTCTTTCAACCCTGCTTCAAATCCCAGCGCTCACATGCTGGCTAACAACTGTCAGTAACTCCAGTTCCAGGGGATCCAATGCCCTCTTCTGTCCTCAATGGGCACTGCATGACACAGGTGCACTTGAATACATGCAGGCACTATGTTCATACACATAAAATTTAAAAATATATAAATAAGCCGGGCATGGTGGCACATGCCTTTAATCCCAGCACTTGGGAGGCCAAAGCAGGTGGATCTCTGTGAGTTCAAGGCCAGCCTGGTCTACATAGTGAGTTCCAGGACAGCTGGGGCTACAGAGAGACCCTGTCTCAAAAAGACCAAA
>NW_008345503.1:11049-15212 GCF_000622305.1 Nannospalax galili
CAACTTAATTCATGATAAATGCTATTTTTAAAACATATTGAAATACCTCTTCTCACCTATTATGTTAACTGGTGAGAAAGAGATACTTTCATTTCTCAATAGTGAGAGTGCAAAATAGTTTGCTAATTTATCAATATTAAACAGAACTACATTTGACTTTGCATTTAACTCACCATTCCCACTTCAGTGTTCAGTGAAATTTTACTAAAGATACATCTCCAACAACACAAAAATTCATAGGCATAAGATGATTTACTGAGGCATGAGTAGCAGTTACAAACTAAAACTAAATGCTCAAATGTAAAACAGTTTGGCAAATCATTTGCTGCATCCACTCATTTCAGGAAAGTCAAGGCAGTAATTCAGGCAGCTAGGCACATCACATGTCAGGAGCAGAGAGAATAAACACATCCTTGCTTGTTTGCTTACCCTCAGCTAGCTTCCTCCTCTCTTATACTGTTCAGGACCCCTGCATAGGGAACAGTGCCACTCACGAAAGGATGGATTTTCCTACATCAATTAACAATTAAGACAAACTCCGTAGATGTGTCTACAAGACAACTTGATCTAGATAATTCCTCATTAAGACTCTAACAGGTGATTCAAGGTTGAATCAGATTGACAGTTAAAACTAACTAGTACAATGTACCCCTTATCAACTTCACACATAAACACATCACTCTAAACCATAACTATGTACCCTGTATCCCCAAAGTCTCATGTTAAAAATCATAATAGAAAATATAATCAACTCCAGAAAGTTCCCAAAGTCTTAAAAAATTTCAACACTTCAAAAGTCCAAAAGTCTTTAAAAGTCAAAAGTTGCTTAAATGTGGGCTTCTACAAAATTGACACCAAGTCATGTACTTAAATATGCTTATTCCAAAAGGGAAAAAACAGGGCATGAAAATAATCAGACTGAAGCAAATCCAAAATCCAGCAGTGTAGAATCCAGTCCTGTAGCTCAATGTATGACATCAGAGACTCACTTCTGGGCCCCCCTGGGTTTGGGCAGCGCCATCCCTCCAGCTCTGTCATCTACAGCACACCTATCTTCCCCTTAGGCCCTGGCTCTATTCCACAGTGCAACTCTCCTTGGGAGATATCCCACAGTCCTACATCTCCAATAGTCTGTGGTCTCCATTGCAACGGAGGCATCTGCTTCACCAGTGGCCCGTCCAGATCTTTCCATAGAGATTACAATCCTGTCATGTGGCACCTGGCCTTAACTGCTGTCCATGATCCTTTCATGTCTTTAAAACCAGAACTACATGGACTGTTCTTACATTGGCAAATTCTGCTGCATACTTGAGATGTAGCCTTGCCCCTGTATCACAGCTGTATCAGCTTGTGTGAACTGACCCTAAGGAAACACTTTGCTATGGTCCCAATAAAGCGTAAGAAGTTTCACCTCAATGGTGCCGATCTCATGCCAATCACAGTTGATTCTTCAGCCCCAGCCTGATCAACACATACAATTTTTTATTTTTATTTTTTTGCCAAAAATATCACATGAATGATCTGTTGGCCTAGTTCCTAATAAAGTTCTTGCTTCCCTCTGAAACCTCACGAAATCTCATTTTCCGCATTTGTTTCAGCCTTACTTTCTTTCAGGCTTCCACTAAAATGGCCCATCAAACTGCCCACAGCATTCAATGGCTTTCCCAGTCCAAACCTATAAATTCTTTCACAGTCTTCCTAAAAAAATGACTTGCAACAAGCCCACTTCCTCAGTATCAATTGCTGTCCTACTTTCATTTCTGTTTCTGTGATAAAATACTCTGACAAAAAGCAAGTTTTGGAAGAAAGAGTTTATTTGGCTTAAAATTTCAGGTCTATTATTGCAGGAACATCAAGGCAGAAACGTAGAGCATCACACTCAATGTGTAGGTCTGAGGGCGAGCAAGTGTATGGATCCTTGCTCCTTGCTTTTGTCTAGCTCTGTCCTTTCTTATATTGTTCAGGATCCCCTGCCTAAGGGATGGTGCTGCCCACAATGGGATGGGTCCTTCTATACCAATTAACAATCAAGAAAACCCCCTACAGGCATTCTACAGGCCAACCTTTATTCCTCATGAAGACTTTCTTTCCAAGTGATTCTAAGTTGTAAAGTTGAGAGTTAAAATGAACCAGCACAAATATAGATTTAATTTTTCCTTTAGAATAAAAGTGCAAAGTTGAAATGCTTGGGTTAGCTTTATTTCTCTTGAAATGTGAGTTAGCTATTTTGTTTCTGTTTGTTTTAACTTTTATGATGCTTCCTTGATTCCCATAAACTTTTAGAAGCTTTTTTCATTTATTAATTTTAATTTTTATTTTTGAGTCGGGATTTCCCTGAAACTCACTATGAAGACCAGCCTGGCCTGGATCTCATAGAGATCCACCTGCCTCTGCCTCCTGAGTTCTTGGATTAAAGGGGTGCACCACCATTCCTTGTTCACTTTAATTTTTAAATTACATTTAAATTTGTGTGCATGTGTATGTGTTTGTGTCTGTGGGTGGACGTATGTGGGTGGATGATGTGTGCCATGTGCATGTGGAGGTCAGAGGACAACTTGTGAGAGTTGGCTCTCTCATTATATCATGTGGGGAATGAGGCTCAAACCCAGTCATCAGCCATGGTGATAAACACCTCTACCTAATAAGCCGTCTCACCAGTCCCTTTGTGGATGTCATCAGTGAATTTCTTTGAATGTGAGACATAACATAGATACACAAATTCAAGTATGTATATGTAAAGGACATTTATCCAAATAATGTAAAGAATTCCTAAGGCCTAGAAACAAAACAAACACCTCATCAGGAGCTTCATCAAAGGTTAAATGTGTGTAACCAACCACTAGGATGCCCGACACCATTATTTCTAGGAGATAAAAATTAAATGGAAGTGGGGTACCCATGTTTGCATCTTGAAATGGTGGAAGGGGGATAAGGAAACAATTGGAAAGGAGGGAAAGGGGGATGGATTTTATCAAAATACACTTCATGCATATATGAAACTCTCAAACAATAAAAAGATAATAAAATCTAAAAGGCATAATAAATTTTAAAGATAAAGTTGGTAATGAGAAATGAAATACATTTTTTTGAGAAACAAAATACATTTTATCTTTAAAAAATTTTTAAAAGGAGACTGGTCCCACCCCTGTCTTGGCCCTAGACCCCCTTCTGATCATTCTGCCTGAGACCTCAAGAACACCCTGGTAAGTCAGACCCTGCCCACTACACCTTGATTCCCCTGCACCTTGGCCATCTGCATTCTCTCCATGCTGTGCCCATTCCAGCCTTGGGCCTATACCCACTCCTGTTCTTCTTGCCTGAGACCTCTGGACTAGCCTCCTAAGCCAGACCCTGCCCACTGCATCTTGATACACCTGTGCCCAGACCAGCTATATTCTCCTGTTCCAGGGCCCACCTCTACTCTGCTTCCCCATGCTGCAACCCTGCCTTGGCCCTAGGTTCCTCTCCTGATCATTCTGCTTGAGACCCCCAGACTACCCTGGTAAGTCAGACACGTCCCACTGTGTCTTGATCCACCTGCACCTGGACCAGCTACATTCCCCTGCTCCAGGGCCCACATCTACTCTGCCTAGCTAGTTAGACCCTGCCATGCTGCCCCACCCCCACATTGGCCATAGCCCCCCTCCAGAACTTCCTGCCTGAGACCTCCTGACTAGCTTGCCAGAATCAATCCGATACCCATCCTTATCCCCTTTGCCCTGCTGGAGAGCTCTTGACTAATCAGCTTGAAACTATCCTGTCCCATCAAAAAAAAAAAAAAAAGCGAGACTCTGAAATACAAACCAACTAACCATTGATGACCAGAAAGGAACCAAGTTACATCAACATATAAACCAAACTTTAGCTTTAAAAGGGCACGGTAGAATTTCAAATCAGACACACAATCAACGAAACAAATCCATATGCCTAAACCACAATGCAAAAACACACACACAAAAAAATCCCACTCAAATTACAGCTGAATTTTCAGTGCAAACTATCAAAGCCAGAAGATCATGGAGCAAAGTATTCCAAGTTTTTAATGATCATAGGTACCAACCCAGAATATTTCACCCAGCAAAACTGTATCATAGTTGAAAGGGAAAGAAAAATCTTCAATCATACAAACAGGGTGAAAGAATTCATGTCCCCCTGACCAAATT
>NW_008345503.1:16068-19563 GCF_000622305.1 Nannospalax galili
TAAATATGCGTATATTATGATTTGATTGCTCCACTCTTAAGTATTTACTCAGGAGAGATAAAAACACAACTTACACACTCATGCCCATGATAATCTTTATTTGTAGCAGTTCCGTGTTAGAAAAAAATGCAGATGTCCATCAATGATTGAATGAATGAACAAAATCTAGTATAGCCCCACACTAGAGCATTGCTTAGATATAATATACAATATGGTGAACTGTTGATGATACCCCAAAACACTCAATGTAAATAATCATATTTTAATGCCAGCACTTGGGAGGCAGAGGCTGGTGGATCTCTGTGAGTCCAAGGCCAACCTGGTCTGCATAGCAAGTTCCAGACCAGTTGGGGTTACAGGGAGACCCTGTCTCAAAAAGACCAAATAAAAAGTGAAAGAAATAAGATTAAAAATAATCTGTAGTACCTAAGTATGTAGAAAATATAAGCTAATCGTTGACTAAGCATGCCAGGATGTGGGGTGGGGTGGGGTGGTAAGTACGGGATGAACAAAGCAAAAGGAGTCTAGGAAACTTGTGAATGAGTGCTATGTGCATTGTCTTGACTGTAGTCACAATGTCATGCGATGAGGGCTATGTGTATGGTGGTTTGAGAACTTTTTTTTTTTGTAAGCCTTGGTCATTGTGTTTTATAACAGCGATAGAAAAATAACTAATAGAGGTGTTTGCACCAGAGAGTAGACTGTTGCTTTGAAGAACCTGACCATATAAGTTTTTGGAGAAATATGAAAGACTGGGATATTGAACTAGAAAAGCAGTTGAATGCTATAAGCCAAGCTTAATGCGCCATTCTAGTAGAATCCTGGAAGAAAGTAATTTGCAAAGCAAGATATTGCCAGAGGGAAATAAGAACTTAAACATCAGCTGGGATATTTTGGACTGCCTTCCTCCACAGCCCAAAAGCTTGAGGTTGCCTGAGGCTAAGATGAAAGGATTAATCTCTTTGGTAAAGAAAATTTCAAGACAGCCTTAGGTAGAATTGGTGGCATGGCTATTAGTGATGAATATTATGTAAAATACAGTGAAAAAGAGAAAACATGGCAGAAAGAAGTAGAGAATGTACTGTTTGGAGAGATACAGAACACTATGAAATTTAATGACATTGGAGTCAAGGGGAGAGGTTCTCTTTGATAAGGAGATTAGAGCCATAAAGGAGAAGCCTCTAGATTGCACTGGACAATGGAAAGAGTACCTCAGTGCAAGACTACCCAGCTCAGCTTTGTGAAAGGAAAAGGCCTAAGGAGTTTCCTAGTCCTAGAAAACCACAATATACAAAAGCTGCAAATGTAGCTGAAGATGCTAAGATTCATCCATAGGTGGCAGAGGAACTTGGCAGTGCCACTCATGTGGTGCTGACTTTAGAGAAATGAAAGATGAAAGAGTGAGGGATCACTGTTTCCTCTGTAGTGTCAGAGAGCCACAGAGTCCAGGCAGTGTGTATATAAGAGTTCCTGCCTAAAGAAGGCATTGGGAAACCAAGAATCCCTGAAAGGTCATTGTGTGAAACTGTGAAGGTGAAGCCTGGTTGGCAGTGGAGACCTCATGATGTTGGAGATGCCAGAACCATGAGACAACCGTGAAGGAGAATAGTACACAGAAAGTAGAACTAGCCCAAGGCAGAGATACAGGCAGCAAAGCTGAAGGGACTGAGCCACCTAAGCCATTTGGAAGTAAAGTCCCAGACATCGGACTTGGAGTTACTAGATTTCATGTTTTCCCTGCTGATTTCTGGTTTTGCTTTGGTCTAGTATTTCTTCACTATGCCCCCATTCCTCCATTTTATAATGCAAATGTTTTATGTTTGAAGTATGTGATTTGTCTTTTGATATTGTAGAGGCTTATAGTTAAGAGAATGCTTTGAGTCTCTTTGGACTCTGGACCTGTGGATATTGTCAGGACTTAAAGACTTTGGGGACTTAAAGTTGAACTAAATAAAACTTGCATTGTGATTTGGTCATGAGCCTATGGGGGCCAGGGAGTGGACTTGGTTCACAGTTCATGGTACTATTTGGGGAGGGTCAAGGAACCTTTTAAGAGATATGGTTGTGCTGAAGGAAGCAAGTCACTAGGGGCGGGTTTTGAGAGTTCAGAGTTATACCCCACTTCCGTCTGACTCTCTTTGCTTCCTGTGTCTGCTTGAAGATGGGAGTGCTCAGCTTTCTGCTCAGGCCATGTCCTGCAGCCATGCCTCCCTGCCATGATGGACTCTGACCCTCTGGAACTGTAAGCCAAATACATCTTCTATAAATTGCTTTGGGCAACAGAAAAGAAACTACTACAATGTGTACTGTCTTGACTTTAGTCACAGTATCACATGTAAATAAGGGCTACATGCATTGTTTGACTCTAGTCACAGAATCACATGTGAATGAGGCTATGTGTATTGTCTTGACTGTAGTCACAGTATCACAAGCACAAGTATATAAATATTTGAAGATTTAAATTTTTACCAATAAGCCTGATTTTTTTCAGGAAAATGTTTGTGGTGCTTGTAATTATACTCAATGATATTTATTGAGGATCTATATATCAATATAAATATATAACAATATTTATTGAGCACCAAGCATTGTGATTGACCCAGTTCTGTTCCACTCAGTCTTATTACAAATAAGTATATTGCAGATGCCCTACAGCAGATTGATAGCAGGTTCCTTTTCGATTTTTATTACTTGTTATTTTTAGTGTGTACATGATGTGTATATGGGCACATGAGCCACAGCATATGTGTGGGGGTCACAGGACAACTTTGTTGGGTCAATTCTGTTTTTATACCTTTATGTGGAGTCCCAGGATTTAACTCAGGTTGTAAGGGTTGTACACCTAACATCTTTACCTGCTGAGCCACCTTGATGACCCAGTAGCTACACTGTAACATTTATTTGCTGAAATTTTCTATGTATTACTTGTTTAATAAGGAACTGGGAATTAGAAAGTTGGTGAGATACACTGTAGAATTTGCCTCACTAATTTGTCATTTATTTGCAAGCTGTATTCCTTTCCTATTGATGTAGTAAAGAATCGTCACAAATTTAGTGCCTAAAAGTGATACATATTTACTGTCATACAGTATGTCCTAAAATCAAGTTGTCAGCACTCCTTTTGAAGTTTCTAGGGGAAAAAATCAATTTTATTATGTGTTTTTTTGTTGTTGTTAGCCTCTATGGGGCACTAGAATTCCCTGACCTGAGTCCTTAAATCACTCTGCTGACATTTTCACATCTGTTGTCCAACTCTGGTTTCCTGTCTCCCTGTTCTATGGATCATTGTGATTACATTGATCCCACCTGACCAATAAAACAAAACAAATGTCCTTACCTTAACTGAGTCTTCAAAGTCTCTTTGTCCAGGGAAGGTAACATATTCACAGGTTTTGACGATTAGGAATTACGTGCTGTGGGGCCCTTGTCTCTGATAGCAGGAACATGAATTTTTGTCTTTAAATCACTGGTTTTTGTTGCACAGCTATTGAGACA
>NW_008345503.1:19936-23502 GCF_000622305.1 Nannospalax galili
TCTACTTAGGAAAATACATTTTAATGACATACAATTTGGACTATCAAGCTCAACATTTAATTTTCAGAAAAACATTTCTATTCAAAGTAATGAATGAATCTTTTTTCCTTACAGCTTTAAGTCGGATTTACCTCCAAGATTTCTCACCTGAAAAAGCAGTGTGCGCCAAAGTAGACAACACCAGGAAGAATGTGATCCTGTAGAGGGAGGAGCCATTTGATCTCATCTCTTCTAGGTTGAGGACTAGGAAAATGCCTGTTAGTTTATTCCTAGTTGATAGTACAGCTGACTTTCCCACACTGGAAAACCCTAAACCCCCAGGGGCTCCATTCCAACACAGCAATTTGTATTGGCAGTCTCACACTGGTCTTGGCTACAGGTGCTTAAATGTGAGGGAGCCCTTCTGCTCTAAGGAAAGTCAAGAAAACCATACAAAGAACTTTATGGGGGTGTGGGGGGGATAACCAACCCCAAATCACAACCCTCCCTAGAAAAGAAATTAGGCTCAAGATTTTTCAAGTTCATATCCTCAACTTCTAATGCCTTCTCTGTTTGTTCTGTTTCTTACCAAAATTATAGCCAATGGGTAGATAGAGAAATGCATGAGAACCACCGTAAGAGCCAAGTTTTTCCTATTTTCATGTTTAGAGGAAACAAAAGGAAGGTGTTGGGGGAAAGCAAAATAAGTCAACCAAACAACGAAACTGAAAATGGGGGTCAAATCTAAGAGAAAAACTGAAGAAATATCACTCACTTGGACTAAGGATAGAGGAGGCAAAAAAAAAAAAACGGCCAGGTCGGGGCGGGAGCTCAGGTGCGGCAGGGGGCCTGGGCCTCGAGGACCCCCTCCATCCGTCCCGGGGAACCTGGGCCTCTGAACCCAGGACAGGGCTTCTGGGCAGAGGCCTGACGGGGGCTTGTGGCCGGGCTTCTGGGCAGCAGCCAGACTTGGGTTTGTGGGGTGGGGAGCCCCTACCCGGGGCTGCACTGCCCACTCCCCCTCCTGGGAGGGGGGACTCGGTGGCCTAGGGCTGACTTGGGGTGACAGGGAGGGAGAGGGATGAGGCGGGGGATTGTAAAAGAGTAGGGGGGTTTGGGACTAGAGAAGTGTGGTGGGGTTGGACTATAGAAGAGTGGGGGAGTCTGGGTTTATAGAAGAGTCGGGGGATCTGCGATGATGGGAGTGTATGTGTGTAGGGGTCTGGGACTATAGAAGAGTGGGGGGTCTGGGACTATATAAATGTGGGGGGATCTGGGACTGTAGAAGAAAATTGGGGTGTTCTGGGACTATACAAGAGTGTATGTGTGGGGTCTGGGACTTTAGAAGAGTTGGGGGGATCTGGGACTATAGAAGTGGGGGGCTCTGGGACTATAGAAAAGTGGGGGTTACTGGGACTATAGAACAGTTGTGGGGTCCAGGACTATAAATGTGTTGGGGGTTCTGGGACTATAGAAGAGTTGGGGGATTGGGACTATAGTAGAGTGGGGGGGAGGTCTCGGACTATAGAAGAGTGTGGGGGTCTGGGACTATACAAGATTGGGGGGTTCTGGGACTATAGAACATTTGGAGCAGGGTCTGTGACTGTAGAATTGTGGGGTGGTCGTGCACTATAGAGGAGTGGGGATGTGTGGGACAATAGAAGAGTTGTAGGGGTCGGGGACTGAAGCAGAGTGGTTGGTTCTGGGACTATAGAAGAGTGGGGGGATCTGGGTTTATAGATGAGTGTGGGAGCCTGGGACTATAGGAGAGTGGGGGATCTGGGACTATAGAAGAGTGGGGTGGTCTAGGATAAAATAGAGTGGGAGGGGGCTCTGCCATTATAGAAGAGTGGGAGAGGTCTTTGACTCTAGAAGGGTTGTGGGGGTCTCGGACTACAGAAGAGTGGGTGGGTGGTCTGGGACTATAGGAGAGTGGGGGGTCTGGAAATATAGGAGAGTGGAGGGATCTGGGACTCTAGAAGACTGGGAGGGGGATCAGGGACTATAGAAGAGAGTTGAGGGGGTCTGGGACTATAGAAGAATGGTGGGATCTGGGACTATAGAAGTTTCTGGGGGTTCTGGGACTGTAGAAGAGTTTGGGCTGTCTGGGACTATAGAAAGTTGGGTGGTCTTGAACTATAGAAGCGTTGGACTATAGAAGAGTGGGGGGTCTTGGACAATAGAAGAGTGTGTGTGGTGGTGGTGTCTGGGACTATAGAAAAGGGTGTGTGTGGGCATCTGTGACTATATAAGAGTGGGGGTGTTTGGACTATAGAAGTGTGTGGGTGTCTGGGACTATAGAAGAGTGGGGGGTCAGGGACTATAGAAGTGTGGGGGTCTGGGACTATAGAAGTGTTGGACGGTCTGGGACCATAGAAGTGGGGGGGTCTGGGACTACAGAAGAGTGGGGGTGTCTGGTACTGTAGAAGATTGGTGGGGTCCTGGACTATAGAAGTATTGGGGGAGGGGGGCACTATAGAAGAGTGGTGAGGTCTGGGACTATAGAACTGTGTGTCAGGGGTTCTGAGACTATACAAGAGTTGGGGGGGTCTGGGATTATAGAAGATTGGTGGGGTCTGGGACTATAGAAGAGTGGGGGGTCTAGGAAGATGGAAGTGTGGGGGGGCAGTCTGGGACTATAGAAGAGTGAGGGGTATGAGACTATAGAAGAATGAGGGGGTCTGGGAGTATAGAACAGTTGGGGCGGTCTGGGACTATAGAAGAGTGGGGGGTCTGGGACTATAGAACTGTATGTGTGTGGGAGCTGGGACTATAGATGTTGGTGTGTGGGGGTCTGGGACTATAAAAAATGGAGGGGTGTGGGACTATACAGGAGTGGTGGTCTTGGACGATAGAGGAGTGGGGGTGTCTGAGACTATAGAGAAGTGGGAGGTCTGGGACTATAGAACAGTCGGAGGTCTGGAACTATAGAAGTGTATGTGTGTGGGGGCTGGGACTATAGATGTTGGTACGTGGGGGTCTGGGACTATAAAAAATGGAGGAGTGTGGGACTATACAAGAGTGGTGGTCTGGGACTATAGAAGAGTGAGGGGTCTGGGACTATAGAAGAGTACGTGGTCTGGGACTATAGAAGAGTAGGGTGTCTGGGATTATGGAAGAGTGTTAGGGTTCGGGTTTGGGTTAGGGTTTAGGAGTTAGGGTTAGGGAAGGTTAGGGTGAATGTTAGCATTAGGGTTATGTTTAGAAGTCAGGGACTATAGAAGCGTTGGGGGTTCTGGGACTATAGAAGTGTGTGGAGGGTCTGGGACTTTAGAAAAGATGGGGGCGCCAGGGACTATAGAAGAGTGGGGGGGGTCTTTGATTATAGAGGAGTACTGGGGTCTGGGACTATAGAAGTGGGGGGGGGTTCTGGGACTATAGAAGTGGGGGGGGTTCTGGGACTATAGAAGAGTGGGGTTCTAGGATTCTATAAGTGTGGGGGTGGTCTGGAACTATAGAAGAGTGGTGGGGTCTGGGACTATAGAAGATTGGGGGTCTGGGATTCCAAAAGTGTGGGGGTGGTCTGGAACTATAGAAGAGTGGAGGGGTCTGGTACTATAGAAGAGTTGGGGAGGCTGGAACTATAG
>NW_008345503.1:23673-37685 GCF_000622305.1 Nannospalax galili
GGGGGGTCTTGGGCTATAGAAGTGGGGGGGGACTGTCACTATAGAAGTGGGGGGTCTGTCACTATAGTAGAGTGGGGGGTCTGGGACTACAGAAGAGGGGGGTGTCTTTGAGTATAGAAGAGTCGGGCAGTATGGGAATATAAAAGTGTGTGGAGGGGTCTGGTACTATAGAAGAGTGGGTGTGGGGTGGTCTGTGACTATACAAGAGTGGGGGTTCTGGAACAAAAACGGGTGGGACAGCTCTGCCACTATAGAAGAGTGGGAGAGGTCTGGGAGTATAGAAGAGTTGTAGGGGTCTGGGACTACAGAAGAGTGGGTGGGGGTCTGGGACTATATAAATGTGTGTGTGGGGTCTGGGACTTTCGAAGAGTTGGGGGGATCTGGGACTATAGAAGTGGGGGGGGTCTGGGACTATAGAACTCGGGGGGTAACTGGGACTATAGAACAGTTGTCAGGTCCAGGACTATAAATGACTTGGGGGTTCTGGTACTATAGAAGAGTGGGGGTGTCTGGGACTATAGAAGTGTTCAGGGGGTTGGGACTATAGTAGAGTGGGGGGGCTGGGACTATAGAAGAGTGGAAGGGGATTCTGGGACTATAGGAGAGTGGGAGACTCTGGGACTGTAGAAGAGCAAGGGGTCTTGGACTATTGAAGTGTGTGGGGGGCGTCTGGAATATAGAAGTGTGTGTGTGTGTGTGTGTGTGTGTTGGGGTCTGAGACTATAGAAGAGTGGGGGTGTGGGGGATTATAGAAGAGTGGGAGGGATCTGGGAATTTAGAAGAGTTGGGGGTCTGGGACTATAGAAGACTGGGGGGGGATCTGGGACTACAGAAGCGTGGGAGGTGGGTCTGGGACTATAGAAGAGAGTTGGGGGGGTCTGGGTCTATAGAAGAGTGTCTATGTTGGTTCTGGGCCTACAGAAGAGTGGGGAGGTCAGGGACTACAGAAGGGGGGGTCTGGTACTATACAAGAGTGGGGGTCTTGGATTATAGAAGGGGGTTTCTGGGATGGGAGAGTGGGGAGGTCTGGGACTATAGAAGTGTCTGTTTGGGGGTCTGGGACTATAGAAGAGTGGTGTGGTCTGGAACTATAGAAGAGTTTGGGGGGTCTGGGACTATAGAAGAGTGGTGGGGTCTGGGACTATACAAGATGGGCAGGTCTGGGTTTATAGAAAAGTGGGGGAGTCTGGGACCATAGAAAAGTTCGGGATCACGGATGATAGAAGAGTTTGGGGGGTTCTCGGACTATAGAAGAGTGTGGGTGTCTGGGACTATAGAAGAGTGCATGTGTGGTGGCGTCTGGGACTATAGAAAAGTGTGTGTCTGGGGGTCTGTGAATGTAGAGAGTCGGGGTCTGGGATATAAAAGTGTGGGGGGGGGTTCTGGGACTAAAGTTGGAGCGGTCTGGGACTATAGAAGTGTGGGGGTTCTGGGATTATAGAAGAGTGGTGGGGTCTGGGACTATAGAAGTGTTGGGGGGATCTGGGACTATAGAAGAGTGTGGGGGGGTTGGCATTGTAGAACAGTAGGGGGGTCTGGGACTTTGTGCCCAGTTCTCCAGCATGTAGGGCGATGAGGGAGAAGGGAGCAGGGCCAGCCTGCCTCTTTCCTCCAGGCTGAGCGGGATGGTGAGTGCCGATGACTTGAGAGAACCACAGGGAGTCGGGAGTCTTGTCAAAGCAGGAACTCACTTTATTGCATCAGTCAGCTGCTTATATAGCCTTGGCAGGGGAGGCAGGGGGAGGAGGATGGGCTTATGGATGCGTCATATGGGGTGATAGACTTTGGGCCACCAGGAATTTACCACGTCAGTTGTAACTGGGTAGAGGCAATCTTAGATCAGGCTTCTGCTGAGTCACCTCTACACGGAAATGACAGGATAGAGACAGGTTGCTAAACTTTAGCCAGGCTCTGGAAAGTACTACAGGCCTCACTGTCCTCCATGCCAAGCGTTCAAGGGTCCCGGAGGCCCAACAACTTTGGAAGAGTGGGGGGTCAGGGAATAGAGAAGAGTGGAGGGGGTCTGGGAGTAAAGAAGAGTGCAGTTCTGAGACAAAAAATAGTGGGGTGGTCTGCCACTATAGAAGAGTGGGAGGGATCGGGGACTGTAGAAGAGTTGTGGGGGGGGGTCTGGAACTATAAATGTGTGTGTTGGGGTTTGGGATTATAAAAGTGTGTGTTGGGGGTCTGCGACTATAGAAGTGTGGGGATCTGAGACTAAAGAGTGGGGGGGTCTGGGACTACAGAAGAGTAGGGGGGTCTGTGACTATAGAGGATTGGGGGTCTGGGAATATAGGAGAATGGGGGGATGTGAGACTATAGAAGACTGGGAGGGGGATCTGGGACTATAGAAGAGAGTTTGGGGGTTCTGGGACTATAGAAGAGTGGGGGCAGTCTGGGACTGTAGAAGAGTGGGGGCATCTAGGACTATAGAAGTCTGGGAGGGGGCGTCTGGGAGTATAGAAGAGAGGGGAGTCTGGGACTATGGAAGAGTGGGGGGGTCTGGGATTATAGAAGAGTGGAGGGTCTGGTAATATAGAAGAGTGGGGGGTTGGAACTATAGAAGTGTGTGAGGGGTGTCTCGGAATAAAGAAGAGTGGGGGGGTCTGCAATTATAGAAGAGTGGAAGAGTCTGGAACTATAGAAGAGTGTGTGTGTGTGTGTGTGTGTGTGTGTGTGTGTGTGTGTGTGTATATGTTTCTCTGTATGTGTGTGTATGTGTGTCAATTCAGGTATCTGGGACTATAACTGCAGGTGGAGTCTGAGAATATAAAAGAGTCGGGGTTCTTGCGCTATAGAAGTGGGGGGTTCTGGGACTATAGAAGTGGGGGGGGGTCTGGGACTATAGAAGAGTGAAGGGGTCAGGAAGTAGAAGACTGGGGGTTTTGGGGACTGTAGAAGAGTTGCGGGGGTCTGGAACTATAGAAGAGTGTGTGTGGGGTTCTGGGATTACAGAATAGTGGAGGAGTCTGGGTCCATAGAAGTGTGGGGATCAAGGACTATACAAAAGTGTGCCTGTGGGGGGTCTGGGACTATAAAAGAGTTGGGGGGTGTCTGGGACTAGAGAAGTGTGGTGGGGTTGGAGTATAGAAGAGTGGAGGGAGTCTAGGTTTACAGAAGAGCAGGTGGGTCTGGGACGATGGGAGTGTGTGTGTGTAGGGGTCTGAGACTATAGAAGAGTGGGGGATCTGGGACTATAGAAGATTGGGGGGGTCTGGGAATATAGAACCGTTGGAGGCGTCTGGAACTAGAAGAGTGGGGGGTCTGGGACTTTAGAAGAGATGATGGAGTCTGGGACTATAGAAGAGTGGGCAGGTTGTGGACTATAAGAAGTGGTGGGGTCTGGGACTATAGAAGAAAGGGGGACTGGGAAAATCGAAGTGTGTATGGGTGTCTGGGACTATAGCAGAGTGGGGAGGTCTGGGACTATAGAAGTCGGGGGTGTGGGACTATAAGAGTTGTGGGGATCTGGGACTAAAGAATAGTGGTGAGTTCTATGACTATAGAAGAGTGGTGGGGGGTCTGGGACTATAGAAGAGTGGGGGGGTCTGAGACTATACAAGAGTGGGGCAGTCTGGGACTATAGAAGCATTGGGGGCTCTGGGTTTATAGAAGAGTGGGGGAGCCTGGGACTATAGGAGAGTGGGAGATCAGGGAGTATAGAAGAGAGTGGGGGGATCGGACTATAGAAAAGTGGGGTGCTCTGGGACAAAAAAGAGTGGGAGGGGGATCTGCCATTATAGAAGAGTGGGAGAGGTCTGGGACTATAGAAGGGTTGTGGGGGTCTCGGTCTACAGAAGAGTGGGATGGGGGTCTGGGACTATAGGAAAGTGGGGGGTCTGGTACTTTAGAAGAGTTGGAGTCGTCTGGGACTATAGAAGTGTGTTGGGTGGGTCCAGGACTATGGAAGAGTGGGGGGTGTCTGAGATTATAGAATAGTGGAGGGGTATGGAACTATAGAAGACTGGGGGCATCTGGGACTATCAAAGAGAGTGTGTGGTGGGGTCTGGGACTGTAAAAAAGTGTGTGGGGGGGGTCTATGACTATAGAAGAGTGGGGGTGTCTGGGACTGTAGAAGAATGTGGGTGTCTGGGACTGTAGAAGAGTGGTGGGGTCCTGAACTATAGAAGTGTTGGGGGCGTCAGGGACTACAGAAGAGGGTGGGTGGGGTCTGGGCCTATAGAAGAGTGTCTGGGGGTGGGTCTGTGACTATAGAAGGGTGGGGGGGTCTGGGACTATAGAAGTGTAGGGAGTTCTGGAACTATAGAAGAGTCGAAGAATGTGGGTGTCTGGGACTGTAGAAGAGTGGTGGGGTCCTGAACTATAGAAGTGTTGGGGGCGTCAGGGACTACAGAAGAGTGTGGGTGGGGTCTGGGACTATAGAAGAGTGTCTGGGGGTGGGTCTGTGACTATAGAAGGGTGGGGGGGTCTGGGACTATAGAAGTGTAGGGAGTTCTGGAACTATAGAAGAGTCGGGGTTGTGGAAATATAGAAGAGTGGGTGGGTCTGGAACGATAGAAGTGTGTGTGCGTGGGTGGGGTTTGGCACTATAGAAGTGTGTGTGTGGGAGTCTGGTGTTGGGAAACCCTGCTGTTAGGGTTGTAGTTCTCCATGCCTAGATAGCCCTGAGGGGCTCGGCGCCAAATGGAAGGACTCCCCTTTTCAGCAGGGGGCCTCCTGCTCTCTTCCTGGCTCACCTGGAAAGTGCCACCAAGCACCAATGCCTGACCTTATCTGGAACATGACCTTTGGCATAGTTACCTGGAGTAAAAACTACCCCCAGGTTTTTTCTATATGATAATCAGGCATTGCCTGATAGTCTGGAAGATAGGAGCCACTGCCACATGTAAATAAAGCATACTATGAGCACCTATCAGCTGAGGCTTTGGCTACTGCCTCCACACTATAATTTCTCTAGTTCTCCCACTGAATAAACGGAGCTGTTTTCACTGTGTCTGGAGCTGTATCACTGCTGTTTCACTGTGCCTGGGACCAGCTTCCCCGGAAGGGCTTTCTTCCATCAGTGCTCACTGGCCGTCCTGACCCCGTTCATCGCTTCTGCTCTCCCTGCCCTCAAGGGCTGGTGGCCAATGACCGGCAAAGAAAGGGAGAGACCCCCACAGTCTGGGACGATAGAAGTAGGGTGGTATGGGACTATAGAAGAGTGTGGGTTCTGGGAGTATAGAAGAGTTGGGGGAGTCTGGGAATATAGAAGAGTGGGGGATCTGGGACTGTAGAAGTGGGGGCATCTGGGACTCTAGAAGAGAAAGGGGGTCTGGAAATATAGAAGCGCTGGGGAGAGAGTCTGTGGCTATAGAAGAGCAGGGGTTCTGATACTATAGAAGAGTGGTGGGGTCATGGACTGTAGAAGAGTGGTGAGGTCTGGGGATATAGAAGAGTGTTGGGGGGGGCTCTGTGACTATAGGAGAGTGGGGACGTCTGGGACTATAAAAGTGTGTGGTGGGTTCTTGGAGTATAGAAGACTGGGGGGTCTGGGACTATAGAACAGTGGGGGATTCTGGGACTATAGAATAGTGGGGAGGTCTGGGACTATAGAAGAGTGGGAGGGGGTCTAGGACTATAGAAGAGAGGTGGGGTCTGGTACTAAAAATGTAGGGGGAAATCTGGGACTATAGAAGTGTGTATTTGGGGTTTGTGGGACTATAGAAGAGTGGGGGGTCTGGGACAATAGAAGAGTGGGGTGGTCTGGGTCTATAGAAGAGTGGGGGGCCTGGGATTATAGAAATCTGGAAGTGGGAGTCTTGGACTATAGGAGAGAGTGGAGTCTGGGACTATAGAAGAGTGGGGGGTCAGGGACTATAGAGGAGTGGAAGGTCTGGGACTATAGAAGAATGGGAGGTCTGGGACTATAGAAGAGTAAGTGGTCTGGGACTATAGAAGAGTAGGGTGTCTGGGATTATGTAAGAGTGGGGGCTCTGGGACTATAGAAGAGTAATGGGTCCTGGACTATAGAAGAGTTGGGGAGGTTGGGGTCTATAGAGAAGTTTGGGGAGTCTGTGCCTATAAAAGGGTGGGAGGGTCTGGTACTATAGAAGACTGAGGTGGTCTGGGAGTATAGAAGTCTGTGGGTGTCTGGGACTATGGAAGGGTGAGGGTTCTGGGAGTATAGAAGTGTGGGGGGGTCTGGGACTTTAGAAAAGATGGGGGTCTGGAACTATAAAAGAGTGTGAGGGGGTCTTTGATTATAGAGGATTACTGGGGTCTGGGACTATAGAAGTGGGGGTTCTGGGACTATAGAAGAGTGGGGTTCTGGGATTCTAGAAGTGTGGGGGTGGTCTGGAGCTATAGAAGACTGGTGGGGTCTGGGACTATAGAAGAGTGGGGGTCTGGAATTCCAAAAGTGTGGGGGTGGTATGGAACTATAGAAGAGTGGAGGGGTCTGGTACTATAGAAGAGTGGGAGGGTCTGGGACTATAGAAGGGTAGGGGTTCTTGGGCTATAGAAGTGGGGGGGGTCTGTCACTATAGTAGAGTTGGGGGGTCTGGGACTACAGAAGAAGGGGGTGTCTTTGAGTATAGAAGAGTCGGGGGTTATGGGACTATAGAAGTGTGTGGAGGGGTCTGGTACTATGGAAGAGTGGGTGTGGGGTGGTCTGTGACTATAGGAGAGTGGGGTTCTGGGACAAAAAAGGGTGGGGGAGTTCTGCCACTATAGAAGAGTGTGAGAGGTCTGGGAGTATAGAAGAGTTGTGGGGGTCTGGGACTACAGAAGAGTGGGTGGGGGTCTGGGACTATACAAGAGTGTGGGGGGGTCTGGGACTTTAGAAGAGTTGGGGGGATCTGGGACTATAGAAGTGGGGGGGTCTGGGACTATAGAACTGTGGGGGTAACTGGGACTGTAGAACAGTTGTGGGGTCTGGGACTATAAATGAGGAGTTGGGGGTTCTGGGACTATAGAAGAGTTTGGGGGGCTGGGACTATAGTAGAGTGGGGGCATCTGGGACTATAGAAGAGTGGGGTTATCTGGGACTATACAAATTGGGGGGTTCTGGGACTATAAAGGAATTGGAGTGGGGTGTGGAACTGTAGAATTGTGGGGGGGTCCTGGACTATAGAAGGGTGGGGGTGTGTGGGACAATAAAAGAGTTGTAGGGGTCGGGGACTGGTGCAGAGTGGTGGGTTCTGGGACTATAGAAGAGTGGGGGATCTGGGTTTATAGAAGAGTGGGGTGGTCTAGGATAAAATAGAGTGGGAGGGGGATCTGCTATTATAGAACAGTGGGAGAGGTCTTTGACTCTAGAAGGGTTGTGGGGGTCTCGGACTACAGAAGAGTGGGTGGGTGGTCTGGGACTATAGGAGAGTGGGGGTCTGGAAATATAGGAGAGTGAGGGGATCTGGGACTATAGAAGACTGGGAGGGGGATCTGGGACTATAGAAGAGAGTTGGGGGGTCTGGGACCATAGAACACTGTGTGTAAGGGGTTCTGGGACTAAAGATGAGTGGTGTGTTCTGGGACTATAGAAGAGTGGGGTGTATGGGACTATAGAAGAGTTGGAGGGTTTGGGAGTATACAAGATTTGGGGGTATCTGCGACTATAGATGAGTGGGTGTGTCTGGGACTAAAGAAGACCGGGGGGGTAGGGACTATAGAAGTGTGTGGGGTGGGTCTGGGACCTTAGAACAGTGGGGTGGTCTGGGACTATAGAAGAGTGGGAATGGGGTCTGGGACTATAAGAGAGTGGATGGGTCTGGAACTATAGAAGTGGGGGGGGGCGGTTCTGGGAATATAGAAGAGTGGGTGGGTCTGGGATTATAGAAGAATGGAGGGGTCTGGGACTATAAAAGAGTGTGTGTGTGGTGGGGTCTGGGAATAGAGGAGAGTGTGTGGGAGGTTTGTGAATATAGAAGAGTGGGGGTCTGGACTATAGAAGTGTGGGTGGGGTCTGAGGATACAGAAGAGTAGGGGGTCTGGGACTATAAAAGTGTGTGTTTGGTGGGGTCTTTGACTATAGAAGAGTACTTGGGTCTGAGAACATAGAAGTGTAGGGGGCTCTGGGACTATAGAAGAGTGGGAGGTCTTGGACTATAGAAGTGGGGGGGGCGTCTGGGACTATAGAAGAGTGGGGAGGCCTTGGTCTATACAAGAGTGATAGGTCTGGGACTATAGAAGAGTGGGATGTCTGGGACTATAGAAGAGTAGGGGGTCTGGGACTAGAGAAGAGTAGGATGTCTGGGAGTATAGAAGAGTGGGGGGTCTGGGAGTATAGAAGATTGGGAGGATCTGGGACAATAGAAGCATTGGGGGGACTGGGAGTATAGAAGAGTGGGGGCTATGGAACTATAGAAGAGTGGGGGTATCAAGGACTATAGAATAGTGATTGGGTCCCAGACTATAGAAGAGTTGGGGAGGTCGGGGACTATAGAAAAGTTGGGGAGGTTGGGGACTATAGAAAAGTTGGGGAGGTTGGGGACTATAGAAGAGTGGGAGGGTCTGGGACTATAGAAGACTAGGGTGGTCTGGGACTATAGAAGTCTGTGGATGTCTGGGACTATGGAAGAGTGGGGGTTCTGCGACTTTAGAAGTCTGTGTGAGGGGTTCTGGGACTGCAAGTGTCGGGGGTCTGGGACTTTAGAAAAGATGGGGTGGTCTGGGACTAAAGAACAGTGTGGGGGGTCTTTGATTATAGAAGAGCACTGGGTCTGGGACTATAGAAGTGGGGGGAGGTTCTGGGACTATAGAAGAGTGGGGGTCTGGGATTCTAGAAGTGTGGGGGTGGTCTGGAACTATAGAAGAGTGGTGGGGTCTGTGACTATAGAAGAGTCGGGGGGATCTGGGACTATAGAAGTTGGCGTGTGGGGGTCTGGGACTATAGAAGAGTGGGGCTATAGAATTTTAATCCCAGGAGGGATGTTCAGAGTGGACTATGCTGGATCAGATGCTCACCCACTGTTGAAGAGTAATGCAGCTATCAGCTCTTGCTGGAGGAGTTTCCTTATGCAGCAGATGGTGATTGACACAGAAACTTATGGCTATCTGATGTGCAGGGAGAAGGGGGCTGCAGAGCTTTTGCCTCTGAGTGGGACGCCTCTGCAGGGATTCTGAAGCTCAGGGCTTGGGAGTCATTGCGGAGGAGGAGGTGGAGAGATTGTGGGAGCTAGAGGTAGTGGATGACCATGGGGCAGGGGGTGGAGTTCTCCAGACAGCTGGTCAGTTACTCAGTTACTCATGTGAACTTGCAGCAATGGTGACAGCATGCACAAGTCCTATGCAAGCTCCAGTGGATGAACCCACACTGGAGAACCTTTGGGGATTCAAGTTAGATACTATAGGTTTTATTATCCAGAGAGTACATTGAATTGAGGGGGGAGGTGTGGGGAGGTGTGGATGGGCAAGGGGATATAAATGTCATCAATTTATACTGTATGGAAACTGCAAAATTTCAATAAAAATGCTAAAAAAAGAAAGGAAAGAAAGAAAGAAAGAAAGAAAGAAAGAAAGAAAGAAAAAGAGAGAAAGAAAGAAAGAAAGAAAATAAGAAGAGCAGATGGAATGTCTAGTGAGTAGACTCCATTAGCCAGGAGGGAATGTCGAGCAGTCTCCATCCAAGTCCGTCTGTTTGAGCCACCTATGATGCTAGACTCTTCTTCGTTCTTTACTAATTACTAAAATTTTAAACTTTTTTTAACCTAAAGTCACAAATGTAACATCAGGAGTGAAATTTCTAGGGTTTTATATAAAATTAGATAATGTGGTTAACTCATCTTTTATCAAACAAACATTCCCAACAAAAGCTAAGAGAAACATGAGAAACACCAAAGTGCATGACCTCGGTGAGATAAAAAGGAAAAACTTGTTGATAAGTGTTAGCAGGAAAAGGTTGCTGGTTTCAACCTTCCACCATGTCTCTAGCAACATAGATGAAGTCATCCAGCATGTGTAAGAGAATGAGATTTAGAACTGAAGGCAATGCTAGGCCTGACATGGTAAAAATCAGTACCCGGCAGCCTCATGACCCCTACCCCCAGGGCAACACTCAGGAGCTAAAATGCTGGTACTATGCCAGTCAGACAGCTCATTCCACCCTCCCTCCAACTGCAGGCAGCAGAGGTGCAATACTCCACCTTCTGGGAAGCAGGCATAGAAGCTAGCACAAAGCACTGCCTTGGCATTAAGGGCTTTGCCTTAGAGCTAAGTGCCAGGCCTTTATCATGACTTTTACAAATGTTCAAGACATTCATGTTTACTTGAATCTGGAAGTTCCAAACTACATCTACCATGCCTTATAAAGTCATTTGTAAAACACACTGATAGATGTGAATTAAAGCGAAAAACCAATTTTGATTACTGTAGAACTGTAGTCTGAAGAATAAATTGAGTGTTCCCTATAAACCAAACATCTTCGTAATCATTAGAATGAAAAGGAAGTAAATGCTTCAGCATACAGTGAGAGGAGAGTTTGCTTCGGCATACAGCGAGAGGAGAGTTTGCTTATGCAGTTGTGCGGCTAAAAGGATTCGGTCACAAGGACCCCTCCATTCAGCCATGCATCTACATTGATCACTAGCACCAAAACTTTAAGCAATTACATCCTTTATGAGTGCCTATTTTTGTAATGGAGAAAAGGTTCACAGTACATAGGCTGTATCTGTGCTCCCTATCCACAGAATTTAAAATCCGTTGTGCTTCCTAAACTCATTCCCATTTTGACCAGTACCAAACCCTGAAAAGCAAGCTAAGCAAAGGTTCTAAAGAACAAAATGATTTCATCTGAAGGAAAATGGATAGAACTGAAAATCATCCTGTTAAGGTAAGCCAGACATAGACAAATATCACATTTTCCCTCATACGTAGAATTTACATTTATTCATATATACATGAATATATATGAAAGTAGAAGTGGGAACAGATAGGTGTGTGTGTGTGTGTGTGAGTGACATGAACATAGAAGGTGGACTACATGGGGTTGAGGAAGGGGTCTAAGGGAGAAGAAAACAAAGAAGGTAATGGAGAGAAGAAAGGCAAATGTTTTCTCTCATGTAGGATCAGATTTAACTAGATAGGTGTCTGTTTATAGAGAGAGGGGCAGGAGAAAGGAGATTAACTGATAGGGGAGCATCACTCTCCTTTGATGAGTCTGCCTCTCAGTTGCTAAAGCCCATCTTCCCAAAAGGCAATTGGAGACCACCTCCTAGGTTAATGGTTCCATGGTCCCCAAGGAGAGGCACAGGCCCATATACTGTACTCTTCAGAATCCTAAACAATGAAAGAAAAGATCTCTCCTGAAATACACTCACTCATTTAAACTAGGAAGACAATCACGAGAGACTGGGAAAACAAAAAGAAAGGGTTTCTCACATTACTCTGGTCTTTCAAGACCATGGAAACACAAGTCAACAGGATTTAACTTCACTCCTCACATTTTCTACACACTGCCTCCGAGATTGGAATGTGAAGCCCAGCCTCCTTCCTGGTTCTCTCCTCTTCAATTGCAGAGTCCTTGCTGTTAGAACACACAGGAATGGCCAGCAGACCTTTCCCTGATCACCAACCACACTTACCAAAGCAGCCTGTGCCGTGATCGAAGGTATGCCTCTCAGTTGTGCTTCCGACAAGGCTCTCTCCAAGGCCTGTGGTTGTGAGACTACATGTTGTACCGTCACCAAAGCACAGCATTCATAAGATAACTTGAAGTGTGTACTTCAAATCATTAGAGGAAACGTTTAGTGAAACATCAAAGCTAAGGCTTAGAATCCAAATTTTTTCCCAGAAAAAGAAACTCCTTTCTTTTAAGGAACATGAAAAGTTTCTGATCACGTGGTAAAATTTTACTGCCTCTACTGCAGCTGCCCAGCCAGCAAGGACTGAGGAACAATGCTGAGTGCAGAATCATACTGAGGGGAAATAAGTCTTCAGATTGTATGAGTCCCCACAGAGCTGACGTGAGAAAGGAGAGCTCAGCTTCCTCCCAGGCCTTCTCCTAGCCCCCACTCACTCACCACTGCCTTCTCCTTAGTCTAATGAATTTCTACAATGGCTCTCTTTTTATATTTTGTTATTAGTTTAGGTGTATGAGTGTATTGCCTGCATGTGTGTAAGTGAACCCACATTGTACAATGCCTGAGGAGGTCAGAAGAGGGTGTTGGATCCCCGCCCCCAGTTGTTAGCTGCCATGTGGGTGCTGGGAATCAAACCCGAGTCTGCAAGAGCAGTCAGTGCTCTTAACTGCTGAGCCATCTCTCCAGCCCGTATAATGGCTTTTCTAATGTTAAGTCATTCTTGAGCTTCTGGGTTGTCTGACTTTTTCTGGATTCATCTTTGGTATAAATACTTCTGGATTTGATTTTTCAATACTATGCTTTTTTGTTGTTTCTTGTTTTTGTTTTGCCTTCAGGTCCATAAACATACATAACAACTATTGTCCAAACAATTTGAGGTTTTGAGGTATATGCCAACCTACTTTGGTCTTGATATAATTTGATCAAGGATAGAGTCATCTGACCAGCTCACTTTGGTTAGACCCTAGGGTCACTTAAAACATCTCCAAAAAATGAACTTGTGAAAGTGGAAAAAAGTAAGCACTCATTTTAAAAGATGAATGTCGTATTATATCTGGCTTTGTCAATCAGCAACCACGTTTTCCATTCACTTGTTGTTAATGTACGTTACAAACTCAAATAAAAGACTCAGTCAGGAACTACAGAATTTAATAGCCATGAAATTTCTAACTCAAAACCTAAAACACAAAACTTTAATAAATACATGTGTATACAAACATTATATATATCAAAAAGAAAATCAATACAGAACAAAAAACCAAATTAAAATTTCTTGACATTCCTTATCTGATCTATTCACTGTTTATTTTCTTTGCTTTTTAATAACTACATGATTAGAAGAAGCATTTCATTACAGCTTTAACATATTCAGTAACACTCCAGAGCAAGAGTACATCTCTTCCACAAGCGGCTGTAAGTTTCTAGGTTCACAGCTGAATTAATACAGTTATACAATATATTGAACTCAATATAAGCCCTGTAAGACATAAAACTTAGGGGATTTTTTTTGTTTTGTTTTTTAAGACAGGGTCTCCCTATAGCCCCAGCTGTCCTGGAACTCTCTACTCACTATGTAGACCAGGCTGGCCTTGAACTCACAAAGATCCACCTGCCTCTGCCTTAAAGGCATGTGTCACCATGCCCAGCTGAGATTTTAACCTTTAAAAAAGATCTCCATTTCATTTTAGAATATATTGTTCCTTGCAGAAGGACTCATTGTTTTTGCTACTAACACTGAGATGTTGGTGCATGCATCTCTAATCAGTATATATCTGATTATTACTAGAACTGGTTGCACTTGGATCCTTGGCGCCTGTGTATGTCTATGAAGTCATCGGACAGATTTCAGGGCTAATGTTTATCACCTCTACTAATTAGCATGATGTAAATTTCCATGCTTCCTCCTCAAATCTAGCCAAAGACATGTGTGTGTGTTTTAAAATTTTATTTTGTGTGTGTGTGTGTGTGCGTGTGTGTGTGTATATATATATCACACAGAACATCCCAAACCATCTTATTCAACTATACTCTAAATTTTTAGGCTCACAGTTGAGTTAATACAGTTACACAATATTGGACTCAGTATAAACCCTGTAAGACATCAAATTCAATGAGCTTTTAACCTTTAAAAAAGATCTCCATTTCATTTTAGAATATATTGTTCCTTGAAGAAAGACTCATTGTTTTTGCTACTAACACTGAGATGTTGGTGCATGCATCTCTAATCAGTATATATCTGATTATTACTAGTCATCATGGGTTGCACTTGGATCCTTGGCACCTGTGTATGTCTATAAAGTCATCGGATAGATTTCAGTGGTAATGTTTATCACCTCTACTAATTAACATGACATAAATTTTTATGCTTCCTCATCAAATATAACTCATTTTTTAAATTTGTTGATTTTTTTGTGTGTATATCACACAGAACATCCCAAATAATCATATTCATCTATACACCCACTTCCCAGATGGCACCCTCCCATAGCCTCCCCC
>NW_008345503.1:37699-41514 GCF_000622305.1 Nannospalax galili
ATATCTGATTATTACTAGTCATCATGGGTTGCACTTGGATCCTTGGCACCTGTGTATGTCTATAAAGTCATCGGATAGAGTGTTTTTGCTAATAACTCTTAGATGTTGGCACATGCGTCCCTAATCTGTATGTATCTGATTATTACCAGGCATAGTCAGTTGCATTTGGATCCTTGGCACCTGAGTATGTCTATAAAGTTGTCAGGTAGATTTCAGTGGTAATGTTTATCACCTCTACTAATTAACATGACATAAATTTTTATGCTTCCTCATCAAATATAACTCATTTTTTAAATTTGTTGATTTTTTTGTGTGTATATCACACAGAACATCCCAAACCATCTTATTCAACTATACACCCACTTCCCAGATGGCACCCTCCCATAGCCTCCCTCCCACCACTAGAGCCCTTATACTCTGATATCCCTGCTACTGTCTGCTATGTTGCCAGCCCCCCAGCCATTCCCCACTACTCATCCATCCATTGACTCTAGTCAGCCTATCTAGAGGGCTTTGTATTAGGAAGGTCAGCTCTTCCTCACTTAGCAGCAATCAGTTGTCAGTATTCCTTTAGATAAGATTGGGTCTGCTGTTCATTTTCCCAGTTCTATGCTGGGTCACTATCTGGGAGTCCCTTTGGCCAGTTGTTCCCAGTGGGGAAACTTCCAGGGGCCTATGAGTACCTCCCCCTCAGGAGCCTGTCACAACCAGAGAGCATCAAGCAGGGCTGTGCTTACCTGTGAGTGTGCATGTGTTTGCCTTCTAGATGAACATGATGAAGAGAATTAGTCTGAGTTGAGCCACTTTTAAAGAACATCTCATCCAGAAGAGACCTTCCTCCTCCTCACCCCCTTGCCAAGAAAACACAATTTCTTTTTACTGTAAGTATGCCCCTGAGAGTCTTTGGCTCCTGAGCTTCAATCAGCCACTGTGGGCATCTGTTGCTTTGCAGCAGCCTGGCTTTTAGTTCCATTCTTTTTTTTTTAAATATGGGATATGTGTGTGTGTTCATGTGTATGTGTGTGTGTGTGTATGTGTGTTCATGTGTGTGCACATCCCTGTGTGTGAGTGTGGGCACATGCATGCCACAACACCTGTGGAGGTCAGAGGACAACCTCAGATGTCGTGTTCTTTGCCTTCCATTTTGTTTGAGATGGGCTCTTCCTTGTTCACTGCTGTGTTCACCAGGCTAACAGACTTGTGAGCTTCCAGAGATTCCCCTGTGTCTACTTCCTATCTCCCAGTAGGGGTGCACTGAGATTGCAGATCCTGGCACTACCACATCCAGCTTTTACATGGGTTCTGGGGATCTGAACTCCAGTCTTCATGGTTGTACAGCAAGTGACCTACCCACTGAGTCATCTACCCAGCTCCTAGCTTCATTTCTTAAGAGCACCCTAACTTTCTTTAAAGAATTACTCTTCTGTCAGGTGTGGCAGTGCATATCTGACAGAAGTAGTCATTTAAACAAGGACATTCAGCCACACCGAACAAAGGAGCATGCTCTACTTTAATGTGGCGATGGAAAGGCCTCAGCTACTCATCCTGTGCTGGTATTGGGGACTTTCAGGCCCTTAGAGTTTTATTCCCTGCTACAGGACAGAGATGGCTATAAGCTTTACCACAACCTGGAAAAATATGTTCCTCTATTGTGACTCTGGAGTCACCAGGAACCACTGATGGCTGACCTCAAAAGGTACCTGGTTATCCGACATCATGCTCTTGTCACCTAGACATACCATCTCCTGTTTGTAAATAGAGGCTTTGATGTTGAGGTCTGTTCCCTTCACTGTAAGCTTCGTTAACATGAGACAACCCCTCTGTATCTGAACAAAAATTCTGCTCCAACAAAAACTAGTTACTGGCCTGCAAATCCATGCATCAGACAAGATCTGGCCAACCCACCAGGGGACTCTGTTCTGTAAGCCTCAGAAGCTGTTGGCCACCCTCCAGGGTATTTCTGTCTATGACAACTACCATACTCTTTCAACTTTCCTATACCAAAATTCATATACCACTTTTTGCTTAAATGTCACTTTTAGCAGTGTGATGTGATATGGCCCACAGGAAAGATCAAGAAAGATCATGCTATGGTTTATATCTTTTCAGGCATATGGGCAAGCTTTCATTACTACCCCTGTCCAAGCTGCTGTATCTAGAGAGAGAGAGCAAAAGACTTCCTATGAGTCCTTGAGTTTGGATCCTATCCTAGACCAAAGGCAGACTGCCTATAAGTCCTTAAGCTTGGATCTTATCCTAGACCAAAGGCAGACTGCCTATGAGTCCTTGAGTTTGGATCCTATCCTAGACCAAAGGCATATCTGCGGCTTTCAGAACCTCTTCAGAATGTTCACTAGGATCCTCCCTCTTCAGGCATATATAATCCCTAAAGACTACTGAGAGACACTCTTGGACCAGACAAGCTGCCTGGAAGAGACTCAGGCCAACTGACCTTCCTGGAAGGAACACTCTCCAACCTCTTGAGCCATCTGCAATGCACTTCAGGTTTTCTGGCTTTGTGAGCTACTGCCCATGCTGGGATGGGCTTTTGGTGATGCAAATGTCTTTGAGTCATTTCTGCCCCTGAAAGTAAACCCTTACCCATACTCATGTAAGTAACCCCTATAAAACCCATTGGTTCGCCAAGTTGAATTTTGGTAAAATCCTCATTTATGCCTGTCATCTTTATCTGGGATGAGATGTTTGTTCACATCTCCCCAGAAATAATGTCACACAACAGCAAAGTGTCAAAACATAGGCCTGCCTGGACCTGAGCCCTGGCACCATCAGCATGGCCTTGGGCAAGAACCTTACCAGCCTCATTAGAAAATGGGAACAAGATAGCTGGGCACGCCTTTAATCCCAGCACTCGGGAGGCAGAGGCAAGTGGATCTCTGTGAGTTCACCAGGCCATCTGGAGCTACAGGGAGACCCTGTCTCAAAAAGACCAAAAAAAAAAAAAATGGGAACAAGAATGTCGGGTTCCCTCATAAGGCTGCTTTGACATGTGTGTGCACAAATAGACGAAAAGTGCACAGAAAAGTTACCTACCACCCACCATTTAAGTGGTGCTATCTGACTGCTAGCTATAATTTTAGAGCAATTTTCAAAAGGCTTTTGTCTGAGAGTCATATTTGTAAATCAGAATCTCTTGGGTTTTTTCTTCTTTTTTGAAAATAAGGAGAAACTGAGATTTTAGCAAACTAATGCAGAAAGTGCTGGGTCTACTGGGTTGAAATTTGAAAAGCTTCTATCTAAAGTCACTGGGTATCTGTACTGTTCAGCTTGTGCTCCTGGTTGATGCTATCCCTCCCTCCACTGCTATGTGCCAACATGTTTATTGATGAGCACCTATCACTGCTGCCTAGAGTGGCACTTTGGGGCATCACAGGTGCTCAATAAACATTTGTAAACCTGAATTAAATGAAATACTGAACTTCTCACTAAATGAATACTGGAGTCTGCGGGGGTCTCAAGCTGCAGGGGTCTCTCCCTCTCTTCGCGGGTCGCTGGCCACCGGTCCACAAGGGCAGGGGGAGCAGACGCGGCGAACGGAGTCAGGACGGCCAGTGAGCACTGACGGAAGAAAGCCCTTCCGGGGAGGCTGGTTCCATGTGAAACAGAAACAGCTCTAGATGCAGTGATACAGCTCCAGACTCAGTGAGACAGCTCCGTTTATTCAGTGGGAGAACTAGAGAAACTATAGTGTGGAGGCAGTAGCCAAAGCCTCAGCTGATAGGTGCTCATAGTATGCTTTATTTACATGTGGCAGTGGGCTCCTATCGTCTATCAGGCAATGCCTGATTATCATATAG
>NW_008345503.1:41614-48692 GCF_000622305.1 Nannospalax galili
CCAGGAGGCCCCCTGCTGAAAAGGGGAGTCCTTCCATTTGGCGCCGAGCCCCTTAGGGCTATCTGGACATGGAAAACTACAACCCTAACAGCAGGGTTTCCCAACAGGAGTCTTTGAAGTAGTCATAATTTGGGTTTTCACAAGAGCTCCCTATATTTGACAAAGCAGCTCTCAAATGATAGGTGAATCATCCAGCATTTGAAGGAGAAAAGGGTTGAAGAGGTGATTCGGTGGTTAAGAGCACTGGCTGTTCTTGGAGATGACTTTGGTTTGATTCCTAGCACCCATATGGTGGCTAACAATCAACCGTAAGTCCACTTCCAGGGGAATCCAGCGCCCTCTTCAAACCTCCACAGGCATCTCACAACAGGGGTGCACTTAAACACATGCAGGCAATACACTCATACACATAAAATAATAAATAAATACCTTTAAGAAATAAAGGAGAAAAGCAATAACTTGGAAATGTTTTTTACATTTTCTCCTGATTGTTTTTGATCTACACATGTCATGAAAGCTCGGCCTCATTTTCAACTCTCCTGTCTTTATCCTTCCTTCAGTTGGATTGTGCTTTCACATTTCCTATCTACCCAGACACTGCACCTCTTCCTCTTTTGCTGCTGGGCCTTTTGTCACTGTGAGAAGTGTGAAGAGTAACACAGAGTCCAAAGAGACCATTTCCACCAATAATGCTCCTCGCTGAGGAGTACTGCACATCAGGAAAAATCCTCTAACCCTTGCTGCCCACGAGGATAGCCGCTAATTACATGGGGCTATTTTAATTAATTAAAAACAATAGATGAAAACTCCCCCTTTTGCTACATTTGCCACTCTTCAAATGTTTGGTCACCACAGAGGTGAAAAGCAACTGGACTGGGCAGCACAGGACACAGAGCCCATCCCATCATAGAGTTCTAGGAACAAGGCTGCTCTAAAGATCCTGGAAATTGAGTCTGGATTGTTACATCATGAGGTTCTATAAACCACACAGGCTAAATGCATCTGTGAAAAATGAACTCTTCTCAAAAAGCTATGTAAAGGAGTCAATGTTTTCACCAAAAAGAGAAATAATAAATGTTTAAAGAGATATGTTTATCATTATTTAAACATTTATGTAGAACATTACATAGTACCCTGTCGATATGTGCAATTTTATGTTTTTATGTACCAATTAAAAATAAATCTATTTTTATGCTGGGATTTTGTCTGGTTTGAACTTGCATGGGACTTGTGCATGCTGTCACCATTGTGTGAGTTCACAGGAGTAACCGACCAGCACTCTGGAAAATTCTGTTTCCTTGTGGTCATTCACCACCTCTGACTCTTACAATCTCTCTGCTCCCTCTTCTGCAATGATCCCTGAGCCCTGGAAAGTAAGAAACCCCAACCCAACCTAAGGAATTCCAGCAATCAATGGCCCCTGGGAGGGGCAGAGACAGTGCCTTTCAAGGATGGGACTCTTGGTAAGTTAACCAGGCTCCAGGGGATGGACTCACACTGAAGGACATTTGGGGACACAAATCAGATGCTATAGACCTTATTTTATATATATATAATATGTATTATATATACTAGAATATGTTATATTGGGTGGGGGGGGCAATAAGAGAAGGTGCGGATAGAGGAGGGGAATCTAAATACCATTGAATTATATTGTATGACAATTGCAAAAGTTCAATTTAAAAAAGAAAATAAAAACTATAAATATATTTTTAAAAGAAAACAAATTCCTTAAGGACTGGGTAAGAGTTGGTAGAACTGACTCTATGGAAAAATCCATACATGCCCCTTGGTTAGACAAAGGTTCTTAATAGTTTTCATGGTGGTGGCTTCCCAAACTAGACTCTCTAGCTCCAAAAAAAAATACTCAAAATGTGCAGGAAATTATCTCAGGGGACAAGAATTCAAACACGGAATCCCATGGGGTCCCCAGGAACAGTTCCTACCAGGTCCAGCATGAAGAGGTCCACCCTTTGTCCCGTGGAAAGAGCCACCAGGATTGCACCACCATACAGTGCATAACCCGCAGCCACGATATTGCAGCCAGGCTGCAGGGCATCCTTTTCTGAAGGCTCATCCTCTGTGGTCTGTGGTAGACAGAAAATATATATGTTGTGTTACTGCTCCTGGAGAGAGCCCTTTACTGGAAGTCTGCACTTCAGATCTCCTGAAACCATTCAAGGAAAGGCAGTCTCAGAGTGGGGAAGGCTTCTTTATTTTTGTTTTGTTTTTTTTTAAGCCTCAAGTCTTCATCCACTTCAGCTGATGTTAGTTGCTCTCATCTTTCCACACATCGCAGCCCATAAACACCCCAGTCCTTGTCCTTGGGGAGGAAGAGTTAAGATCTTCTCTCTCATCATATATTCAGCTGCTCTTATGATTTAGATATGAAATGCCCCCAACCTCACAAGACTCATGTGTTCCCTAAAGGCTTGGTCCCCAGCTGATGGCGCTACATTGGGAGGCTCTGGAATTTCAGGACGTGGGACCTAAAGCCCCAGCACACTTTGATTAGTGTATTGGGAATCTGCCTTTTCTTTAGAAATGTTGCCAGAGGAGACCCATGGAGGAAGTAGGCCACTGGGGCCATGTCTTTGGTGGCTCTCCCTTGCCCCTCTCTGTCTCTGCTTCCTGTCCACTATGAGGTGAAAAATCTCCTCCAGCATACACACTCACCACCCTGATGTCTGTTCAAGCCATGGGGCCAAGCAACCATGGATTGAACCCTCTGGAACCTCGAGCCAAAATAAAGCTTTCCTCCCTGTGAAGTTTTTTGTTGGGAGTCTAACTACAGTGATGAAAAAACTGACTAACATACCTACCTCATGACTGAACTATATTTTTTTCTAAAATGATCATTTTAATGGTTGGCACACTACAAGTGGGCAAAATGGAACTGACTCAGTAACAGTGCCAAGATGCAGCAAATGTATCCACAGGAAATGAGTTATTGAGTGCATGAACAATTGTAGCCAAGCCATAGCAAAGGTCGTTCTTGGATCTTTGCACCCTGACAAGAGCAACTCGAAGATGCTCAGGCCAAACTTTTTAATTCTCACAAGCCATGTTCCTACACCACTACGATGACATCTACTCACCAGCCCTCTGAGGTGCATAGTACTATGATCTCCATGTCACAAAACAAGAGTGTGGAGCTTGAGTAACTGGGAAACTTACCCAACATTATGTAGCCCACAGGACTGAAATATCCTGGTGGATGCAAACTCAGGAGCCATATAAGATGGCTTCCTCCCCAACATTTTTTTCACATGTATGTGTGTGTATGCATGTGAGTGGGGAGTACATGTTGTGCATGCTTGTGGAGGCCAGAGGACAACTTAAAGTTTCCTCCTCACGAATGCTGTTCACCTTTCACTGGTCTCTCACTGGCCTGAAGCTCACCAATCAGTCTATACTGGCTAGCCAGCAAGCTCCAAAGATCTGCTGTCTCCACTTCCCCGACATTGAGATTTCAAGTGCATATTACCACACCTGAAATCTATGTGAGTCCTTGGGATTAAACTTGAAACCCCATGCATATAACACAATCACTTTTCTGACTAAGCTATCTCCCCAGCCCTAGGCCCAACATCCCGAGTTTATGGTTTTATGTTCCAGGTACCTGATAACACAATCACCAGTGTTTTCTTTGAACTCACAGCACTTTTTTATTTGTATGTTTGAAGTGTCTGCCTTTTTAAGAAATGTTACCAGAGGAGACCCATGGTTATTTGGACTGACCATCAGAGCCTTGCTTTACTTCAACTTTAAGTGTTAGGGGTTTAAAATATGGAGATGACCCTGAGTTGTCTGACTAAATGAAAACTTGAACTCCTACGGCTTTTTATAGCTGGAGGATGGGGAGATGAGGCAAATGCAGGGAGGAGATGTTGTAGAGAGTCTGAGAGGATGAAAGCCTTGGGGCCATTGTGAGATTTGAAATTGAAGGTTACAGACCCAAGAATACAGGCAGCCTCTAGTAGCTGATCAGGACCCCTAGCCATTAGCCAGCAAAGACAACAAGACCTCCAACCTTCCACAGAATGGAACTGAACCGCACCAACAACCTAAGCTCAACCAGAAGCAAATTCTCCCCACTCCTCATCCCAACCTCTAGATAATAAAGAGATCAGACTGACAGACTTATGGGTCCCTAAGCAGATAACCCTGCTAAGCCCGCTAGAGTTTATTTACTACACAGAGATATAATCAGCAGGTGTTATTTTTAAGCCTCCAAGCAAGTGATACATTATTACAGCTTACAGACAACTTACAGTAAGATTGACACTCAATGAGAGATGGGGAACAGAGGTTCTTAACGCCTAATTCAAGCTGGTCATCCCTAATCTGAAATCTAAAACCCTTCTCTGGGTATGGTGGCACATGCCTATAACCCCCAGCACTCAGGAGGCTGAGGCAGTAAGATTGTAAATTAAAAGTCAGCCAGAGCTACCTAGCAAGACACTGTTTCAAAAATAAATAAAACAGAATTCCACACTGAAACTTTTTAAGTGCCAACGTGAGGCCATGCATGGAAAATTCCTTATATGACCTCATCTCTAAGACAGCACATTATGTATATGCAAATATTTCAAAATCTGAAATCCTGCACACTTCTGGTTCCAAGCATTTTGTATAAAGTATATTCAATCTGTACCATATCTGATATCTGTGTTCTATTCAGCTGTTCAAAACAAGGCCCCATGGGAATCTTGGTTACTTTGCCCTCCCAAGAATGTTAGGAAGAAGGCAGATGGAGAATTCCCAGTGGAGAGTCTGAGGTAGAGAGAGGAAGGTTTCCAGGTTGCCTACAGTGGTGTATCTAGTGAGTAGAGGACAAAGGAGGGCTCCAGACTCAATTCTCAGTCCACAGACCTGGCGAAAAGATGTCTACTCACCTTTCTGCAGATGGCAAATATGGTTCCAATGGGGGCCAGACAGTCAGTGTTGGAAGATCCATCCAGGGGGTCAAAGCAAACCAAACATTTCCCCTAAATCACAGAGAGAAAAACCATCCAATCAGCACAGTTGCTCTGCATCTACAGCAACAAGAGATTTAGAGCCATGGGGATGTACCCCCCGCCAATGCTATTGCTTATGGGCAGAGTTCAACAGGTATCTGTTAATCATCAAACCAATGCTGGAAAATACACTGAGAATCACTTTCTGCAAGGCTCGCTTGTTGGAGTTGGTATTCAACTGCAGAAACACAGCACACGGGCAAGCATATCCATAAGTGAGATGTGCAAGTGTTCTAAAGAAAACCTAAGTGGGTGAGGGGGTAGAAAGTAGGGACCCGATAACATTTGATGATAGACACGACTGGAATTAAGGAAACAAGACATATGGAGAACTAGGTAGAATTCCAGGCAGAGTGATTATCAAGTGCTCCTGGCACTTAGAAAGCAGGCATGGAACACTTCCAAGATTTAGTGCACATACAGGGGGAGCAGAAAGTGGAGAGAGGAATGGGCCATATCTGTTGGAATTGAAGGTGGAAAATAATAGGTGTGATTTAGGTTGTTAGGCAGGTGTAAATAGGGCCTTGCACAATACCTGGTTTGCAGTACTGCCCAATAAATTTGACTTCGCTTTATCTCTTCTGTCCTTCCAACTAATTACAAAACGTTATTCCTCATCCCTAATATCCAATATATAACAAGAACCAATAGTTTAGCATATAATAGTGTGTCACAACTGGACATAGGCTGAATTTTTGGCCACCATCAAACCTCCCTCTTTAATAAGTTGTTTGTGAACTCAGTGAATAAAAGCCCTCTCCAAGCCCTACACTAGCTAACTTGATCAAGAGCACAGGGTCTTTATGATTCATTTCCTAGATTGAGTGACTCGTTGTCAGGCATGTAATGATCCACCCTCCCAGGGAATCACAGCCCTCTTAAGGAAGGGTGTAGTGAAGGCCAGAGAGAAGAAAGCAGAAGGGGGATGAAGAAAAGAACGCGCTGCACAGCTCTTCCCAGAAAGAGGAAAATGGTCCCCCAAAGTAAACTCCTTTTCGTGGGACTCTGCAAGTCCAAACACGAAAAGATGCCTGTTTAATGATGACATCCACCCACGAAGACACCAGACAACGTAAGATTTCCAACTAAAGAACAGAGAAATCCTGTGTTTCCAGAAAACAAATGTTCAGAAATAGAAGAAAATCCCAGAAAAGGAAGAGGAATCAAGACCAGCATGCTCCCAGCCCAGTAGCGCCAACTCCTGGTGAGTGGCGGCACTGCAGCTGGCCCAGGGACACACCCTCCTCTCCTTGGCTGTGATAATGGCTTCTTTATTCTCTGCAGAGACCAGAACACAGGTGCTGTAGGAGGACTGAAGCATGTTGATGACCAGGGAATTGGAGAGCACGGCCAATTTCTTCACCTCATCTCCTGTCACGTTCACACTTCCTGCGATTCCATACCTAAGAAGATAAAACTTGAATTAAGTCACTAAGGGGATCTTAACTCCAGCAAAAAAATACCAGAGCCCAAACACCAACAGTGCGCCCACCTTTCTTCCATGCCCGTCATCCTGTCAGTGTGTTATGCCTTAAAGCAGTGATGCTCAACATTACTTCCTGCACACTTGGGGGCATTGGCATGTTTCCTCCACCTCCCAATGAGACTAGCCACACTACAAGGCAAACTCATGCTCAACACCAGTAGTTAGAGGGGATGGGAGAGCCCATAAAAATCAGACACATCACAATAACTAAGGGCACCAAAGAAGGAAGGATTGCTGCCTTTCCCCACTGGAACTTGAAGCTTCAGCTTCAAACATCTCTGTGGAGGCTTCTGTCACAGAGCATTAATGCACAACCACCTCCTGTCCTTATTTCAATCCTTCCAGGTGTCCCCAACACAGTCACATCAATCTCACCTCACTCAGAGGCACAGCCGAGTCATCAGGTGTCAGTCATGGTGGACGTCAGACCGTACTGGCCTGGCCTCCTTTCCCTCTTGTCTCCCTCCAACAGTCTCAGCTTCAAGTCCCACCAGACACTGCTGTTCTGTGGCCATCTGACCACTGGCCTTGCTGTCCCTCACCTGAGACATGTCCCTTCAAGAGCCACACA
>NW_008345503.1:49714-62183 GCF_000622305.1 Nannospalax galili
GAGGCTCCTTTCTTTGCACTGAAAGAAGAGGGGGAAATGAGAATCTCTAATAACTTTTAAATTGCATCTATTCCATTGTGCCTAGAAATGTCCTCTCAAAAAGAAAAGCAATTAGGGACTTGCGGTCCCCTCTGTGGGACAGCTTTAGGGAACCTGACAGCCCCTCTCTCACAGGCAGATGCATAGCGGCTCCTTGTGAAAGGGGACATGTGAGTAGTTCCAGGGGCCCAGGACCCAGCCTGACACCATTTCCAGGGCTGCGCCTGCCACCTAGTGTTCGATAACCACATCGTCCAGCCTGTTACTCCAGGTCTGGTCTTAGAACCATGGTAATTAACTAGGGCACCGTCAGGATCATCTCATGGGCTTACTATCCCTTACAAGTTAGGGGCTATCAGTACCTCTCCAATTCATGGAGGTCATAGTAAGAATGCGCTGTTGCCCACAGTCACAAAGTAAAAAAGAAAGTTAAATAAAATACCTTAATAATCTAGGTCCTAAGACACCCCCTCCCCAGTAGGGCAGTGATGCAACTCCTGCAGTGCAGGACTTCTGCATCTGATCAATAAGAACCCTGCCAAGGCAGCTGTTGACTAACTTGGAGGCCTGCACAGAGAGGCATCCTTACTTAGAGTTGGCAAAACCCTGACAGATCACTGAGGAAACTGCCCTAATTATAGCAGGGCCAGAAGACAGAGAGAGACAAAGGTGTTATCTAATGTTACTTTAGGAGTGCCCATCACCAGGCAGGATCAGGACAGGAACACATGCCTCTACCTCACATTCAGGAAGCCCCTTAAAAATAGAGGTTGGCCACTCTTGCCAACAGATATAAGACAGTTATCGGAATCCACAGGCAGGAAAAAGCCAAGCATCTTTAACTTGGGTCCCATTACCATACCTTAACGCCTATGTAAAAGGTCTGTAGTGATGTTATAATCGCATCTGTGATGCAAATTTTGTCACAGTTTTTGTGTCAAAAGTAGCATACTGTTCAGAAAAACATTTCAAATAGTTGGACTTTGTTGGCTCTTCTGGGTTCCACACATCAAGAAATAAAAATAATAGTAATAATAACATCTCTTCAACTTCTAAGAGAATCCCCACTGGAATTACTACAAGCAAAGCAGAAGCCCAAAAGAAGGAGGTTTCTTTTCATCACAGTTTCCAAACAGACACCTGACTGTGGCCATCATCAGCTCCAGCATGAACTCCCAGGCCCAACACTTTCCTGCTTTCCGCACATCAAAATGAAGAGTTACATAGAAGGTTCCATTCCATGACTAGGACCGGGCCCCACAAAGTTTTCTGTTATGAGTGATCTCTGACCCCACCCTACTGGTAAAACTCATAACAACCAAACATTCAGATCGGCAAAGGATGTCAAAAGATACTTCAAAATTCCAGTAAAACTGTCCATGCAAATATGTCATGAGAATTCAATATATGCTTTGGGGGCAAAAGCAACAGTGTTTATCAATATAATCAGTGGTAACCAAAGAAATCATGTTTCTCCATAGAGTGTCATCCTGTCTTGAAGCATGTCAAAGGCTCCTTTATCAAAGCAGGCACAACAGAACTTGAAACACAATTTCCTTCCCGGGCACTAAAAGCAAATTAGCTTTGGGCCCAGTTTCCAAGGAAAGTTTCTGCATCTCCTGCATCCTAGCCTGGGCCCAGGAATCTGGGCACCTGCACCTGTGCATGAGTACATACATGTGCATGTGCCACATGCTCTCTGGGACTCACAGGTTGGCCAGGCCCGCCTTGCGCTGTCAGCATGGAGTTCAGCAACTGGGTGAGCTCCCCGGTTCCTTTGGCCTGTCGCCCCTTTTCCATAACGTACAGGGTCAGGGTGAGCGTGTCCGTTTCGAACGGGCTTCTGTCCGTTATTATGGCTGGTGGGACTTCAAATCCTCCCTGCAGGAATCCTTGCTTATCTTGCAGGCAGCTGTGCACCGTGCACGCTGGTGAAAGACCGGTGCTGGTGGTGTCAGGGCCTTTAAGGAAAAGGACCCTGGCCCACATGACCTAGATAGCTGGACAAGCCCTCCAGGAAACCATTCTGGCCTGGATGATGGTGGCTGCTGCCAACGCACAGTAAGCAGGCTGGAAATAGAACAGGCTGCCTGCCCGGAAAGGTAGGCCTCATTCTCTACATGAGCTCCCCCTCTTTGAAGATCCCAAGAAACAGTGTTCAGCTACAAGGGAGAGGTGAGGGGCCCAGCTAATAAAAAGGACCCACAAAATCCTACTGGGAACACAAAAGGATTCTGCTGCTGCGGCCTCGTTCTCCACGGTTACGGCTCTGGTGGCAGATTGGAGCATAGCTTATCTGGGGCGTAGGTCACATAAACTAATGGCAACCCCAGGATCGGTAGCCAGGATGGAGATCCATGGTAGATGTCCAATCCAAAAGATTTTATATATATATCGTCCTAGCATGATGCCTGGCACCATGATTCTTTAGCAGTTTCTCTGGATTTTTTTTGTTGTTGTTTTTATTTAAAAAAAAAATACTTCATAGTGTTGGAGAGATGGCTCAGCTGTTAAGAGCACTGGCTGCTTTTGCAGAGGACATGGGTTGAATTCCCAGCACCTACATGGTTCCAGGAAATCCACCACCCTCTTCTGTCCTCTGTGGGTACTATTCGACAGGGGGGAACTTAAATACATGGGTGCACTTACATACGTGTGGGCAATACACTCATACACATAAAATAAAAATAAAATCATGAAGACTATATGAAAGAACTCCTTTTGACCCTTGCTTAGCACGTCGCCAATAACAAATAGTTAAGTTTTGCATTTCGCCCGGGGAAACCAATGGTGATTTCTCTGGCATAATTCTAGAAGGATCAGTGGCGCTATTTGTGGAATCCTGAACCAGTAAATGACTGGATGGATGGAAGGAGCCACCTTCGGGTTGGTTTTCAGGTTCCTCTTCAGTCTAACAGTGTCATTATAGTAAGAAGGTTTCCCCAGTGACAGTACATAGCAGTGTCCCTCAAAGGGGACCTATTTCTCTAGTCTAAACTAGAGAAATTAAAAGTGCATTCTTACAAAACCCAGATGTGAATATTTACATCAGCATTATATATAATTGTGATAAGGCACACTGCCCCTCCAGGCCCCAGACCCAGGAGGGAGCTACATCTGTGGGCTCTCTTCTCATATCTGACCCAGAACCCTCATCCGTATACCTCCTCCAAGCTTCCCATCCAGGCACAGACAGGATCTGCTTTTGCAAGCTCTCTTGGCCCAGGCTCAGCTGGGATCCATATCTATGTGTGCTCTTTTTCTGAGTTCCTGGATCTGTGCTGCACCCCAGGTTCAGCTAGGAGCCACATTCAAGTGTTTTTTCAGAGAGTTTGCCTGGTCCCTCCCCCGACTCAGGCCCTGGTGGGAGCCTCACCAGGGGAGTTTTCTGGACTTCACCCAAACAATCTCACACAATCCTTAAGACCCCCACATCACATGGCTTACCACTAAATTGGAATTACCTCACTCTCTCCAGTCAATAACCAACACTGTCTGAAGGCCTGACCAACTCACTCCTCCTACCTGACCTGAAATCAACCAACTTTGCATAACAGCAAAAACAGAACCAAACTTCCATTCAACATAGGCAGATTAGAATCTTATATCAGACACACTACCAATGAATGAATTCACATGCCCAGGTCTCATTGCAAAATAACACAAACGATATGAAACACCACAATATTATATCCCTTCCAGACCACTAGTCTTACAGAAATATTCTCCAATGGGTATTAAAAGAACAATTATAAACATGATTGAAGAAATGCATAATTAAGCCATGAAATTTGCAGCTGAATGGATGGAACTGAAAAATACTGAGTGGAGTAGCCCAGACCCACAAAGACCGATGACACCTCTTCTCTTTTATTTGTGGATCTTAGTTCTGAATCTTAAGACTTGAGTGTTTAACCTAAAGTGACCATACAAACCAGGAAGAGTTGGGGAGGACACTTGAGAGGAGCATAGCACACTATGAAGGGGAAAAGGGGAAGGTGGGCACACAAGTAGAGATGGGAGGAGAGTAATACAGGAGGAGAGGGAGGGAGGATGGATACCAGGGAACATTTGGAAAAGCCATAGGGAAACCTATTTTTTTACAAGCTTACTTAAATGTACATATTATCATAGATGAGTGTATAAATCTATAGTTTTAATGCAATCACCCCACACCAACTGATCACTACCGGGTGAGGGGAAAGTTGGTTTTCTTTAAGGGAGGGGCACTAGATAGGTTGATCAGGCTCCAGTGGATGGACTCACACCAACGGATATTTGGGGACACAAACTTGACTCGATAGGTTTTAACATATGTGACAGAATGCATGAAATCTGGTGGGGGAGGCTATAGGGGTAAGTGCAGATAGGGGAGGGGGGTCTAAATATGATCAAAATGTACTGTATGAAATGCACAAAAATCAATTTTGAAAACTAAAATAAAGTGGAGCATGATTGAGGAAGACAACCATGGCCAACCTCTGGCCTCCGTATGCGTGTATGCATGTGTACATACACTCACATGCACATGTGCATGCACACAAATATGTATATACACACATCAAGAATTATTGGAGGCGGGTGTTTGTTTGGGATTTTTACCATTTGGAGCCCAGAAGCCCAGGTCCAAGATGACAAGGTCTTGCTCCCTCAGGAGGCTCTGCAGGAAGATCTACCCCCCACCTCTTTCTGCTTCCAGTACATTCATTGGCTGCCATGGCTTGTGACCACGTCAGTCCAGTCTCTGCCTCCATCATCACCTTGCCGTCTCCTATGTGGATCCCTTATAAGGACAGTTACTGCATTACAGGCCCACCCAGGAAATCTAGGATGACCTCTCACCTCAAAGTCTTCAACTTAATTACATCTGCAAAGACTTTTTCCAAATAAGATCACACTCATGAGTCCCAGAGATTTAGATATGGATATATTTTTTAAGGGGGTGCCATTAAACCCACTACAGGCATCTTGAAATTATTCTCAAATCTGGTTAGGGACCATGCTACAGCTACTCTGAGGGCTTTGAGAACTAATGGGGTGCAAGGGAGAGCATCTGCCTCACCTGGTCTGACTTGCTCCATTCAATGCCCCGTGCTATATGCTGTGTGTAACCTGCCCTTGTTGGCAAACCCAAGGCAGGTATGGCTTCCCCTCACACTGGAAGGATGATCCTTCACATACTCGATGGTAGATATAGCCTCTGCTGATTTGCTTTTTTGATTTCAGTTTAAGGTCAAGTATGATTTTAACATGGAAAGTGAGCATTGTGACTATGAAACCTCTAAGAACAGAGCCGAGGTCGTGGGTGGGATAGGGGAAGGGTGGAGCCTCTTGACACCTTCTGTGCTGATCCTGAGGAAGTCAGCAAAGTGCCTAGCTGCATAATGTGCAGGCTTCAAAGGTGTTTGCACAGGAGATGCTGTGTGTTTAAGAACTGAAAGGATTTCCCACTTTAAGGCAAAATGACCTGAGTTTCTGTGCATTGCTATATGATATGGGTGTGATTCCTGGCATCTAAAACCTCCAGGGCTGACTCCAACTCAGATTCTAAGAACCGTCAGAGGAGATGTGCTGATTGCTCTGTTGTTTCTCTGGATCCTGCCTCTGGATCAGGGCCAATTACAGACAAAAACTTGGATGTATTCACAGAATACAAGGAAGCATCCGTGAAAATATTCCATCAACTGAATCCACATCTCAACCAAGAGACACCATGCAGAACATACAGAAAAAAGCAGAGGAAAGGTCTCTTTTTGTTATTCTGCTTGGTACTGGAGTAGGGAAGTATTGCTTCCCATACTGTCTGTTGTGGGAAAAGGTACCCAGATGCTGCTGCAACCCCTTCGATGGTACAAAACATTAAAAACCAAAAGGGAACCGATAAGATAGTTTAGTTGGTAAAGTGTTTACCTTGAAGGCATGGGGCCCCTCTGAGTTCAATCCCCAGAACCCATGTTAAGAAATTAAGAGGCTGGAGAGATGTCTCAGCGGCTAAGAGCACTGGCTGCTCTTGGAGAGGACCCAGGTTCGAATCACAGTACCCACATGGCAGCTAGCAGTCATCTGTAACTCCAGTTCCAGGGGATCCAATGCCCTCTTTTGACCTCTAAGGGTATTGCATGACACAGGTGCACTTATACACATGCAAACAATACACACACACAAACACAAAAAATAAAAAAAAAAATTTTAATTTTATTATTTTTATTTTATGTGTATACGTGTATTGCCTTCATTGTAGGTAAGTGCACCCATGTCACGCAATGCCCGCCAAAGTCAGAAGAGGCTGTCGGATCCCCTGGGACTGGAGTTACAGACAGTTGTTAGCTGTCATGTGGGTGCTGGTATTCGAACTCAGGTCTTCTGCAAGAACAACCAGTGTTCTTAACCACCGAGCCATCTCTCCAGCCCATAATAATAATTTTTAAAGAAATTAATTTTTAAAAGTTGAATATGTATGAAGTTCCTGAAGAATCGATTAAAATGATTGTGCAATTTTGGTGGTGCAAACTTGTAATCCCAGCATTCAGGAAACAGAGAGAGGCAGATCACTGGGGCTAGTTGGTGAGTCCCAATGAGAGACCCTGTCTCAAAAGAAAAGGTAGCTGGCACCTGAGAAGTAATGCCCAAAGTCATGTGCATACACACACATGCACACACACACACACACACACACACAAACACAGAGACATACACACACACCCACAAACACAGAGACATGCACACACACACGCACACATGCAAACACATACATGGTCCTATTTTTTCAATCTTATATTAGCTATTGTTCTGTTTCTATGACAAACACCACGTTCAATACAACTTGTAAAAGGTAGAGTTTCTTTGGGTGTGGTCGCCTGCTGTGGCTGCTCTCTTGCCCTTGCAGTTCCTCTGATCAGTGTCCAGTCCAGACCCCAGGGCTGGTGAGGAGTCTGCTCCGGACCCCAGGGCTGGTGAGGAGTCTGCGCCAGCATCACCGCATTCAGATGCTAGAGATAGGCAGATTACTGGGGCTAGTTGGTGAGTTCCAATGAGAGATCCTGTCTCCAAAAGAAAAGGTAGCTGGCACCTGAGAAGTAATGCCCAAGGTCATGTGCATACACACACACACACACACACACACACACACACAGAGAGAGAGAGAGAGAAGGTGCTTTGTGAGTCAGGATTTTCCTGATGGGTGCAGCCACAGATGGAGTTGGGAAAGTGCTAGGATGTGAGTTCAGTCAGAAACCAAAAGTAACTGCAAGGCTTGTGATCAAACTAAGTTTCCTGTTGGAACAACATGGAGATAATGGAATGTTCCCCCCAAAACACGGATTTCACACACACATACACACAACCACACACAGGGGGCAGGGAGAAACTCAAGAAAGCACACAGGTGTTTCATAACTTGCCTTGATCTTGAACTTCTAATCCAGAAAGAACAAAATTTATCTACAGGATGAGCTGCTTAGAGAGAGTGTTTAATGAGAAATATATCTGCTTACTACAAATTCTATTTCCTTACATCTAGTTCTTATAATTAATCATTTTCATCATGGTAACTGGATTCTCCAGAGGAATTATTATGATTTCTCATTTGAAAGTGCTATGTGTTTATAGAAAAAGCATCACTCAGGGGCTGGAGAGATGTCTCAGCAGTTAAGAACACTGGCTGCTCTTGCAGAAGACCTGGGTTCGAACCCCAGCACCCACATGGCAGCTAACAACTGCCTGTAACCCCAGTCCCAGGGGATCTGACAGCTTCTTCTGTCCTCTATGGGCATTGCACGACACAGGTGTACTTACCTACAAGCAGGCAATACACACATACACATAAAATAAAAAAAGAAAGAAAAATCATCACTGAATAATAATATAAACTGTCACCTGTGACTCAGGTGGCTACAGACCTGTGGGAGGCCAGAAAGTCATAACTGCCTACCACCAGTAACTGAGAGATATGTTGAATTCTAGAGGGGCCAAAACAGGCTTATTCTGGTTGGTTATACACAGCCAGAGCTGAACAGGATGGTACATGCAAGAAATAAAGCATTAGGTCCATTTAGTGGCCAGGATGCCAGAGTTCATATCCCAGTCCTGCCTGCCACTCGTTGGCTGGAGACTTCCAATAAATTTCTCCAACTCTCATCTCTCCCTTTCATCATCAATAAAACATCCATCATGACATTGCATTTAGGAGACTGCTGTGAAGATTAAATGAGTTGTTTAATGTTCTGTGTATTTATTATCTGACACAAAGCAATGAAGAATTCTTTTATAAAGGAAAACTGTGTTTATTTCTTCTTCACCTACTCAAAATATATACTGACCACAGTGCCATTACCAAGATAGCATGTGGGTTAGGCAGCACCGGGCACTTCAAGGCATTGGATTGTGAAAATACCCACGCTGTTTCGTCCACTGTCTAGGAATCTGCAACGCACAGTCAGATTAGGGTAGCACGTGAGACCAGAGGTCCAGATAAAAGGCACTGCTTTGGCGGAGGGTGAGGCAGGAACTTCATTTTGCAGAGTGCTTCTTGTATATCTCTAGGAACTCCTTCACGTCGTCTGGGGACCCCATGATGACTGGCGCCCTCTGGTGGATATCAGTGGGAACAATGTCTAGTACAGCTTCCTTCCCTGTGGTGGCCAATCCTCCTGCTTTCTCCATGACCAAGGCCATCGGATTACATTCATACAGCAGCCTCAGCTGGAAAACAAGGCGAGATACCGGGTCCTCATGCCAGAAGGTGTTAGAGAGAAAGAACTTGTTTTGTTAAGCACTGCAGAACTGGAGGGAGTTTCCACGGTAACCAACACTCACTCTCCTATGAGTTACTAAAGTCCCCCCGTGCCCCAGGTTGCATCTGAGACAAAACAGTTAGCTCTTTGGTTGAATAAAGCCATTCATGGAGCCAGAGCTAGCCACCTGATGCAACTGTGAGGCAGACCACCTGGATTTGGGACAGAGTGACATGTTGGCAGTACTGACGGTTCCCCACTGTTTATAGCACAGAGACTGGACTTAATGGGTGATTCTGTGTGTGTTTTGGATGGAGCCCTGCCTGTTCTAAAAGCATTTTTAAAAACCCACAGTCCTGTCTGGTTGCAGACATCTGGAAGGCAGACTGGCTCCTCCACATGGTGTAATATCGACCGCAGCCTGTGCATTCCTCTTGCAAACCTCCTAATGATCAGGCTTGGGATTTTGTGTGTCATATGTCTTGGCATTTACTTTTGAAAATTAACTTTTTTATCGAGTACATTTTAATACAGTCTGCCTACAGAGCAGACAATTAATGTTTCCTGACTCTAATTCCACCTGGGAATCCAGGCCAGATTTGGAAAACTTAGGGGGAGGGTCCACATTTGTGTTAACAATTTTTGAGTCCTTTGAGGAAAAGTGCTGTAAAGCCAGCTGAGCATACACATTGGGGTGGTGACAGGAAGACCGGTGTTTCAAGTATAAAGAATATCTTCAGTGAACTGGACACCACGAGCTGTAAAGATCTAGAGAGATTTGGAGGGGGGGGCTTTTTGAGGCAGGGTCTCCCTGTAGTCCCAGCTTGCCTGGAACTCACTATGTAGACCAGGCTGGCCTTGAACTCACAGAGATCCACCTGCCTCTGCTTCGAGAGTGCTGGGATTAAAGGCGTGTGCCACCACGCCCGGCTCTAAAGAGATTTTAAATGTGTTGGTTCTTGACATCTTAAGGAGGGTGCTGCCCGTTTCTTCTCTCACACAAAAAAAGGAGGGGCTGAGAATGTAGCTCAGTTGGTAGAGTGCTTGTCTGGCATGCACAAGGCCCTGGATTTGATCCTCAGCTCGGCATAGGACTGGGTATGGTGGTACACATCTGATATCCTGGCATTTGGGTGGTGGAAGCAGGAGGATCAGGGGTTCAGGGTCACCCTTGACTACATAGAGAGCTCAAAACCATCCTGGGCTACATGAGACTCTATCACAAATAGATGATAGATGATAGGTAGATGGTAGATAGATAGATAGATAGATAGATAGATAGATAGATAGATTGATTGATTGGTGGATGGTGGATGGATGGATGGATAGATAGGTAGATAGAAGATAGATAGATGATAGATAGATGATAGATGATAGAGATAGATAGATTGATGATAGATGGAGGATAGATAGATATAGACAGATATAGATAGAACATAGATAGATGATAGATAGATAGATAGATAGATAGATAGATATAGATAGATAGATAGATAGATAGATAGATAGATAGATAGATAGATGAGGTGGGGAAGAAGACATAACACCTGGGAAGGAAGCATTTTGTCACTTTGTGTGTAGAAGGAAACGTGTCCCCTAGCCAGCATTAGAAAGTATTCCTGCCCTGTGGCTTTGCTGGGAACCCAGCCAGAATCTGGCCAATATAGTCAGTGGGAAAATCACCTGAAAGCTCTGAAATTTCCCAATAGATTCTTCCCTGGTCTCAGAGGGCATCACTTTCCAAGTAGCAAATGTCAGGCACATTAGTTATTTCTATTTTATGCCTTTTGAAAGCGATCAAAGCAGACCTCTCTCTGCAATGCATATTTGATTTGCTATCTTGGTAATGAGATGGGACTATTTCATTTCCCTCTATGAATGGAACTCATTCTGTCCAAGCCAAACCCCACACTGCTTAAAAGCTCTGAGCACTTTTAGTCCCCTGCTGACCATAACTCCATTAATTCTCTTTTGCTGTGGCATTGGAAGGCTCTCAGGGGGACATTTTCACATTTAGTTGATACCATATGACTTTGCCTTGAATCTGGAGACTGCCCCACAGACATTTTAGCAACCACCAGGAGAGCACAGCAGCATCAGAACCCTCTGTCTTCCTAATGAAGTCAAATCCCCCAGGCTGGAAACGAAGCCCACTGCTTCTCAATCACTTCCTTGGGGATGTACATACCTTTCCATTGGGGCTTTTCTTGTTGGCAGGGTATAAAAAGATCCCTCCATACACCAGAGTGCGGTGAACATCAGCCACCATGGACCCCACATACCTGGCACCATAGGGAGCAGAATTATCCTACAAGGTTAAGAGCAACAATAATTAGAGCTACAGAAAATAAAAGACACACTCTTTGTGTCCACAATGCTTATCTGGTTCCACAGTCATTCATCAAGTCCCTCACAGAATGCACATTTGGAGTTGAACTAAGCTATGATGAAATTTCCATTCCCAAGAAGAAAACAAAGTAATGGAGGCACAGTCTCCTCACCATCTCCCAGCAGGTCGGATTACTGCCTGAATCCCAAGAGGGTAGGTTTGATTTTAGCTATGAGGTTGCAGCAGGCAATACAAAAACTCTATCTTGAAGGTTGACAAGGATTTTTGCCGAGCTAAGGAACTGGGTACGTACACAGGTATATGTTTCCTGGGACAGGAACTGGTTCAAGCAAGAGCTTAACAGTATAAAGAGGTAAATGCTGTCACTACAGGCATGCTGACACGCATGTGTGCAGGGATTGGGCATGTAAAAGGAGATAAAATCAGGCTAGGAAAAAAGCCCAGGGCTAGCTCTGAGGACCCTGGATGCTATGTCAACATGTGGGCTTCATCCTCAGAAAACAACAGCAACAGTATGACAAAATTAAATATTCCCATGTACAGCCAGCTGTACAATCAGTCATTTTTCCTCTTCATATTCACTAATTTGTAACCACTTATAGTGAGATACCAAGACAGACACCATCCATCTTTTTTTCATGTGGCATGCATGCAAACATGTATGTGTGTTCATGTAGTCATGGGCACGTGTGTACGCATGCATGTAGAGGCTAGAGGTTAATGTCTGGTGTCCTCCTCAATCATTCTCAACCTTATATATTGAGATAAGACCTTTCACTTGAACCTGGAGCTTGCTGATATGGCTAGCCTAGGTAGCCACCTTGCTCAGGGAATCCTGTCTCTGCCTCCCACATGCTAGGATTATAGACAGGCCACCTGTAATATGGATCTGAGGATCCAAACTCCAGTCCTCAAACCTGTGTAGCAAGCACTTTGCTGGCTGAACCATCTCCCCAGCCCAAAAGTATCCATCTTGACAAAACTTACAGAAATCTATCACAGACATAAACCTGAAGGGACAGACACCACACAACAGCTATTTGGGTGGGAGAACCTTCTATACTTCTGGGAACCAGGGACCCCAAAAGTAGGAATGTTTTATTACCATGAAGTAGTTCATCTGGTTGACTTTATTATCCCAATTTTGTAATGGGCATAAAAACTAAAATAACACCCTTTTTTTGTTGTTGGTGGTTTTTTGTTTTGTTTTGTTTTGGGTTTTTTTTTGTCTTTTTGAGACAGAGTCTCCCCATTTTCCCAACTGGCTCAGAACTCGCTATGTAGACCAAGGTGGCCTTGAGCTCACAGAAATCTGTCTTCTTCTCCCTCCTGAGTGCTTGGGTTAAAGG
>NW_008345503.1:62326-64320 GCF_000622305.1 Nannospalax galili
TGGCCTTGAACTCACAGAGATCCGCCTGCCTCTGCCTCCTGAGTGCTGGGATTAAAGGCGTGTGCCACCACACCCAGATAACACCCCATTTTAACATCTCTGAGAAAGCATTTCAGTCCCACTACCTAGGCTCAGTGACTTCCCCCTCTTCCTTCAGGATAAATCACACACATCAGTAGATTTCCTCATAACTCAAGGGTCCCAAGTAAGGTCAGGGCCCTTCTTAATGCCAAGTGCCCCTTTTCCTCACAAGGATACTCCTCCCAGAGCTGGACACCATTAACCCAATACCTGCCCACTCACTTACTGGGGGAAACTTTTTCCTCTGGATGTACTCAGTGACGGCAGGGTCAAAGTCCTTGGCATAGCCCTCATTAAGGCTGTAGATATTACCTTTCTTCTTGATCTTCACATTACTATCCACCAGAATGAACTCTCCGATGGCCTTTGAAACAAGGAAAGGTAGACAGATGACCAGCCATCTCCCCCAGGTATGAACAAGGCATGCAGTGGGTTGCACCAAATTGGGTATGCCTGTGGCCATGCTGCAACCCAGAGCACCCCGACTGCTGCCAAATGCTCCACTGATGACAGTGAATGAAAAGAAAATGAGGGTTAAGGAAGAATAGGACATGGAAGTCAGCAGGCAATGCAAAGACTTGTGATAGCAAACGGTTTCCGTACAAGGAAGAATCCACATCATGTCAGGCATAATAGTAACCTGTGATCCCAACACTAGGGGGGCTGAAGCAGGAAGGCTATGAGTTTATGGTCAGCCTGGGCTACATTGTGAGACTCTGTCTTCATCATGAATGGAGAAGGGCCCCCCACCCCTCCCTAGGGGACTATTGTCAGTTAATGGTTGCTGGGAAGAGGGCATTATTTTCTTCAGTGTTGTAGCCATTGATAAATCATGTAAATAATCCTCTGCCCCTCCTCATACAAGCAGCCCTAATTAAACTCAGTGGGTCACAAAAACTGCCATGTAAGTAGGCTTGTTGGATAGAAGGATTTCAAAAGGAGAGAGAAGGTAATGAGAGAGAATATGGGGAGTGAAATGACCAAAGTTGTTAGTGTACGAAACTGCCAGAGAATGAAAATAAGGAAAACCCATTCAGACACAGGAACGGAAGAAGTACGTGATGTAACACAACCGGGAGGACTCTCACCACACATAATAAATAAATAATCTAAGAGAATAAGACTCATTCCTGAAGACGTTGGCATGTGTTGAATCTAGGAAGGGAAGGAGGGAGGAAAGGGAGAGGGAATCGGCAAAGGTTATAGAAGATATCATTGTGACTCTTCTTTCTTACTTTTGTGCTTTTTTTGACCTATCTCCCAAAGGGCAGCAGGAGCTGCATGGAGCTCAGGAAGCCATGCTCCCCAGGCACCCATCCTGGTCCACCCTGAGTGTCCAGCCCGTGAAGGAGGGGAGACCCCCATACGGAGACAAGACATAAAAGCTAAAGCCTGCTAGAAAGCTAAAGCCTGCTAGAAACCCAAGTATAGGTATTGTGGTGGTTTCAGCAGAAGCCATCAGCCTGTCTTTGCAGGAAGTCCAAAGGAAGAGGAAGCGCTTAGCATCTCCGTGGGGTAACCTTGACCCCCTACCCCAGGAAATAGAGAAAGAGCAAAAGGGTTCAAATGAAATCCAGGCCTGGCAGCCAGCAGGGGAACATTACAGCCGCTGCACTGTTCTTACAGACATTTAGATCTCGGGAGGAAAGGCTTCCCAGTAAACAGAAACTTATTCCTGCGGATACCCATCTAGTCTGGAATTAAGAGAGTGAATATTTTTACTACAGATCCATCAATTTAAAAGTAACAGCGCATGAAAAGAGTGTCTGGGGTGGCTGAACATGTATGTACAGGTGACACCAACAAACACTACTGGTTTCAAAAGCTGTGTCCTGGATTTAAGTTAAACTTTGCTCTTGTCCTGCCCCTATTTCCTGTGCGTTGGCCTCATTTAGAGATTTAGCTCGTGCTGT
>NW_008345503.1:65290-74590 GCF_000622305.1 Nannospalax galili
TACATTCTTTTCTTCTGAATTCATAAGAGCCTAATGAACACTGCAAGGGTTAACTGAAGGACTGTGCACAGAACACCACCAAATAAACTATAGCATCCATTGCTCGACTGGGATGCCATCAGCCTCAGGGAAACAACTTGGTGACAAGATAGAGAAGCTAAGAATGCATGGAGAAGTGGGAAATCAAGTGTCCACAGGGTTCATCTGACCCATAACTAGGTTAGTAAACACTGTTTTACACATCCAGAAATACTATTCTTTAATCCAGTGTTTGGCATTCTGTTACAGAGTAGCATCCATTGCTCGACTGGGATGCCATCAGCCTCAGGGAAACAACTTGGTGACAAGATAGAGAAGCTAAGAATGCATGGAGAAGTGGGAAATCAAGTGTCCACAGGGTTCATCTGACCCATAACTAGGTTAGTAAACACTGTTTTACACATCCAGAAATACTATTCTTTAATCCAGTGTTTGGCATTCTGTTACAGAGTAGGGTGACTATAAATAATGATAACGTACCACATATTTCAAAGCAGTTAGATTTGTAAGACGAGGCTTCCATTAAAATTTAAAATCATCTCTTGTTCTTGCTTCTTGCTGTTTGTGTTTTTGGAATCCCACTGAAACGGGCCAACAGCCCATGGAAAACAGATGATGCAGAGACCCAAAAATTCAATGCCTTGCCACAATGGGAGGAAGATCATCCCACACCTACCACCCTCCCCTGCCCCCAAGGCTCAGGGACTTTTGCAGAAGAGGTTTATGGAAAGAATGTAAGCACCAGAGGTTAACTGGTGTTAACTGGAGTTGAGGGGGAAGTCAGTTACCCCTCCCACCCAATCAGTCAACTTAGCTGCATGTGGGGGAGGGACTAAGGATATATAAGCTGATAAGGCCATGAGGCACCTCTCTTGCCCGTCCGGAAGTTGCAGGATCTATATTTGAGTGTGGACTTTCCAGCACAGCCATAAATGAGGGGTCACTCTTCTGTAAATAAACCCCCACCCTATGATCTGCTAGCAAGTCCAATAAACTAGTTAGGATTTTTAAAAAATTAAAATCATCTCTGGACCTCTCTGGTCCACCTTGTTTCCACCCAGGCCCCTGACCTCCTTTCTAGCACACTCCCCTTGTCCCTATGCTCTGCTGGGGCATGTGGGCTTCTAAGTCATTGGAGCAATGATTATTTAAAGAATTTGTTTCACAGCAAAGATTTCTCTATCTCTCCACTGGACTTCTTGCCCACCTCTGTATACTTCTGCACACACACACACACACACACACACACACACACACAGAGAGAGAGCATACACCAGCTCAAAGTCACCGGCCAAGCACCCAACCTAAGAGATCTCTCACCGGGTCCAGCATGAAGCAGTTAACACCACTCTCTGTGGCAAGGACCAACATGGTAGCACTGCCATACAGGGCGTAGCCAGCTGCCACCAGGTTCCGGCCTGACTGCAGGGCATCCTTCTCAGAAGGCTCATCAGTAGTTTTCTAAAGCAAGAGAGAAAATAGAACATGTTTCTGTTTTGTTTTGGATCCTTTTTTTCCAGTTCGACCATCATCAGGATGCAGGTCAAGATATTCTTCTAATGAGAGAGAACAGCATCCCAAGGGCCTCCATCCCCATAGCAGCAGCATCCTAATTACATTACTATAGCAGCCTTCCCTCCAGACTCCCAGTCTCTTGCATCTGGATGCTTTTTCCAGCCAGGGTCCTCCGAGCCACATCATCCTAATTTGATATTGCTTCGGGTCTCCATTATCACTTCCAAAAAGCCGAATGCCTTCTTGTGAGCTCCATGAATGTAACCTGATTATGGGCATCAATGTCTTTTACCTGCCTGCTCCATCTTTATTTAAACAAATTAACAGGGCTGCAGGGCAGTAGATCTGGTGGGGAAATCAATTTTGTGAGCTCTTGTCAATCAAAACATATTCAGTCCGTTACTGCCACATCAAAGAAATTCTCAGAAATATGGGAATTTACAGGATCTCTCCAGAGTCATTACAGAGTAGAGCAGAGGCTGCCTGATTTTTTTTCACTGTCACACATTTTAAAGCTGACCGCATAGAATTTTAGAGGGAATGGTGGTCACCAAACGAGTAGGGGTGGTGAGGGAAGGAGAGGTTGGAACAGACTAGGCAGTGTAATGAGCTCCAGCTGGATAGGAGAAAAGGTCCTGGGCTCCTACAGCATAGTAAGGTGACTATAAAAAATGAGAATGTACCATATATTTAAAAAAAGTAAAATTTTGAATTTCCTCATCACAAAGAAATGATAAAATGTTTGATGAGAAAGATATGCTTACCCTGATTTTAATACTACACATGTCTATGTGTATTAATTACCAGGAGGTTTTGACTCAATATCTGGACAAACAGCCATGTTGGTTGCTCCGTCCCTCAGAAAACCTGCCTCTGTGTCCATGAAGCTGGGTAAGCCCTGGGTACAGCTGCCTGGAACGTTGGACCACATTCCCTCCAATGTCCGTTCAGAGCCTCTCTCCAGGTATCATGGAAGAACTGATCCCAGTCATAGATGCTCTCCCCCTGAGCGTGTGCACTAGAAGCTGAATTCCAGCCAAGAACTATTTCTGCAGAGAGCAAGCTGGGCTCTGTGAACACACCATACAGACAAGAGCCATATGGCCTCATTGCACAGACGTGCATCATGTGGCTCTGTCATACAGACATGATTGACAAGACTGTAGATATAGTCCAATCGTTCTAGGATTCAGATCAAGTTGCTCTTTCAGGTTCGGTTGGTTTGAGGGAATTTTGTTACTATATCTGCCCTGTCATATTTTTAAAGCTAATTTTCTACTGTTTTTAATTTTTTTATTTATTTTAATTTTATGCATATGGGTATATTGCCTCCATATATGTAAGTACAACCATGTTGTGCAATGCCCACAGAAGTCAGAAGAGAGCACTGAATTGCCATGGAACTGGAGTAATGGATAGTTGTCAGCCGCAATGTAGATACTAGGAACAAAATCTGGGGCCTCTGCAAGAGCAGCCAGTGCTCTTAACCACTGAACCGTCTCTCCAGCCCCATAATTTTCTGTTGTTAAAAAAAGATACAGCTAGCCGGGCATGGTGGTGCACACCTTTAATCCCAGCACTTGGGAGGCAGAGGCAGGCGGATCTCTGTGAGTTCAAGGCCAGCCTGGTCTACATAGTGAGTTCCAGGACAACTGGAGTACAGGGAGACCCTGTCTCAAAACAAACAAAAACAAAAACAAAACAAACAAACAAACAAAAACCAGCTAAAAGAGTGAAATAACCTATATTTCCATCCACAGTTCACAACTATCTTTCAGTAGCTCTGTTACTCTTTCTTACACAGTAAATGCTGGGAAATCAGAACTTGATATGAATCTATCCAAGCCTCACAGTTTCATGTTCTACTTTTTCTTTCTGATCAAAACCAGGTGCTCCATATCCACACTTTACCTTTCTATAGATGCCAAAAATGGTTCCAATGGACACAAGACAGTCGATGTTGGAGGAACCATCAAGGGGGTCAAAACAGACCACATATTTTCCCTGAGAAAAGAAAAAAAAATACAAGAATATAAAGTATGTACTAAGCAGTAAAAAAAAAACACAATTTTTCCCCGAGAAAAAAAAAAAAAAAAAAAAAAAAAAAAAAATGTACTAAAAAGAAAAAAAAAAAAAAAAAAAAAAATGGGACTCTAAAGGTAAAGTAAAAAAATGTGGGTCTTACTTATATTCTACCAGAGAAGACATGAGAAGATGGTGGGTAGGTGGGTAGAAGATCACCATGCAGACAAAGCATCATTTACAATAGGAAGCATAGAAGGTGATGAACACAGATAATCAAATCATAATTTCTTATATCATTGCAATAACTGAATCATAATTTTGGTTTGAGAGTGTACTGGCAGTCAAAGGAAAAAGAGAAATAAAATTAGTCATTTATTTCTCTCTGTTAAGGAAAGAAAGAATTCCTTAGGAGAAGGATTTTCCTAGCACTTAGATCTGTAAGAAACTTGTCACTCAGGTTTGGTAGGTGCTCCATCACATTGAAGTGCACAGCCTTCTCAACAATGTCCCTATTATAGGTCATTAAGGAAACAGGCCTCTGTTGTGGTAGAAGGAAAGCTTCATCCTTTGAATGGAAGTGTCCGTGGAATTCTTGAGCTGGTTAGATCTGGCTCTGAGTTGAGCATGTCTCTTGCAAACTGTATCAGTGGTGTCATGTTGATAGTGTGCCACCATGTTTATAGTATGTATCATGTTGATAGTGTGCATCACATTGATAATGTACACCATGTTGACAGTGTACACCATGTTGACAGTATCCTGCTTGTTGATAGTGTGCACCATGTTGATAGTATCATGTTGACAGTGTACACCATGTTGATAGTGTGCTGTCATGTTGACAGTGTTCACCAAGTCGATAGTGTGTGCCATGTTGAAAGTGTACATCACGTTGATAGTGTGCATCACATTGATTGTGTGCAGCATGTTGATAGTATCCCACCTTGTTGATAGTGTGCGGCATGTTGATACTGTGTACCATGTTGATAGTGTGCAGCATGTTGATAGTATGTACCATGTTGATAGGGTGCAGCATGTTGATACTGTATGATCTACAGTTTCAACTTTTATACCACTGAGTTTGGTAAGTACAGCAATTCAGATTTTTTTAGAGCCAGTTCCAGCACATCACTGAGAATTTTCCATCTCTGATTTAGCCTCTTTAAATGTGGTTTTCTTAAGGCAAACGATTTATACACACTGAAGAGAAATGAAAGTACAAATGTTTTTTGTTGTTTTTAGATGTTCTGGCCCAAATTCAGTAGATTCTCTGACAGTTTCTTAAGAAATAACCTCTACAGATGTAGGAGAAGCTGTAGATTGGAAAACAAAACTGGGGCTCCTGTGAGAGCATGTCACAGCCAGGGGAAGGGCACAGCTGCTGGAGAATGTTTAACACTGACAGGGAAGTCGAGCAACTGTAGAGAAGCCTGGACTTTGAATACAGCATGTAGTGATACGTAGGCATGAAGCAGAGCAAGCTGCTCAGGGTGGCTCCTGTCCTTACCGAGGTCAACACAAGCAGCATGCTAATTACTTTGATTTTCTTTCCTGTATACTCTGCCATGTCCCCAGTTCATCTCAGTCAGAAAAGACAGTGAGCCCATATGGCTTTCCTTCTGATCTCTTAAGTTGCTGTTTTCTTATAAAAGCTGGGTAAACACTCTCATTTAACAGTCTTTCCTAGTAGTTATTTGTTGCTGAGCCCTTCTGCATGCCAGGCATGGAGCTAGATTCTAGGACATGGGGAATATCATTAGTCTCTGCCCTAAAGCAGCAGCCTGACCTCCAGTGGATCCCAATGCATGAACTAGACATGGAAACTGGGAGCAGCTCAGCATGGCAGTGGGGTCTAGCATGAAGGTTGGAGATTTGGTGTTGATGGAGATCAGTAGAAAAGGCAGTTAACAGAAGTCAGGCTTTGAAGAGCCTTGAAAGCAGCAACAACTCAGGAATGGAGACGCATCAGAGGAGAGATGGAGTCATTGGGACAGCAGAGAGGGGAGATAGGTTTGAGATGGGATAGGAAGGCAGCAGGAGGGAGCTACAGTGCACACTAGAACACTAGCTTGGAGAAACAAGTTATCCACACAGCTGAGAAGGAAAACGGCTGCATGGAAACATTCAGCACTGCCAGCACAGACCCACCCTCTTCTCGGGTTCTACTATGATGGCGTGTTTATCCTCTTCAGACACAAGAACACAGGTGGAGAAGGACGACTTCAACATGTTGGTGACCAGGTCGTTGGAGAGGACATCCAGCTTCTTCACTTGATCCCCTGTCACATTGGTTGAGCCAGCGATGCCATAGCTGGTGGGGGAGGGAGCCACAGAAAATAAGCTAGGGTTACCAGAACCCCACCGAGAGCAAGCATGGATGGATCTAAGAGGAAGAAACCTGACACAACTGGTTTGGGAGAGACGGATGGGGAAGGGCAGTCACACCTGGATGGGGCTCGAAGAGAGGAGAAAGTGCACTGATCAGAAGGCCCAACACCTGCCCTGAAATGCTGCGTGGCCCTGTGTCAGATCCATGTGCCACAATCTTGTTTTCAAAACAGTTTTTCTTTTCCTAGCCACACTCCCCTAGGAAATGTCCATTTCAATAATATCAATAGTGTGCTGACCTATTTTTATATGGTGAGTTTATTACTGTTACCTGTGCTTTCTACAGAACAAGTGGGAGATGTTTATGTAGTTATTTATTTTGTGCAAGAACCACATATGTGAGTTGAAAATAAACAAGAAAGCCTGGGTTGGAGTGAGCCTGGTGTGTGGGCTAACCCAGGGATTCAGCCGCTTCATAACTGAAAAGATCCTAAAACAAAAGGAGCAATTACTAGTCTCTCTCTTCATTTTATGTAGGAGGAAGCTCTGATTCCAACACCTATGGACTTCAAACCACACAGGCGGGGTGAGTGGACGGCAGTGAGACGCTGGTCTAATTCCCAGCCTGGACTGCTCCCATGGTCCTCACTCCTCTGGGAGGAGCCCAGAGTTCATACTTTCTTTTTAAGGGATCTACCTGTAAGTCAGTAAATGTAGAATTCCCAGAATCCAAGGGCCTCATCTAACATGTAGCCTGACTTGTTCAAATGCAGGAGAGATGGGTGGCCATTGATCCAGGTTTAACAGACACAGGAAGGAGGCAGAGAACAAAGAGAAAGTGGGCCAAGATGCAGACACACAGCTGGCAGTGGGTTAGGGCACAGCAGCACCCTGGGGAAACCTCTGCAGTGTTTGCCTGGTTGTCACAGCTTCAGTGATTCCTGAGCTGTGATTCCTTCCGCTCTCTGGTTTCCTTTTAGATGGAGTTTGGTACAGCCGAGACTGGCCTTGAATTCTCTACAGAACAGAGAATGACCTTGAAATTCTTATCCCAAAAAATACACCACCACACCAGTTCATGAGGCGCTAGGGATGGAACCCAGGGCTTTGTGCATGCTACGTAAGCACGCTGCCAACTGAGTTACAGCCACAGCCCCTTGCTTTGATTCTTGAAAACACATTTTTTCCCAAACCTAACTTGTTTGTATTTTATCTAGCTGGGCAAAGCACAGCCTAGTCTAGAAACACCCAGACTCAAAGGCCTGATCTGTCTATTTATCAGCCACTGTCACTGCCTCCCTTCCAGCCTGCTAAACAGTGGCTGGTCCTCCAGCCCTCTCCACCTCTCCTCCTCTACCTTACCACTCCTACTTCACTGAGAAAATCAAGGCAGTCCAGACTTGCAGCTGTTGCATCTCTGGCTTTGCTTCTCTTTCCACATCATCTCTGTTTGAACTCAAGTGTCAAGCCAACATTGGTGGAAGAGGGTAGCTAGGGGCTTGACAGGGACGACCATCCTCAGTGCTTCTCCCTCACTGGCCTCACTAGTGACAGTTTTCCTCCCTCTGATTTGAGATTGCCACCATCACAGTCACTGTTGATTCAGAAGGGGAGTGGCTCTGACAAGGGAGGACAGGAGCACAGTGAGCACCCCCCGATACATGCCCCTACTCCCATGTAGACCTCAGTTCTGTAAGCCTCCTCCCTTCCTGGGAGTGTCCCAGAAGGAATGGTATCTCCTCTGTGGGGCCGATAGGGGATTACATAAGGAAATGCACACAAAGGGCTTGGCATAGCCCTGGGCACAACCCTGAGCACCTCAGAGATACAGACTGATGGGAACAGCTCTGGGGAGACCAAGAAGCTGGGACACGGGACCTGAGAGCCCCAGGCAGAGGGATGGAACACATCTGACAGGCATGCTGTGATCCTGTATGTCATATCTGTATGGAAGTACCTGAGGCATACCGAACTCTTAATGAAAGAGACAGAAGGTACAAACAGCACAGCACCAGCTTTGACAAGGGCCCTTCTGTCTGTAAGGTGGATGATACCCCAGTGGCTGAAGTGCCTGGGAGAAAGAGCAATCACAGGAGAAACAAGAAGCCGGCATAAGAGGGAGGGGTCAGTCTTGCCACCTCCCACTGGGCCCTGACTCTTAAAGGTCCTACCATTTCTCAACACCAACACCACACTGGAGGCTAGGCTCCCAGGGCTTGATACCTTGAGAGTCACACCATAACAAACCATAGCTCGTGAGAAGTAAAGACCTCCTTCTCAGAGGCCTTATCCCAGTTCCTTTTACTCAGATGCTTCCTAGAGGCCTGCCAGAGTATTTTTATAATCCACAAATACTTACTGGGGACCTGCTGTGCTGGGGTTGCTGTGCTGAACAGGACAGACAGGCCCTGCCCAAGGGGAGCTTAACATTGCAGTGAAGGGGAGAGAAGCAAACAGGTGTTTCCAAATGAAAGAGAGAATGTCAGAGTGAGGAGTGCCCCTCTCTGAAACAAAGCGGAAGATGGCAGGATGGGGCGTTAACTTAGATGGTCAGGAAGCTCTTTGTGTCAAGGAAGATCTCAGCCTTCACACTACATGGCATTTTGAACGGTTTTCAGAAGAAAGAGGTTATGTAAAATCCCCAAAGTCCAAATCAGTCAACAAGGATCACAAAGCAGAGCTCCATGTGACAAAGAAAACATTCAGTTTATTTTTCATGTTCTTCCAAATGCAAGGAGCTGAGTGCTGTAATACACATTTATATAAGTATCTTTTTTAAACCTGAGGTCTTTTCCCCATGGCTCTGCACATGACAGACTGCTACACTCATGAACTCACAGCAGCTGTGGCTGTCTGCACAGGTCCTGCACAAGATCAACCCAGTCAGCATTCTAGCATGCAGTGATAAGAGTTTTTAAGCCCCCACCCCTAACTGAGACGCTATGGACAGCTGATGGCTTTGGGGAAGGAAAGTGCGTTTTCTTTAAGGGTATGGCTCCTGGTAAGTCAACCGTGCTCTAGAGAATGGCCCCACCCCCAGGAGAATATGGACAGCACAAATTAGGGTCAATGGGTTATTAAATAATTTCTTAGAGGACATGAAGTTGGGGGGTGGCAGGGAAGGAGGGACAGATCTGTGAGGAGTTAAAAGGAGGAGTTTTTATGAATATAATAAAAATACATTGTATAAAATTCTCAAAGAACTAATAAAAAATATTTTTTTAAAGCTCTAGATAGGCTGACTAGATCTCAGTGGATGAATTTGCACTGAGGGATATCTGGGGACACTAACTTGACATGATAGGCCTTAACACAAATAACAGAATGTATGAATTTCAGGGGTGGGGGCCATGAGATGGTGCCAGTGGGGACAGGGGGGCTATAGATGATTAAGAT
>NW_008345503.1:74625-75541 GCF_000622305.1 Nannospalax galili
AACAGAATGTATGAATTCCAAGTGGGGGGCATGGGAGGGGGCCAATAGGGAAGAATATAGATGATTAAGATGTTCTGTATGAAATACACAAAAATTTATTGAAAAGCTTTTTTTAAAAAAGAGAGAGGGAGCTCCTGGATCACTCGGCTGATTTTCCTGAGCTTTCAGTCTCAGCATTTGACCATACTGAAATGGCATGAGACCTCTCTCCTAGGTCTTGGGCTATGAGAGGTTACAGTGGTGTCAGAGGAGGTGACTTGTCAAACCAACATCAGTCCTCACTGTTCTCCGAGGTCTTGAGAGAGTTTTATCCTGGGGTCACACAGAGGCCAGCATGCAGAAAGCTGAGGGGCACAGAGGACTGTGCAGCCTGTCCACGGTGAGAGTCTTGTGGGCTAGATAAAACTCCAGAGGGTCCAGCAATATGGGGCCCCACCCCATGCCCTGCACTGAAGCATCCTCATCTACCCATCCTCATCTACCACCTGTGGCAGAGAAGCAGTCACCTCTGTCCTGCCTTGAGGACTCCCATCCACCTTCTTGTGGTGGCTGCTAGGTGACATTGCTTCTCCATCTTTCTTAGGAACTCCTCTCTGCCCCCAATGAGGGCCTTCCGTTATTCTAGAAGGAAAGAGCACTTCCAGCACCCTTCAAACTCAAAGGTCATTCGCTGGGTAACTTCTCTAGGACATGAGGGGTGAGGGCTTCCCCCAGTAAGCCCTGATGTTAGGAAACCCTACAAGGAAGCATAGGAAGTGGCTTGAAGGTAGACGTCAGGCTCAGGAGAGTGACCCCAGCTGGCAGGCGATAATGCCGCCATGGTGGTAGGAGCGATGTCTGGGTTCTGTCATGGCTGGGCATCCATTGACTCACATCCCAATCCTTGAAGCTAGTTAGGCCTCACATTTCTCTCTAG
>NW_008345503.1:77486-80422 GCF_000622305.1 Nannospalax galili
CAAATGGAAGGCCCTGAGTTCAATTCCCAGTACATCCAAAAAAAAAAAAAAAAAAAAACACGAAAAACTTCAAACATCTTGGAGATGCTTTCAAACCGTACTGTTTGAGAAGACCCAGAGTATTTGCTCTCCATATAGCAAAGTTAGAGTCACACGCCAGGCATGTTGGCACATGCCTTTAATCCCAGCAGTTGGGAGGCAGAGCCAGGTGGATCTCTGTGAGATCGAAGCCAGCCCAGCCTACATAGTGAGTTCCAGGCAGGCTGAGACTAGGGAGACCCTGTCAAAACCAAAACAAAACAACAACAAAAAAAAAATCAGCATCATAATTTTCCTGAAATGAGAAAAGACAACAACAACCACCGTTAATGCAGTAATTAATATATTTTGAAATCTCTATGCTGTATCTTAATTTAAGTTTAAAAAACAAATATATAGTTACACATCATTTTTTAGGTCATTTTATTTAATAAAAGATTGGAGAGTTTTTGTTTTTTGTTTTTTGGTTTTTTTTGGTCTTTTTGAGACAGGGTCTCCCTGTAGCCCCAGCTGACCTGGAACTCACTATGTAGACCAGACTGGCCTTGAACTCACAGAGATCCGCCTGACTCTGCCTCCCAAGTGCTGGGATTAAAGGCCTGTGCCACCACATCTGGCAAGATTGTTTTTAATAGAAAAGGCAAAGCTGATTAGCATAGCAATACAAGCACCACCCCATGACTCTTGAATTGGGGGCAGCTTCTAGAAGCAACTGGGAGGGAGCAACACCTCTCTCAAGTGCTGGCCTAGGAAATGAGAACTTGTTAGTTTATTTGGGTGACTGGTATGGATCACCAAAGGTGAGGATGGATGGTGACTTAAGGATCAAAGCCTGAGGCCCAAGACACCCAAGCTTCAGGAGTACCTCTCTGACCAGGAATTTGGCCCTGTTTTCAGGACTGAGCAGCCAGCACCAGTGACCTCATGTGACTTGCCACCACATGGCATGCAAAGAGGAGATGGTCTCTTCTCCCACTTCCCACAAGCATGAAAGTTTGACCATGGTGACACACTGTTTTCGTGACCGTGGAGACAGCCCATTCTTTACAAGAGCCACTTGGAGGAAGAACACAGACTTGACCACCACCTCTGGAAATGCCAATCAAAACCCTGATATCAGAAGACATGGCCCAACTGATTTGTGTGAATAGGCCCAGCAGGTAGAATGCCTCTGGGCCCTGCACTTCATCTGCCGGGCCAGCCTGAAGACTATTCACTTCACACCTGCCTCTACCTGAGGATGTGGCAACCTGCTGTGTTTGGTTTCTAGTGAGACCTGAAGCTAAAGCCCAAAGTGCAAAGTCAATGCTGAGGTCACTCAGAAAGAACTGACCTGGCACGTAAAGGGCACATTTGAACTTGCTCTGAAACAAGAAAGAGTTTTCAGTTCTTGAGTCTAGAAAAAAGGAGTATTTCATTTACCTTGGAGCACTTTAGCACCTGGAGCAAAGCCAAAAGCAGCAAGTGCTTAATAAGCACGTTATGGATGGATTGACTCGGAAAGTAATAAGATCCAAGAACTCCTGAACCCAATGGTATTGGTGATGCTTCCCTTCATAACTTCTGCCATCCAAGACTCCCTCCCCCACAAAGCCACTGTTCACGTGCATACCCCTTGATAAAAGTGTGCCTCCTGGACTGCTAAATGGGTTCAATGGGCAAAGGCACTTGGCTGCAAGCCTGATGACCTGAGTTCAGTTCCCAAGATACACACAGTGGAAGGAAAGAGCTAATGCCCACAAATTGTCCTCTGGCCTCCATACATACACTGTGGCATGCATGCACCCACATCTACACAAAAGGAATAAATAAAGTGTAAAAAAATATTTAATGTGTGCTTCTTGCACAAACTTATACATGCAAGTGCAGCGGCCCTTCCCTCCTGCCAGTTCATCTGAAGACTGTAGGACCTAATGGTCAATCTACAGGCAGGGACTCTATGAGGATTCAAATTCCAGTTCCACTACAAGTTAAGCAGCCTTGTCAAGTCGCTTCGCATTTCTGTCCTCTGTTTCTTTACCTGTAAAATGGGAATACAGAGTATCATCTTCATACTGTGTAGAGAGGGTGGGTAATGAGTGGATGAGGGTAAAGGGCTTTAAACAGTACTGACTGTTCCTACCCCTAGTTCCTTCAGCATTACCACAACCATGCTGAGGAGCAAAGTGGGGTCCTGCGAAGAACTCAGTCACACAAAAACCTGGATTCAAATGATCTGTGTCTTTCTTACCAACCATGTGATCTCTGTCAAGTTATCTAAACTCCCTGATCCACTGTTTCTGGCTAAGTGCATAGAATGTACTCAGGCAGAAACAGTCAGGGAGGATAATGTACCTGGTCCACATACACATCCTTTAGCATATCCAGCTCCCTAAACTGTCAGCCAAGGTTGATCTTAAAGATCTCCAGAGGCATTGACTAAGCAAGTGTTGGTCGCTGGGTTATGGGAAAGACCAACTCTAAAATAATTTTGCAAGAAACTTCTAAGAAGGCAGCCAGCACATTACTGTCATCACAAGTAAATAGCAAGGAAAAAAAATTACCTCATGGGGGATATTAATTCCTTTGAGATGCCATGACATTTCACTTCAATTTTATTCAAATTAGCAGGCCCTTCAGTTCAAGTAGTTAGAATAGGGGAAAGTACTCTGTCAGGATGTAAGGCCCTTGACCTTCTCCGGTTTAAACTCCCAGAGACACAGACAATCTCTTTCTAGCGTTTGAGGACTAAAACTAACTTGAAGAAGTGGTTCAGAATATCTGATCTTTTACTTTTACTGTAGAACTCAAATTTTTACTGTAAACATCAATGGGATTTGAAAAAAATGTAAAACATTTTAATTCATAGACCAGGAAATTCCTTAATGTGTGGGCTGATTTACTCAGTATTTTTAAAT
>NW_008345503.1:80461-88131 GCF_000622305.1 Nannospalax galili
CAAAGTCCACAGATGGTTTCTCAAATAGCAGAAGCTGTTTCATGGCCATGGGCTCTGTGTTCCATTGTTTACATGCAGATTTATGATTTTCAAAGGAAACATGGCTGCCTTTGATAACTTTTCTTTTTAAAAATTTTTCTTGATTTTTAGTTCTAGCTAAGTTTTTTAAATTTTATTTTCATAATTTTTTGTTTTGAGAATTTTATACATGAATACTGTAACTGTGTCATTTCCACCCCTCCCAGTCCCCTCACCAACTCCTCCCATGTCTCCTGACTCTCAATTTCTTGTCCTCTTCTTTAATCGTTGCTACTACATATGTGTCTCATGCGTGTATACAGTGAAATATGACCATATCTACTCCCATATCTTCCCTCCTCTCACTCTCCCTATATCCTCCCTCCAGACTTCATGTCTTTTTTTTTTTTTTTTAAGTAGCCACATCTTCCAACAAGAATGACTCTCCCTCCCCCAGCAACTATCCACTGCCAGTAGCTCCACAGTAACAGGTGGGATCTGGAGATCATCTACTCCATCTACGCTGGGATTCGGGCTGGCCTGATTCTGTGCAGGTAATCACAGCTGCTGTGAGTCCATGATTGTGATAGCTATGCCATGTCTAGAAGACAGCATTTCACAGCACTCCTCCTTACCCTCCAGCTCCCACATTCTTTCTGCCTCCATTTCCATAATGTTCCCTGAGCCTTGGTGGTGAGGAGGTTAATACAGAGGTCTGATTTAGAGTGAGGATTCAGACTCCTATCCTCAGCACTTTGACTGTATTTACATCTTTTCACTGACTGCTGACCACTGTAAAAAGAAGCTTTTCTGACCAAGGTTGAGAGCAGTCTAGATCTATTTGTGTGCTAGGAGATGGGTGGACTCTTATTTTATTTTTTTATCTTTTTGAGACAGGGTCTCCTGTAGCCTAGGCTTGCTGTGTAGCCCAGAATAGATTGCAGGCATACACAACCATGCCTAGTTTATTCAGTGTTAGGGATTGAACTCAGGGCCTTGTGAATGCTAGGCAAGCACTCTAGAGACTGAGCTGCATCCCTAGCTCCCTTGAACAATAAAACTAGATAGGACTAGAGCCAGGACCTGCCACACTTAGGGACAGGTTCTATGTGACTTTCTTGACTTTCTGACTGACTTAAAATGATTTTACTCTTTCCAGTGTCAACACAAGAGTTGTAAGCAGCAACACTCTTGACAGCATGAAGAAGAACCGTGCTGGTTTTCAAAATACCCAGCCAAGGGCAAAGGGAGGGCAATTACTGCTCAAGCCTTATCAGTAAAGTCCAAGATAACCCCACCTTGTTATTGACTGATACAGTGGTAAATGACCAACGAAACCATTCATCCAGTCAGGAACATCCAAGGGTTAGTTCAGAAATCATGAAAGAGATGTCAATTAAGTAGTCTTCAGGTAACAAATCCCAACCCTAGCTTGTGTTCACAAGGGCTGGAAATGGGCAGATAGCAGGACGTGGGGCAGGCTGTGCTTCTCCCATGGAAAGAGATTTGCAGTACACTCTTCAGTCATGCCCAGAAGACAATCCAAGAAGCAAAACAGGAATCTGACACAATTCCCAATGGCTTCATGTCATAAATTCTGCAAATGTGAAGACAAGCCTAAGTAGACATTAGCTGATGTGCACTTTCAAACTTAAAACTGAATTTATTATTTCCTTCTGTCAAATATGGGAGAGAATCTCATATATAAAAGCAACTTTTCTGGGACACTGGGGAGATAGCTCAGTTGGTAAAGTGTTTGCCATACAAGCATGGGACCTGCATTCAATCCTCAGAACCCAGCTTTTTAAAAGCCAAGTGTGATAGCACACAACTGTAACCCCAATGCTGGGAAGATGGAGATAAGCAGATCCCAAGAGCTCACTGGCCAGCCAGTAATCAGGAAGCTTCAGGCCAATGAGAGAACTTGTCTCAAAAAACAAGGTGGGTAGCTCTTGAGTAACAACAGCCTTGGCTTCCACATGTATGCATACAACATGTACATGTGCACCCCCACCACACACACATGCATATACATACACATGCACATATAACCACTCTGGGGTGCAGGATTATGTTAACAGGGGATGTTATAGCCTGATATGCATGTGGGTTGCTTCTAAATAGAATGAAAGCAAAACACAAAGAAAGCACTTTACAAAAAAATTCAAAATTCTTCAGGAAAGTAATGATGACATCAGTACATGATTAAAAAGTTCCTTGACCCTCACACAACTCTCTAAATTTGAAAAAGCAGCTGTCCCTATCTTACAAGTGGGGAAACTAAGGCTCACAGATGTTTTGCCATCCACCAATCTCATCATAGAAATTAAATAGCAGAGCCAGAAATTTAAACCTAGTTCCTCTCTCCGGAATGGGCTCTTCAGTGCTGTGTATCTCTGGTCTGCTATATCCAGTCCTGATTTTCTTCTCTTCCTCTTTCCTCAGGACAATGTGCCAAAATCCTGTGGCTTGAAAACAGATTGGCCATCAGAATACATGCTGGATGTGTCCAACTGCATACCTCTATAGTAGCCCAAGCCCATGCTTCCAAAACTCCAGAATCATCTTTTTAGCTCTTCCCCGCCTCTGAAAGCCAGCTCCTGGGGAATTCTGCTTTTGCTTTTGCCTTGCTTGGTTTCTTGAGGGCATGGTTCCACTCTCATCTGCTAGAACGGCTCTTTGAGAATGCCCCTTGTGACCCTTCAAATCCAGTCCACACTGGGGCTTCACTCTGCCAGGTCCTTCCCCTGCCTACTGCACTGCTGTGGCTCTGGCCACACTTTCATTTTTCTACCAGTTTGTCAAGAATCTTCTCCAATCCATGCTTTTAGCCTTCCCTTCCCCAGATCACTCATACCATGTCTCAATTCCAAAAACCTTTATTCTCCCTTCTACATAACCTTTCAAAAATGCAAAATTGTCACCTTTGCCATTGGATGTACCCCCAATGTGCCCACAATGTCACATCCACAAGTGGCCCAGCTCATGTACCCCATATTTTGGTCAAACTCAATGAGAAACTTTACCTGAAACGTTTCTACCTCAGGATCCTTTGTCCTGTGACCTCTTAGCCTGAGCCACTCCACAGCCCTCAGGCCCTGTGACCACCTTACCCTGCCCATTACAAATGCCCACCTGATGCCACACAATCCTTTGCACCTGAATCATAATCCTGACGCCTCCATGAAAGCACCTTTTATAACCTCTGTAATGCTTTATAACTAATTCTACACTGTCTTGTATTTTCCTACAGGGTAAACTCTCTATTGTTCCATCTCTTGGTTTCTTCTAGTACTTTTGATACAGTGGGTGTTTGCTACCAGTGTGTTAAATGAAATAAACCCAGTAAACTTTTCAGGTAGTGACTTGGAGTGTGTACAATACAGAGAAAGTCAACCCTTCATCAACTCCACAAAACCATGAAGATTAAACTACAGGAAGACCACTTTTTGCCAAAGGAAGAACAGCAAAGAAGTAGGATTACATTTGACTTTGACATTTACCATGAGTTCTCCAGCTGGACTTACTTCACTCACTGTTCCCATGAAGAACAGCAGGCTGGCTCCCCCTGCATGCTCCCTCTGCTGAGTGGGTGGAAGGGAGCAAAAGATAATAGATGAGGTTCCAAGGACACATTTGTTGAAAGGCAATGGTTTCTTGGGGTGTAATTCTTAAGGCACATTAAAATACAACAGCATGGTGTACACACCTATAACACCAGCACATGGGAGGTAAAGGCAGGAGAAGCAAGAGTTCATAGAAAATTTCAGGTTAGCCTGGGCTACATGAGTCCTTGCCTCAAAATGTGGACAAATACTATATTATTTCATAGGAGCAATGGAAATGACTACAGTGGCAACTATATATTGACTGAGACAGAGGGGCAGCATGCTCCATGCTCACACTCCTGATAATTCCCTTTAGATGGTATGCTGAGCTCCAGAAACCAATCCTGGTGAGGTTCATGCCGATCTGCAACCATCTCATCCTTCTGGCTACATGGTCTTCTAGGGCCGATCTGTAGTACTAATAAGTTCTTCGTAGTCACCCTGACTCTTCACCCAACATATCAAAGCCCATAAGGAGCATAATTTGGGAGCCTGGCTTGAGACTGTATCTGACTGATAGTGGCCTGACTACACGTCATACTGGAAACAGTCACACTCCTCCTTTCCCATAAGAGTCCTTAAGAGTCCAGCTTCCGGTCCTGCCCATCAGCTACCTATGTAATCAGGCATCAACACCTGCTGCAACACTGTAGTAACCAGAGTAGCAAAAACTTAAATATTCTCAAATTGTAGAAGAATTCCATAACTCATGCTACATCTGTGCCACAGTTTAAAAGAAGGTGGTAGATGTGTATTACACCCCCCTACAAAAGTTATTCATTATATAATTGGAATATAGAGCTAACAGTAGAAAAGTATGTTAGGTATGACCCCATTTTGTTTTCTAGCTACACAGGACTATGTAGATAGATATGTGTTCATTCAGAAGTTTATATGAGCATAAGGCAGTATCTGAGAAAATAGCAAGAAACTATTAATGGCTACCCCAGGGAACTGGCATAGTTTCACTTTGTCCTTTGCATCTTTTGAAAGGTGTGGTGTTTTTGTCAATGAGTGCAACTAAGGAGTCTAACAATAGCATTTTTAAAACTAGTGTCACAACCATCTAGTCTATTAATACACACTTCTTCTATGGCCAAAACTTGCACCATTTGCCCCCATCCCACTATCTGAGGTTAGTTAAAAGGTAGGATACCTCAAGGCAGATGGTGGGTTTCTGAGTCTCTCTGGAGTTGTGACAAGTACTGATGTGTTCTTAAAATCATGTGAGAAATGTCAAGTTCTGTCTCTTACAAAGCTCCCTGCCCCTCAGAGAGTCAAAGCTGTGAGCTCTAAACTAAATCCGAAGTCAGACTGTTCCTGAGTGTGCTGACTGAAATGAAGAATCTATAGGGCCAAGGACAAAACAGTGAAGCAATCACCTTTGACATACCTATTCTTAGCTTCCTCCTAGCAAGGCTTATCCTGGCTCTGAAAATCTGAGAATAAATGTGGCCATGTGCTTCTGTCTGAAGAATGATCTCAACCAAACCATACTGTGGAACCAGAACTTACCAGAAAAAAAGAACCAGGCCACATTGTTGGGGCAGCTTTTTAAAAAATGTAGAAATGTGCCAGATGTGGTGGTGTATGCCTTTATAATCCCAACACTTCAGAGGTAGAGGCAGGTGGATCTCTATGAGTTCAAGGCCAGCCTGCTCTACAATGCAAGTTCCAGGCAAGTCAGAGCTATACAGTGAGACCCTGTCTCAAAAAAAAAGATCCCCATCCCAAATGTAGCAAAGCATTTCAAGTCAGCTACAAACTTCACATATCTGTTGTGCATTATTTACAGGTTTGGGAAATATTAGGAAAACATACAGATAATCTGAAAATCCAGGTGTCTTTCAGTGAGGGCCAATTACATATCAAATATTTGCTCACACCAGAACAAAACAAAGCTGTTGTGTGATTTCTTTTTTTTTGGGGGGGGGGGTTCTTTTTGAAACAGGGTCTCCCCAGGTGGCCTGAAACTTACTATATAGACCAGGCTGGACTTGAACTCACAGAGATCCGCCTGCCTCTGTCTCCCAAGTGCTGTTGTGTATTTCTAAAAAGCATCACATGGTATCCCTGAGATCCCATATCCCTTCACCTCAGTCTGAAGACCAGAACATAAACATCACCCACCATAAGAGAACTTCCAGGAAAGGCAGAATCTCAGACTCCACCCCAGCCCCACTGAAGCAGAGTCTGCATTTTAACAAAATTCCCAAATGATTCCTGTGCAGAGGATGGAGATGTATTTCTTGGCTCCATCAAAGCATTCTACCTCTATGCTCTGAACATTTTACTAAGTGGGCGAGATCTGCACATACCCCATTAATGCAAATGGGGAGAGGTTTTGATGTTCCTAAGGTTTCTCTGAAATTGTCCCCAGAAGGAGGGAACCCCTAGGGTTCTGTGTGGACAGCTGCTATTTCTCTGGGCATTGACACTTCCAGACTGAGGGGGTGGTAGGATATTGCTAACAAGGCTTGTGTGGGTCAAAGAGATATCAGATCAGAAACTGAACTTGGGACCCCCATTCCAAAGGGAATGAAGGGGTCAAAAAGAAATGGAGAGGAAGGTGCCTGTGCTAGCATTTTCCTGTATGAGGCCAAGGTGGACGTCGCTTAATGGTAAGTCACCCACTTTCACCAGATTGCTGGGAGGAGCTGCAACCAGAGTTCTTAGGGCCAGGGGCGGCCCAGGGCAGGTGTGCACCTGTGAGACATGCCTCCAAATGGGCACCTCTACCCTCCAGAGAAAAGGGTAGCAGGGCCTGTGTGCAGCGGAGAGAGCTTCTGAAAAGACAAGGACCTCAGGTGTCAGATGGGCACATCACCAACTACCAGCAAAAGGCCCAGAGAGACAAATATCCCGGCCACCTGGCAGATCCCCAGGCTCTCAGACAGACAGGACGGACGCAGTCGGTGGCCCAAGACCTAACTCACAGCTGAGCGATGCCGGCCTTGCTGCACAGCAGAGGAGATGGCTTCGACCGCGGTGCAGAGCGAGTTCAGCAGCTGGGTCATCTTGCCCGTGCCACGAGCCTTCCTGCCCTCCTCCATGACGAAACGGGTCAGGGTGTTGATATTCGTGTCGAACGGCTCTTGGTCCGCCATGCTGGGGCCGAGCACAGGTGCGGGCGCAGGTGTTTGCAGGTGCAGCGCAGGTGCGGGCTGTAGGAGCTACAGGCGCTGCAGGTGCGGGAGGAGGATCGCAGCGGGAGGACACGCGGACCTACAGTCACAGACTGTCTGCGGAGGGGCCGCGCGACTGTCCGGGCTGAGTCCTAGGGGAGCCTATAGCCTCCAGGTCCCCGCCCCCTGCCCCCAGGCACACCTCCGTGTCCCCGCCTCCTCTCAACTGCCTTTCCCCTCCTTCCATTTCAGTCACCCGCCCCTGAGCGCCACGCTGCCACCTCCACTTCCTCCACTGTTGCCCCACCACCTTGCCAGTCTAAAATCGCCACCTGCATTGAGGAGCATGCCTCTGGGCCACCTGCCTTCAGTCCCCAGCATAACCCTGCCAGAGAGAAAGGCATGATTTACTTTTTCACTTAAAATATAAAACAAGGAACTCAGCAAATGATGATTACCACAGAGACCCACAACTGGCCGGCGCAAAGAGTAAGAGACGACAGACTGAATACAACACCTATATCAAACCAGGGCTCAGAGACCATTGTGGAAGAAGGGGTGTAAAGATCTTAAGAACCTGAGGAGGTGGATGACCACAAGAAAAAGAGTTTTCCAGGCAGCTGGGCAACTATTCATATGACCTGGCAACATGCACATAGACCCATGTTAGTTCAAGCCAGACAAAATCCCAGCATAGCCATGGGAAAGTGAGTAAGAAATCCCAACCCTACCGGAGGAACTATTGGCAGCTGATGGCTGCTGGAAGCAGGAGAGTCGGTGTCATTCAAGGCTGAAACTCCTGGTAGGTTGACCAGGTTCCATCAGATGGACCCACACTATATAAAATAGAGTATATGAGTAGGTGGGGGTAATAAGGGGGGGATGCAGATAGGAGAAGGGCTCTAAATACAATCAGCAT
>NW_008345503.1:88187-91263 GCF_000622305.1 Nannospalax galili
ATTTGGGAAAGTTGAAAACTTGCTCTGCTCCCCCATCACCTCTGGGCACCCTCTCACCTGGCTCTGAAACCTTGACTGCTGTCTCCTGAAGATTTCTAGGACTGGGGGCTTGGGGGCTAGAGAATTGGTACAGCAGTTAAGAGCACTGTCTGCTCTTGCAGAGGATCAGGGTTCGATTTCCATCACCCATATGGTGGCTAACAACCATTTGTAACTCCAGTTCCAGGGGAATCTGATGCCCTCTCTGACCTTTGTGAGCACTGCATGACACGGGTGCACTCACATACAGACAATACACTCATATTATTTTTATTTTATGTGTATGAGTGTATTGCCTGTATGTATGTGAGTGCACCCGTGTTGTACAATGCCGTGGAGGTCAGAAGAGGGTTTCAGATTCCCCTGGAACTGGAGTTAAGGATGGTTCGTAGCCACCATGTGGGCGCTGGGAATCAAAGCCGGGTTCTCTGCAAGAGCAGTAAGTCTTCTTAACCTCTAAGCCATCTCTCCAACCCCAATCAAAAGAATTTTTTTTAAAGATTTCTAGAATTGGAGAACTACTGAGAACCTTAGTTTCCAACATGTGCGTTTTGCAGGGGAAACAACTGCAGACACAAAGAAGATGCTCATGAGTTCAGAAGCCTCCACAACCGGCATCGTGACCCCAGGTGCAACCTGTAAGTCATGCACTATTGGCTGAACAATTACTGAGTTCCTAGTCACCAGAGCAACTGTCCTCTTTGGGGGCAGAGCCTCATCCAAACAAACCCCTGCCCTCCTTGAACTTACAGTGTAACAGACACTAAAAAAGAATAAATGATAAATCAGCTGGTTACATGATGGCTCCATGAGGCATAAATGCTGTTGGGGACATGAAACGACAAAAGGAGATAGAGAATGTCAGGATGATGGTAAAATGAAGAGCCAGGGAAAACTTCACTGGGAAAGTGATAGTTGAGTAAAAAGCTGGAGGATGTGAGGGAGGAGCCAGTGGGGACAGGGAAAAGAATGGTTTCTATGGAAAGGATCAAGTGCAAAGGCTCTGGAGTGGGTGGGTGTTTGGCAGCCCTGCACCAGTATGGTTGCAACAGGGCTGGTGGGAATGGGGTCTGGGAGAGGAGAGGATGTGGGTGTAAGGCCTGAAAGGGCTGAGCTGAACTTCACCACTAGAAAAGCCACTAGAGAGTTTCCAAAGAAATTACTGTGTTTTCTTAACCCTGACTTGAGATTAGACTAAAGGGGACATGAGCTCATGAGGCCACTGAGAGATGGTGAATCAGAGAGGCAGTGGAGGAGGTAAGAAGTGGTAGATGATAGAAATCTCCTACAGAGGAGCTGTGTGAGAGGAAGGAGTTCAGGGTGTTTCTGAAGTTTGAGGAGTTGGGGAGATGGCTCAGTCGGTACACTACCTGACACACAAGCACAAGGACCTGAGTGTGTGTCCCCGGAACCCATGTAAAAGTGGGACATGGTGGTGTGTATCTGTAACTCTCCAATGGGGCAGGGCCTGGACACAAGAGGATACCTGAAGCTCTCTGGTCAAGCAGTGCAGTGAGTCAGTGGTGCACTGGGCTCAGCGAGAGACTTGGTCTCTAAAACGAATGTCAAGGGGAAAAGAAGAAAAAGGAAGGTGCAGAGCAATCAAGGAAGACACCAGATTGCTCTGGCCACCACACCCATGGCACACATGTGCCTGCACACCTGATTGCACACACACACACACACGAAATAATTAAGTCTGAGGTCTTAGATAAGGGAAGGATGAGGAGGACCAAGACAGGGTGGGGGGGAGGGGAGTTAACTGCAAGGGATAGGCCATGTGAAATGCTGAGGTTACCATGGGGGTTTCAGGAAGACAGATTAACATGCCTGGGACTGAAAGGAGAGGTCCATGCTGGAAAGAGAAAAGTTGAAAACCCTCTCTGACAAATAATGTTTCTAGTTCAGAGATGGGAAGAGAACACCAATGAGGGACATGGCTGCAGACAAGCAGGCGAGAGGTGGTCCGGAACTGACTTCTAGATCCAACAGGGGCCTGGGGACCCATAGGTTTGTTGATGGCAAAGGTGAAGGTGGTGCTACCAGGAAAGATGATGGCTGTCTTCTCCACTCAGAGCAGACAGCAGGCCCTTTAGAGGTTCACATAACTGGGGCAACTTTTCAGGAAAACACTACAATGTGTTAAAGGAGGTAGGGAATTGGGGTAAAAGAAATATGTCCTTTTGAGGGTTTTGTTTTATTTTCAGATAGGGTCTCATATAGTCCAGGCTGGCCTCAAACTCGATGTACAGCAAAGCATGGCCTTGAACTCCTAATCCTCCTGCCTCTGCTTCCTGAGTGCTGGAGTTATACATGTATGCCATGATGCCCAGTTTATTTGGTGATGGAGATCAAGCCCAGTGATTCATACATGCTAGGCCATCACTGTGCTTACTGAGCTATGTCCCTAATGTCCTCAGCTTTTATATTTGAGGATATACTTCTTAGCCAGGTATAATAATGCACATCTGGAATACAAGCACTCAGGAGGTAGTGAAAGGAGGATCAGGAGTTCAAGGACATCCTCAGCTACATAGCAAGTTCAAGTCCAGTCTGTGATATGTAAGACCTTGCCTCAATAATAAAATGAAATAGTCTGAGATGTGTTGACTGTTTTGTCCTAGAAGCTATTGATAGCTCTCCTATCCCAGAGTTTTCTTTTCTGAATATCAGACCTGGAGTCTTAGGTTGGCTAAGATCATAAGAGTCACCTAACCCAAAGGACTGGAGATAGGGCTCAGAGGTTGGGTGCTTACCTAGCATGTGTGAAGTCCTGGGTTCCATCCCCCGCACAGCAAGAAAAAAAGGAAGAAGGAAGGAAGGAAGGAAGGAAAGAAGGAATGAGAGAAGGAAGGAAAATGATTGTGTATAGTCAATTATCTTCCATCATTATTTATTAGAATTTTCAGAAGAAATCCTGCAACCAAAGCATATAAAAAGTTACGGGAAGAGCACTGAAAACTATCTAAACCAATCCTGTAGTATGTAAATGATAATAACTGGGGATAAAGAGATGAAATGTTTTATTGAGGGTCAT
>NW_008345503.1:91318-106596 GCF_000622305.1 Nannospalax galili
CCCAGTCCTTGGACCAGATACCTACTTCTCTAAAACCTGGTCTGCTGGTGTTTAAAGTGAAATGATTCTTCTGTCTAGCGGCAGTGTCATGTGGACAACATGTGATGCACTGGCAGGCTGCTTAGCTCAGATCTCAACTATTACACACACATGGCAAAAGATGTGTCTAGCTCAGTCAATGATCTTTGGGGTCCATGATCACAGGAAGCTCACTCCCTTCATCACAAAGTATACTTTGCTTTCACACAGTGCTGCAGATTCCCACCCTCAAGGGAAAGGGTGATATCAGTTATGTAACAGCTTTGGGTCCTGGAAAGACCATAATCATCCATTTCCTCATCTTCTCTGGCTGAGGTCAGCTCTGGTTTCAGTTTGAGCAGAAAGTTAAGAAAAAAACAGTCTGGCTAGTCACTCAACCCGTGCCGCCCACCTCTGAACCCAGTAATACATCTTTGTCCCTTTTGCTCCCTAGGAGAGCAGTTAGTTCACGGGGAACAACGCCGGGGGATGTGCATGACCCAGGGATGCCTGCACCTTTGCTTCTTACATGAGTCCTGCAGTCCTGTGGCCCCGGGAGCTTAGAGCTGATAATGGAGATAGGACTCACAATGCTGGAGAAGCAACTGAGCAGCCACCCTGTAGAGCTGGCAGCTACCTGCTAAGGGTTGTGTACTTGCCAAGGGTTTCAGAAGTGCCCTGTCATCAGCCCATGACCACAGGGCAGCTTCTAACCTAACCTGAATTTATGTATACAAAGGAACCCAGAATTTTCAAGGTCAAGTAACTTGCTCTGGGCCTGTTGCCAGCTGGGAGGTGGCAAAACCAAAACTTTAACCCTACTTTGTCTGACTACACACCCCAAGTTCCCAGTGTCTGGCTGGTACCCTGCTAAGTGGTAGATGTGCCTTCATTGGTCCAGGAATGGCCAGGGCTCTGAACCTACCTGCTGCAACTTGGAAAACCTGCTTTCTGTATTGTCCAATCATTCACTCTAAAGCTGCATCATAGGACCTTGCTCATTCAGTTTTTCCACTCAGTGGACACCAGAGAGCAAAAACATCAGTGGACACCTGCTATATACCAAAATCAATACATGAGCTGGCATTACTGTGGGGAACAGGACAGATACATCTCTGTCCATTTGAGACTTCTATTCTTTGCAGGGGAGAGAGGAAACAAAAATCACATGATCAACAATTATACAAATACATTTGAGGGAGCAAAGTAGGATATAAAGATTGAAGGAAAATCAGCCTAACATGGCTGACGGAACTGACCATCTGTCTACTCAGTCCCCCACTCCAGAAAGAGATACGTCTTCTTCAGAACACATGGCCTCTAGCAAAGAACAACTGGTTTCTTATCAGGCTTCTTGTAGATCTGTTTCCTCATCAAACTCTCCATCTCTCCTTCCCCAATCCCAGGGAGGAGCGCAGACACTACCCAAGGAGCCTTCTGGGTTTCTGGGAAGGAACCCATCTTCTGAGACTCTGGGAAGGCATGGCCCCTTTTCTGGGTCCACCTAAAAATCCTAGACTTCCCCTAACCCCGATGCCACAACCTCCATACCTGAGGGAAGGTTGCGTGCCCTCAGCTAATAAAGCTATCTGTGTCTGTTGAGGTCGGATTTCACTTCTACTTTATCTTGTCTTCTCACCCTGAATTCTAACAAAGATCACAAGACAGAATAATGAAGCTGTATCCGAGGACAAAGAGACCTTTCTTAGGAAATGACCTTTAAGCCAAAGTTGAACAATACAGTGACAGGAATCACAGAAGAGCCTATAGAAGACCTAGTGAAAGGTGAAATAGGTGCAAATGGCCAGAGGTTGAATGGGATGATACAGCCAAGAAACAGCAAGAAAAGGGTCAGTATGGGTCATAGCAAGACACCTGTGGGTTCTGTTCAGTGTGTGAGAAGCCTTTGGAGGGTTGTAAGCTAGAGAGTGGTGTGGTTTGTTCTATTCTAAATGGTGAGGACAGACTATAGAAGGCTAAGAACTGAAGACAGGGACCCAGCAGCATGCGTTTCATGTGTAAAGATTGCTATCAAACTATGTGTCAGTCTCAGCTGTTTTTCAGAAGGCGTGGGCCTGAAGCTCTTCCTGCCCTGCTCTGGACCCACTGCCTCTTGGCACTCCATCCAGAACCACCCTCTTTTTCATCCAATTCCTCTTCTTCACCCACCTGCTCCACCCCATGCACCCATGACTCATTCTTCTAAGAAATTAGCCGTGCGCTCTCATCCCTGCAGACATTAATAGAATAGTCTTATGGTCACAGGAGCAAGGTGGGGCAGAAGAAGATGCTGAACCATGATGCAGTAGCAAGAAGGAGCTAAACCAGGATGGCAGGAAGTGCTGAGGCTGTGATGACCCTTCAGGGCTGTCCTCAGTGGGGCCAAGATACCTCACACCGGGCTCACCTGCCACCGGCTGTTGGCTGCTCTGGAAAGGGGCCTGACTGGGAAGGGTGACGGTTCCCAGCAGGCACAATTCCAGCACCACCAGCCCCAGCAGTCCTGGGAACTTCAGAACAAGCTCTTTCCTTTCAGTGAGGTATGTAGTACCTCCCATTGTCATTGCCAAGAGAGAGGCCAGGCTCTCTGCATCTCGTGACCTTCCTGCTCTGTGGGTCACATTCTCAGCCACTTTCTCCCCCGTAAAGTTCAACATACAGCCACAAGCATCATTACACTGCACCAGCAGCTCAGCTTCTCCTTAGTTCCAGCTGGGGCTCTCCCCACATTTCAGCTTGAACCCCACTTCTCCAACTTCTCCCAGCTTCAGCTACCCCACTCAGTACTCCACACCCACCTCTGTTGAGTTAGGACAACTTTCCGAAAGCCAGTGTGGAGAAATCATGAACACTTCATTATGGTTTTTTTTTCAAGTTACTTTTGGTGTTTGCGTGTGTGTGTCACACATATGTGCACAAGTGCTACCGCAGGCATATGGAAGTCAGAGGACAACTTCAGGAATTAGTTCTCTCCTTCCACCATGTGGGTCCCAGAGATCAAACTCAAATTATCAGGCTTGCCAGCAAATGCCTTTACCCACTGAACCATCTCACTGACCCATAAGCACTTTGCTAAAGGGCTGGGGCCTTGCCTGGGGCCTTCTACTTAATACTTCATTTTAAGGGCCTGTCTTTGAAAGCGAGAGGACAATTTAGAAAAGGGGCAGCATGGAACTGTCAAATGCTGGGTTTGTACATGTGCCCCGACTGCCTTCCATCTCCTTTAATCCCTGTAATGACCTGAGTTGGCTCCGTAACACAGTGGAGGAATCCAGAGTTTAAACAGATTTGCTTGGGCCAAGGGTTGCATGGCCCAGTGGCAGAGAGCTTGTCTAGCACGCACGCATGAAGCCCAAGACTCAATACCTATCACAATAAATAAATAATTTTCTTCTGATTTTAGCACCACACAGTGGCAGAGTCAGGACTTGAGCACAGCACCCCCTTTGTGTCACTAACATATTGCTTCTTCATCGTCATGGGACAATGAAGATTCTCTTTGGGCCAAGCTTCCTCATCTGCAAAATAAGGAAATGAAATGAACTGTTTTTATAAAATGCCTTTCTTCTCTTGCATTCTTTGAGTAATAATCACAGCTCGTGTCTGCTGGGTGCTTGTCACACACCCAGCTGATGCGCTTCTAGATGAATTATCTCATTCTGTTATATCACACCCCTGTGATTAAGTGCAATCAGGATTTATTCCCCTTCACAAATGAGGAACCTATGGTTTGGAGAAATTCGGTGGCTCTCTCTTGGTCACATAACTAAAAAGTTGGGGGAAGGACACTCAGACACACTGACAGGCATCTACACCCTTAGCCTATCTGATCTTCAGGGTCTCAGAGTTCAAGTTCTGCTGCTGCCTCTGTCCTTGTCCTGTGATCACTGGTCTTGAGGAAATCTTGGCAAATCTCAGGAGGCCCAGCTCCCCACTCCTGGGAGTGCTGCTGCCTCAGATACTGGGTATTTCCAGAATTTTTCTCCTCTCTTCTCTAGCTATAAACTCCAAGGAAGGAAGGCCCTGCCCTTGTGTCTCCGGGGCACAGAACGGCATTGAAAAAGAAAACTGTTTTCACTCACAGCTGCCCTTGTACTATGTAGTTTACCTCAACTGCTTCAAAGACCAGGATGCTGGACTTGCTCACACTGGATCTCACCGATGGCCTTTGTGACCAGCAAACAATAGGACATTTGTTTTAAAATAATGAGTATTAATTGCCCAGCATAATGGGTTTCATTGTGACATTTTCATACATGCATCTTACTTAGATCATATTGACACCCTCCATTGCCCTCCCTGACTCCCTCTACTCCTCCTCCATCCCCTTCCTCTTCCCTAGTGGACAATGGGTCTTTTTCAAGCCAGAGTTTCAGACATGTAAGGACTCGTTCTGTCCAATCGAAGTTGCATGTTGTCATCTCTAATTAGCATAACCACCATGAAGCTATTTTTTTTTCCTGATTCTTTAAAGTAAGAAAAACAAATGACAATAACTGAAGGTAAAAGCCTGAGATTTCTCCCCCAGAAGCCAGGGAGTGTCTTCCTATTGAATGCCTAAGCCTGGCAAGTAAGTAGACTCAGCCTTATTATTATCATTATTCTATTTATTTACATTTGGCTCCGCTGATGTCAGGCTTATTCTTGGCAGGACATAACAAGTTGAACAAATATGTCTTGAATAACATAAATACAAACAACCAGTCCATCAGCTAAGCAGTGGCAGGCCCATGGGGGCCTCAGGAGCCAGAAGGGAGGCAAGAGTTGCTCAGGTAAGTGGGAAGCATTCTCTGTGGAAGTGGGAGGGTACCTTCACATACAGAGTTAGCCTGCGTTCCTTTCAGTCTCCACCTATCCTCCTGTCCCAGCCTTTCCTTTCCTGCCAAGATGCATGAGGTCTACTTTCGGTGTTCTTACCCAGCACTCCTTCCCCTCTGGGTTTCACCACCCCATCTGCTCTCTTCCTACTTGCATAAGAGCCTCAGGGAGCTGCTGGATAAAGCAGTACCCACTGGACATACAGGACTTGCCATGAATTCATGAAGCATCACGGTGACTGCAACATGGCTCAGCATTCCTCTAATCATTCACCTGCCAATTCTTCTCAAACCACCAACCCCTCTCCTGCTTTACTGAGTCAGTAACAGCCTCAGGGAGGCTGGGAAGATATCTCTTGGTAAGGAGCCTGCTGTCCAAGCAGAAAGATCTGAATTCTAATGCCTGGCATCTACATGAAAGCCAGATGTAGAGGAGCTTCTGTAACAACACAGAAGTAAGAGTGTGGATGAGACAGGTGGGTCTCTGGAGCTCATTGACCAGCCAGTCTAACCAAATCGATGATATTCAGGTTCAACGAGACACCTTGCCCCAAAACCAAGATGGTGAGTGATAGAGGAAGAAATCCAGTGTTGACCCCTGGTCTCCATGCACACCACTGCACACACATGCATGCACACACACAAAGTAATAATAATGAGAGCAAAGCTGGGGGGTGGGAACATACACCTTTAATCCCAGCACTCAGGAAGCAGAGACAAGTGGAACTGAGTTTAAGGCCAACCTGGTCCACATAGTGTTCCAGGCCAGACAAGGACTACATAGTGAGACCCTGTCTCAAAAATAAAAATCAAAAAATAGTAAGAAATAAGGAGACTCAGGTAGGAACTCTTCACCTTCTCCTTGGCTAGAGATCTGACTACATGCCTCTGGCTATTCTCCTTCCTTCCTCTTTAGCCGGTCCCTGCCTCTGAGCTTTAGAGATGGTCCACTTGCTTTTTCCCCAAACTCTGCCATCCTATCTACCAACCAGCTTCTTGGATATTCAGCTACCTCCTCTCAACTGAATCTGGTTTCACACTAAAATATGTTTGAATACCTCACATCTTAGAAAAAACAGAGCTGGGAATGCAGCTCAGGTGGTAGAGTCCTAGTACACAAGAGGCCCTGGGTTCAATCTCCAGTACTGCAAAATGGGGCATGGTGGTGCATGTTGGCAATCTCGGCACACAGGAAGTAGAGGCAGGAAGATCAGAAATTCCAGGTTATCTTCAGCTAACTTACAGCTTCCAGGTTATCTTCAGCTGAGGCCAGCCTGGGCTACATGAGACCCTGTCTCAGAAAAAAAGAAAGGAATAAAGAAGGGGACTTGAGATGGCTCAGTAGTTAAGAGCACATACTGCTCTTGCAAAGGATCTGGGTTTGGTTCCTAGTACCCATGTCAGGCAGCTCACAACTGCCTACAATTCCAGCTCCAGGGGATCTGAAGCCCCCTTCTGGCTTCCTTGGGCACCTAAAACTCATGTACACACATGTACACACACACACACACACACACACACACACAATTAAAAATAATAAGGGGATGGAGCAATTACTCCACCTTTAAGATCTCTAGCTACTTTTACAGAGGACGCAGGATCAGTTCCCAGCATCTACATAGTGGCTGACAACTGTCCATAACTCTAGTTCCAGGGGATTCCACACCCTCTTCTGAATTTCACAGGCATTGTACACACATGGTGCACCTACATACATGCAAGCAAAAACACTCTAACACATAAATTAAAAATAAATCAAAAAATTAAATAATAAAATGAATCTTGACAAGAAAAGAAAAAGGAAGGAAGGAAAGCAGAGGAAGGGCAAAGCCTTCTTCCTTTGTCCTGTTTATTCCTCTAAGCTATCATTTTATAATCTAATCAATTGAGAGAGTGATGGGGGATTCAGACAGTATCAATCATTGCATTCCCTAGCACCAGTCCAAGTCAGCTTTGGCCTCCCTGTGCTCCTGCCAGGGTCACAGAGGACTTCGTGTTACTAAATCCAGCAGCTACTTTTCACTTCTGCCCTTGACTTCTCAGGAAAACCAGGCACTCACTGTCAACTACTCCCTTTGCTTGCAACAGTCTCTTGGTCTCTTTGCCACCCACGCTGTGCCTCTTCCTCTTTGACACCCTCTGGAGCTCTTTACAAGCTCTCTCCACAGGCAGACCCCAGGGCCAGCAGAGGGCTTCCATGACAACGTGCTTTCTACTGCATGCCATCCTCCAACTGCAACTCAGCACTCCCCTTGGGGCTATAGAGTCCTGTATCTGATTGTTTCTTGATCTAGGTGTCTCAAAAGGTACATCATACTGAAGACTGAATGATTGTCTTCCCCACCTGCTCCACACCAAACCAAATCTTCATCCAGCATTTCACTCCTTGCCTAATGCTCTCACCAACAGCCAGCAAGGATTTTGTTAGATACCCGTCTTCTTCATCCTCCGTATCCAACCTCCACCCAACTTTCAAGCCCATCTTGTTTTCTTAATGTCTTTTGGTTTGTTCCAGTTCTCTTCCTGTTCTCTGGTACCAGTTCTGCCTGAGCTGACATCTTTCACTATGGCCAAGGCCCTCAAATTGGCCTTTCCATATCCACCCCTGGCCCTCCCCTGCAGTCCTTTCTCTTTGTTGCAGCCTAGCAATACTTTAAACCTATCAGAAATCCTCCTTCAATGTTTAGGACAACCCATTAGGTTTCTTTGTTTTATGTTTTGTTTGTTTGTTAACACAGAGTTCACTATGGAACCCAAGCTGGCCTTAAACTCCCAGTCTTCCTGTGTCACCCTCCCAAGTTCTGGGATTACAAATGTCACCACCATGCTTAGCCTTTATTTTAAATACAGATCCAAATGTTACCCTGACTACAAAGCCTGTGCAATCTGGTCCCACCTACCTGTTCAGTGTTGTTGCCCATATGACCCTCATGTGCCCTCTTTCTACTCCAGCCAGCCATTGCTCCTTCCCTGAGTGCATGAGTCTCTGCCTAGCTTAGTCCTAGTCATCCTTCCATTTCATCTAGCATTATTTCCTCAGCAGAGCCGTTCCTGACCCTGTTCCAGGCCAAGTTTTATATGTTAAAGAAACAAGTGTTCCGGGAGTGGGAGAGATGGTTCAGTGGTCAAGACCATTGACTGCTTCTTGCAGAGGACCTGGATTCAGTTCCCAACACCCACATCATGGTAACAGCCATTGATAACTCCAGTTCTAGGAGATCCAATATCTTCCTCAGGCCTCTGTAGGTACTGCATGCATGTGGTGCACTTACATGCAGGAAAAACACTTATACACAGAAAAGTAAAAATAAAGGAGCAAGTGTTCAAAGCCCTCATGCCAGTTTGTAAAACATATTCTACAGTGAGTATCATAAGGTAATGTAGTTGGTGTTTCTGCTTCCCAGTGTGCTGTTTACTCTCCCACATCATGAGTATATCTATTTTGTTCACTACTTTATTCCCAAGTATTAGTAGCATAGCACCCAAAAGGATAACACGTCCTAAAAAATATTTGTCAAATGATGATTAAATGTGAAGAAAAATAGTGAGGAAAATGAAGTTACTGGTGCTAATCCTATGAACCATGCTGAATTCACCAAGACTTTATCACTTGGGAAATGGCTAGCTCTGTGCCTTATAAATGGTAGGATTGAAAGGATTGAACTGTATTGAACTGAAGTGAGGTTTGAACCAGCATCACTTTAAGATCATCTTGAGCTCTCGCCCACTGAGCACATAACTGCTACTCTTCTTGTGTTACCTTGTTTAATCCTGAAGACCTCGTGAGATAACACTACTTTTCAATTTTTATAAATTCAGGAATTCATCAGTCAGAGTCCCTAGAGGAAAAAAAACATAAGTGCTCAATTTAGGATGATTTCAGGAGAATTGCACAAAGAAGCCCTTGACAAAGCTACAGACCGAAGAAAATGTGAGGGAAGTTGCAATATCCCAGGGCTGGTAGGGCTGGGCAGAGCTTTATTGCTACTAGCCAAGCCTGAAGTTTGTCCAGATCTACATACAAAGAGGTCACGGTCTGAGGGGCTAATGGCAGGAGCAGAAAAGTAGGTTGATGGATGGGGTAACCCCTGGAACTCTGAGAGAATGGGAAAAAAGTGTCCGGTCCTCACTTCCCCATCTCTCTGGGGTTGTGCAATGGCCAAACCCAACTGGAATCTTGAGAGCAAATCTTGACCTTGATGTGATCCTAAAGGTCAACCTCTTAGTCCTCAAGCAGATGGAAAGGGTAGAGGCTAGATTTGGAATTAAAGACAATGAGCACACATCCCAAGACCATATCCCTGAAAGCTAGAGTGTTGTCTGCAAAGTCCAGGCTGTGCCCCCCGTAGTCCTCTAAGAGTTCAGGCTGGTTTAGATCTACATACCACCTTCTTGGAACAGAAATTAAAGAAGTTAGGGCTCTCCTCAGACCCAGTTGCTCATGAATCAATGTTCTGAGTCTGTCTTTATGGAGAAAGAACATAGGCAGAAATGGTCCGGGGGATACAGGAAGTACAGAGAGGACATACCAGGGAGGTCACCAGGCCCATCAGCATAAGGACCCAGGTTAAAGGAGATTTGGGAAGGTTGTCCTCATCTTACAGTCTACTTAACATGGAATCTAGCCATTTTGGTGACTCATGCTGAAAGTTTCATATTTTCAAAGTGATCACAGGAAAGCAGGTTAGATCACCTGAGAATCCACTTCACCCTGGATTAAATCCGGTGGCTATGGCTCTGATGATGCTGTAGCATTCAGCTCAGGCCCTTTTCCAAAGACACACCCTGTGTCCTTAGACTCCCTCCGTGGCTCAGTCTCTAAAAACATCCCCATGCTGGCAGGACTTGGATGACTGTCTGCAAAACTCTGCTAATCTCAAATGGAAAGATTCCCTGTACATAAAATGAGCTATTATTGTCTGTTGTGAGCACTATTTCTAGCCTCCTTCCTCTTTCTACCTTCAGCTGTGGATTACTAGTAGACATCTGCCAGATGAAGGAGAAATCCAAAAGTCACTAACTCAGGGATGCTGATTCTAGAAAACAATTCAATAGTGACTGTCTTTCCCCGAGTCTCATGAATAGTTAAATCCAACTCCTTGCAGCAGACTTTCTTTATTATAGTTCCTTGGGCTGCCTGAAGTTTTTAATTTTTTGTATTGTTTGCATAAACATGTCACCAATAAGGTTTTGTTTTATCCCCCATATGGCCCCTACTCCCGCCGTAGCAAAATATTTGATGTATTTTTTTTAGCTGAAAGTACTGAAGAAACATATTCTCAGATGACGTAGGAATGTTAAATTTGCTCATGGCTTTTATAGCACTTCAATGTATAACTCAAACCAATTGAAATTAGACCAAATGATAGCACTCATAACAGAATATAAGGATGCTGGAGCTTAGGAAGCCTGTAGTGGGTTGAATGGCAACCTGGGTATCTGGCCTTGATTCCTCAGAACCTCAATTTGCTGCTCTACCTAAAGAGAGTAAAAAATATGGGTACGCTTGAGAATTAATACATCAAAGCACTGAGAGGCGGCACATCTTCATTGAAAACAATGAAGACTGAGGAAAATGTTTGCCATTGTGTGTATGAGATGTTTTAGGCCTAAGGGAGAAAGAGCAAGAATGTCTGATAAGGTAAGTGTAGAGCCCCAGAGCTGACACTTGAGAAGCGCTTTTGAAGAAAATCATGAGTGAGGCCTTGCTGAGGGGCACAGTTCTAGGAGACATCTGGAGGGATAGGTGCCCTTCAAGTTTGGGTACACTCTTATAAAGTTAAGAGCCAGGATGTTTACTCAAGTACAAGTGTAATATGGCATGGTAACACTGCAGTACCATTCTCAGGCCTCATCAGAGATGTTTCTTTAAATAGTGGACAGTGATTAATGCAGAAACTTACAACTGGTCAAAGTACAAAGAATAAACGTGGAGTACTTAGCCACAAATAGGACATCTATGTCATGCCTCTGACCCCCAAGGCTCAGAGACCATCGAGGAAGTGTGGGGGATTTGAGAGGTCGGGGAGGGCCAGAACAAAACCGTGTTTTCTGGACTTGACAGAAGCACTGCACTCATGAACTCACAGTAGCTGTGGTTGTCTGCACAAGATCAAGCCAGTCGACATTCCAGCCTGAAGAGGGGAGGGGATCACAAGCCCCAACCCCTAGCTGAGGAGTAATTGACAGTTGATGGCTTCTAGGGGAGAGTCAGTTTTCCATAAGGATATGGTCCCTTGTAGGTCAACCCTTATAGGTCAACCATGCTCCAGTGAATGGCCTCACACTCGTGAGAATATGGGCAACACAAATTGGACTTGGTGTGTTATAATTTTAAAAATAGAAGGCATAAAAGCCAGGTGTGGTGGCTCATACCTTTAATTTCAGCACTCAGAAGGCAGAGGCAGGCATCCGGATCTCTGTGGGTTCAAGGCCAGCCTGATCTACATAGTAAGTTCTAGGCCAGCTAGGGCTACAGGGAGACCCTGTCTCAAAAAAGACCAAAAAAAAAAAAAATAATAGAGGGCATGAAGTTGGAAGGGACAGGGATGGGGCGTAAATTAAAGAGGAGTGGGGATGAATGATCAAAATACACTGAATGCATTATTATGTAATGCTCAAAGTAGTAATAAAAATATATGAAAAAAAACAAGATTACTTAAGAAGATTCAAATATGGCCTGCATGAGTCCCTCCCTTTTTCAGCTTTTTGTTCCTTCCAGGGGACACCCCGCCTACTAGATTCTGCCAACCTCATTCAGAGTGGACCTTCTCCAGTGGCTTGCTGACCTACATGCCAGTCACCTCTGGAAACACCCTCACAGACACACCCAGAAGAGTGATGTACCAATTTTCTAGGTGTCTCTCAGTCCAGTCAATTATAGCCAAGATTATCCATCACAATGTGAACATAAGTCCAGGACCATCTACAGCCACCAGAAACTGCAGGAGGCAAGGCAGGTTTCTCTCTGGAACCATCAGAGGAAGAGGAACCTAGCCCACACCTTGATTTCAGACCTGGCCTCCAACACCCTGAGAGAAGATATTGCTCTTGCTTTAAGGCAAGCTACAGGTCTTTGTTATGGCAAGTACAGGAAATGAATACAACTACTCAGATCTGCTGGTCCAATTCCTGTCACAGATGGGGAAAGTAATCGCATTAACACGTGACAGTGTGGTTATGTTTGCACACTGGTGATCATGTTCAGTCTTCATAGCAAGTCTGTGGAGTAGCCGTTATGACCCAAGAGGAAAAAATAAACTCAAAGCCAGAGCAGCTGGAAGAGTCTTCTTGCAAAGCTCACACTTTCCCCACCAAATCTCTGTCTGTGGCTCAGAGAGATTCACATCCAGATCGCTCAGCTGATGAGAAACAAACTCCAGTGCACATTATTTGTTCCACAGCTCTGTTCAAATATACAGGCTTATCTCAAGATCAAGAGTGTTGAACAATGAAGCGGTGGGTTCAATAGAATGGCTACAAGGCTCATAACCTAGCTCCTGAGCATAGTTAAAATGGGTTATCTCTAAATGGAAGAGTGGTAAAGTCACAGGTGATTTCAATGAGCAGAACCTGCCATTTATTTGCTTATGAAATAAACTTTTTAAGATTCTCAGAAAGCCAAGACCATCAACAGCTCCCGCAGACCAAGTGACTTGAGGAACCCTCCATCCCATTCCTGTCTGTCTTGTAAAATGCTTTATTTATTTGCTACAAGGGGCACCACATCAAAGTCCCACCCATCCAATAACTGAGTTGAGTAAGTAATCAAAGAACAAGAACAATTGTTCTTACAACAAAACCTCCCAGTTTGCAGTTACTTAGCAGTTTCAATTTATTCCGTTTGGAAGATTTTGCCTCTGCAGCAAGCTGAGGCTCTCCGTCAGAGGCTAATTAGATTAAATTAGGAGTGACGCATTAACCGGGGAGATTTAATTCATTTGAGTTATTGCAGCTTTAATTGTGATCTACACCAAGAGAGAACCAACCTTCAGAAAGTTTGCTGCTTCCTCATACACTGGAAATGATTGGGTTCCTGGGACTGGGGCATACATGCCCACCAAGCTACCCAAGGATTGTTTGTCACTGGGTTCTTCTCTAGATTCATCCTCCCAGCTGCTATGGTAAGAGTCACTGGAAGGTGGGATCCTAACAGTGTTCCTTTTCTTTAAAACAAAACAAGAGGGCTAGAGAGATGGCTCTGTGGTTAAGAGCAGTGGCTGCTCTTGGAGAGGACCTGGGTTAACAAGCGTCTGTAACTCCAGTTTCAGGGGATCCAATGCTCTCTTCTGGCCTCTGTGGGCATTGTACGTGTAGATAAAACACTCATATTCATAATATAAAAATAATTTTGGGGGGCTGGTGGTTGAGAGCATTGACTGCTCTTGCAGAGGACCCAGGTTCAATTCCCAGCACCCACATGGCAGCTATGAACTATCTTAAGTTCAGTTCCAGGGGAATCCAAAGCCCTCTTCTGACCTCCACGGCATTACACGACACGGGTGCACTCACATACATGCAGGCAATACACTCACACATAAAAATAAATAAATATTTTTAAAAAATGATAATTTTTTTAAAGCCAGGCGTGGTAGTGCACAGCTTTAATCCCAGTACTTGGGAGGCAGAGGCAGGTGGATCTCTGTGAGTCCGAGGCCAGCTTGGTCTACATAGTGAGTTCCAGGCCAGCTGGGGCTACAGGGAGACCCTGTCTCAAAAAGACCAAAAAAAAATGTTTTTTTAAATTTAAAAACAGTACAACAAAAGCAGCTTTATTGAAGTATAATCAATAGACAGTAAACTGCACGAATTTAAGATGTACAATTCACCGGGCTTGGTGGTGTAAACTCATAGTTCCCAGCCGTTGGGAAGCAGAACAAGGAGGGTCAGGAGTTCAAGGCTATCCTCAACTACATGACGAGTTTGAAGCCAGCCTGGGTTACATGAGATTCTATCTGATAAAAATCCAAAAGATAATGCAATTCTTACACTTTGACATGCCAATGCTCATAGAACTACTATCACAATCAGAATAATATGCATAAGGATTTTCCCCAAGTAGCCCATGCCCCTTTGTCATGTTTGTTTCCCACTCCTTTGCTCTGTCACACAAAGCTGCTGATCCAGTTTCTGTCATTCTAGATTGGTCTGTATTTTCTTGGATTTCCTATACGTGGAGTCATATAGATATTCTTTATTTTGTTCTTTCACCCACAAAATTACTTTGCAGTTCATCTGTGTTGCTACAAGTTAGCAATAATGAATCCCTTCACTATGTTACTTGAAGTAAAGTTGCTATGAATCCTGGTACATATTTTGGACAAATGTGCCATTCCTTTTGGGAAAATATCTGGAAGTGAATGGCTGACCAAGTGGATATGAAACTGTTACATTTGCAAAGTCACTCTATTGTCTATGTTTATTCCTGCTGGCAACATAAGAGTTCATCTATATCATTGACAAAACTTAGTATGATTAGTCATTTTAATGCTAGGCATTCTAACAGGTATGTCCTGGAATCTCACTGTGATCTTAATTGACATTTCCATAGTACCTGTGATGTTGCACACATTTCCATGGCCAGTCATGGATTTCTTCAATGAGTGCTTGTTGGGATGGTTGTTTTATTATTAAGCTCCTTACATACTCTTCATACAAATCTTTTATCTAATATAATTTGCCCTCTATATTTGTGGCTTTGACACATGGATTCAACAAACCACAGCCCCAACCAAGCATGGATTAAAAACATCCAAGGAAAATTCTTCATCTGTCCCAAACAGGTACAAATTTTCTTTTTTATCATTATTCCCTTAAAAATACAGTATAATGAGGGGGGTCTAAAGAGACGGTTCAGTGGTTAAGAGCACTGGCTGCTCTTGCAGAGGACCTGGGTTCAGTTCCCAGCACACACAGCAGCTGACAACTGTTAGTAACTCCAGTTCCAGAGATCTGATGCCTTTTCTGGCCTTCATGAGCATTGCATGACACAGGTACACACATCATGCAAGCAAAACATGCACACACATAAAATAAAAATAAGTATCTCTTACATACGGCATTATAACTGTTTACATAGCATGTACACTGCATTGTCATGAATTTTAAATGATCTAGAGATGATTGACAGTATGCAGGTTTGATGAAACTATGCATCCAGAGACTTTAGTATCCTAGGGAGATCCTGGAACCAAGTTCCCAAGAATTCCCAGGGAACAACTGTATGCTGCTTGCCAATATTTTCTCTTGGGTTGTGGTCTTTTCATTCTCTTGATAGTGTCTTTTGAAAAGCTAGTGTTCTTAATTTTGATAATGCCCAATTTATCTTTTTTTTTCTTTCATAGACTATGTTTTGGTATTAGATCACCTAACCAAAGATCACAAAATTTTCTCTTAGAAGTTTTACAGTTTTAGATCTCTTTTAGGTCTGTGATTCATATGGAG
>NW_008345503.1:106876-108089 GCF_000622305.1 Nannospalax galili
ATGAGTCTTGAAGTCACATATTGTTAGTCTTGTAATTCTATTCTTTTTAAAAATATTTGGACTAATCTAAGTTCTTTTATTCTCATATGAATTTTAGAGTCAGCTTGTTAATTCCAACAATATTGGGCAAGAATTTTGACTGGCATTTTGAATGGTGAATAAATAAATGCAAGTCTGAATATATTGAGATATTCTTTCATTGCTTTCATTCATGTTTCATATTTTAATGTACTTGCATTCTCTTCCTTTGCCACATTTATTCCTCAGTATTTCATACCTTTATGCTGTAATATATGGCACACATTTAAATCTTTTTTCAGTCTCTCACTTGCAAGGCTAAGAGAGAAGGATCAAGAATTCAAGACCAGCTGGACTACATAGAACATCCAAGCCACCCTTAGCTAGACAGTGAGATCTCGTCTCAAAACAAAACAAATTTCTATCTCTGATCATTCACTGAAAGAATATAGAGAAACTATGGGCCCTTGCTTTGTAGCCCTGGCTGACCTGGCTTTCCCTATGTAGACCAGGCCAGCTGAAAATCCACAGCAATACTCCTGCCTTAGCCTCCAGCATCCAGTTACCTCATTATTTTGCAGTCTTCTGGTTATCTCAAGTGGAAAGGTAAATCCAACACATGCTGACTGGAAGCAGAAATCCCAACTCTTTTTTAAAATCCTAATTAGAATTTGGGCTCCCCTGCCCTCATGACTTTATCCCTTGCCTTGCCTAGCATCTGCATGCCTTTTGATTATGTTAAGACTGGGTTACTGCCACTATTGTCATTATCATCACTGTTGGTAAACATTTAAATGCATTCTAGTTGCTGGTCTTTTGTGACTGCCTCCTAGAGCCAGGGCAGGTGGTACTGCTGAGAAGGAACTTTCTAGTCCGGACAAGAGCTGGGTCTTCCTTATTGTTTTAGTTCTCCTCTTATGCAAAATCCTAAACGGTGTTTTCTCTCAAGTTCTGGAATGTGTAAAAATCAGAGAAGGATACTGTAGAAACACAGGTGTCCGTCATACCCTCTCTCCAACCCAGAGAATCTGAATCTAGGAAGTCTGTACTTTGGGCTTCTCTGATCAAAAGAATATAGAGAAACTATGGGCCCTTGCTTTGTAGCCCTGGCTGACCTGGCTTTCCCTATGTAGACCAGGCCAGCTGAAAATCCACAGCAATACTCCTGCCTTAGCCTCCAGCATCCAGCATCCAG
>NW_008345503.1:110869-124868 GCF_000622305.1 Nannospalax galili
AAGCTCCAAATCACTGAAAGAAAGTAAGGAGGCTTGCTTGTGGTCCAGCAGGAGGGGACGACACACTGGAGGTCAGTCTACTGGAAAGCACCTCCCCCACCATCCTCTGGTGTTCACAGATAGCCTCCCAGTGGCTTTGCTGTCTCAGTCACACATTGACAAATGCTGGTAATGAGACTGCTTGCCAGCAACAGTACTCTGAGGAATCCGTCTGGCTTTTAAGTGTGGTTCCATTACGGGATTACAAGGCGTCTCGAAGTCCAATACCCAAGAAGAGAGAATGCGAAACGGGACCCAAGTTGCTCAGTCAAAACGACAAAGGAGATGGTTTCAGATTCTGTGGCAGCAGATAACATTTTCTCCTTTCAAAGATCCACACAGCATTTTTAAAAGCCAATGGAATAAAGATGTGGGCGAGAAGTTCCTCCCTGGCATAAGCAGATGGTGAGGACGAAAATGGAAAGCAGGTGAATTACCAAGGAAAAGGCAGTACAGTGAAAAAGCATCAGCATTTAAGTTAATTATATGCCAGTCCAGGAAATGAGAGATAAGAAACTAGAAAAATACTAATTTAGCAAAGATTGAGCAAGCAATTCTTTCCCCAATGGCCATGAGAGGGAGACGCACACATCTTTAAACACTGGCAATTATGCCGATGGCAGAAAGAATAGAGACTAAATTTCATTCCCACATAATAAGGGAGAGTATTAGGAAGATAAAAAGCAATCCGGAGTATTTACAGTTCTGAGAGCGCCCACAGCTCAGCAAGCATTTAGAACACATTATCTGAGCTGTAAAAAATTACCCTCAGAAATTACTGAAATTAATCAAGAAGTTAAACATTTATTAAAAATAAGCTTAGCGGTTATGGGAGAAAGGTCAGGTGGGAAGAGCCAAGTAAAGCTGAGTCAGTTGGTTTTGCCTGTGAAATGCCCTGTGTTTGATTAAGGGCAAAGGTTCGTGAGCAAGTGAGGCATGTGGAAGTCTCATTCCCTTTGGAGACTCCAGTCTGCACTTGGGAAAATAGCTGTTGGTGTCAGCAGTTCTTGCAAAGAGCTGCTGATGCAACCCTTAAACAATCTGGGGCCCTTGACCCCTCCATGACGTTGGTACCCAACTTGAGTATTTGGGAAACATTCAAAATTAAACACAGTCCCCAGTTCTTCAGCCCCCAGTTGCCAAGGTCTGGACTCCAATGTCCAAATACTTTTGCTGCCTCCTCACACCCTTTAGCCACAGGGAAGCAGGAAAGACCATTTGAACAGACATAGAGATGCTCTGGTGTGTTTCTTAAAAAGACACTGAGAATGAGCTACATTTTACTGATATCCACAGGCAAACACTTTCCAGGGGTAAAGGATAAGAAAGAGAGGTTTCACCCAAGGATTACCAACCTTTTATCATGCACCCCTCTGTGTGGGGACAGAAGTGATATTCAGCAAGCATTATCTCCTTGCAAATTTTACCAAAAGGTGGACACCCAGAATCCTCACATGGCCAAGTGGGAGACACTATAAAGACAACAACCTGCCTTATTTTGTCAAATTCACCTTTGCAGCAGGGCTCATTACTGATCCCTTTTCTTAGAAATTTTCTGTGACTTTTTTGTTTATTTGTTTGTTTCCAGTACTGAGATTGAAACTAGGACCTTGCTCATACTGAGCAAGTGCTCTACCACTAAGCTATATAGCCTAGGATCAAAATTTTTACAAGGGAAAGAAACGAGATTAATTTTCAAGGCCATCCTTTTAGCAGCCTTAAGTTGCCCTAGAATTTGCAGCAGACATCCTAAACTTAGAGCTGCATGAAACTCTACATGTCCTATTTGGGGAAATGAAGGAGGAGTTTTTATGAGCTCCAGAGCCAAAAATGTCTCTGTTCAAATGGCAGGTTTGTCACTCACTAACAGTGTGATCTTGGGCAAGATGCTTAATCCACTGGATCTCAGTTTCATCATATGTAAGATGGAAATAATATCTACCTTGTGTGAATACTTAATGCAACAGTATGTGTGAGATAATGTACTTAGCACAGTAATGATAGCTCAGGAAAACCTCAATAGACACCAGTCACTATTATTAACTCTCATTATTATTCAACAGGAATTTGGAAATTAATTTTTCTCTAAAGATTAATGATTTTAGGGCTGGAGCGATGACTCAGTGGTTAAGAACATTAGCTGCTCTTGCAAAGGACTCAGGTTTGATTCCCAGCACATACATAGTGGCTAACAACCATCTGTAACTCCAGTTCCAAGGAATTCAACACCATCTTCTGATCTCCACGGGCATTGTACAACATGGGTACACTTACCTACATGCAGGTAGTATACTCATATACATAAAATAAAAATAATAAATTGTTTTTAGATTTTTAAACAAAATATTTTATTATTTTTACTTTATATGTATGCCTGTATTCCCTGCATGTAAGTAAGTGCACCCATGTCATGCAGTGCCCATGGAGGACAGAAGAGACTGTTGGATCCCCTGGAATGGGAGTTACAAACAGTTGTTAGCTGCCATGTGGGTGCTGGGATTCAAACCCGGGGCTTCTGCAAGGATAGTGTTTTTAACCGTTGCGCTATCTCTCCAGCACCCCCCTTTGGGAGTTTTTGTACCACTACTTTAATCATTTCTTTCTCTACATTTAAAAAATATTTTGCTAGGCCGGGCATGGTGGCACATGTCTTTAATCCCAGCACTCGGGAGGCAAGGAGGATCAAGAGCTCAAGGTCATCCTCAGCCTCACAGCTAACTCAAGGCCAACCTAGAATATAGGAGATCCTCTCAAAGAAGAAAACAGAAGGAGGAAAAAGAGGATGAAGAGGAGGGGGGAAGAGGGAAAGGAGGAGACAGGGGAAGAGCCGGAAGGGAGGGGAAGAGGAGGAAGCTACATACAAATATTCAGAAAAGTTACAACTGAGACAGGGTTGTTTGATCTGCCAGCAAGTACCTCCATTCCCGGTTGAATGGAACGTCTGACATTTTCCTGATATCTAGTTTTGCTGTACAACAATGTTTATATTCTTATAGTCTACAGTTCCAGGAAGCTCAAATGATGATGCAATACAAACTCCAAAGTAAGAGTACATTGTGAAAAACATCTGTGCTTCAAATGGGGGACGGCTTGTCACAGGGCTTCTTTTGAGTTCATCATTCCTTGTAAATTTATGCCTCACACTTAAGAGTGAAATGTACCAGCTGGGGTTAGCAGCAGAAAATAGAGGTGCTGTAGGTATTTTAAGTATGGGGATGTGGTGGAAAATCAAGACACTGGCCTAGAACTGTTCCTTCAGGAGCACCTTCCGTGCAAATCAGAGTTCAGAGAGCCTCGGTTACCTCGGCTGCCCACTCATGTCCTAGAGCTGTGTTAGGGGAAAAAAAAGTGTTTTTCCATGCCTCCTGACCCCCCAGAAAGATGGGCAAGTGTCCACACTTGTAACTAAGTTTTCAGGAAGAGTAGGAAAATGCTGTGTGCTAACACTCACCTTCAGTATGGGAGTGCAACAAGTCACAGGAACCTACGTCAGGTCCAGAATCTACAGTAGGAAAGTCTAGAAAAGGAGGTAGGGATCCAGGCGTGGTAGTGCATGCCTTTAATCCCAGCACTTGAGAAGCAGAGACAGGCAGATCTGTGTGAGTTCAAGGTCAGCCTGGTTTACGTAGTGAGTTCCGGGCCAGCTGGGGCTATAGGCAGACTCTGTCTCAAAAAGATGAAAAAAAAAAAAAAATAGAAAGAAAGAAAAGGATGTAGGGGCACACTAGCAGGAGGATGGATGTTGAACACCATTGTAGTGTCGAGTGTCAGGGAGATGGAGCAGTGCTAAGCTTAGAGTCTAAAGAACTAAACTGAACCATTGAATGTGCCACTTGCTAATAATCATAGTAAGAAATCTTTTTTTTTTTCACATAAAACACGGAGATTGGATCATGTTCTTTCTGAGGACTTTGTCAGTTCTTGAAGCAAATATGCACAATGAAGGTGATAAGATCCCTTGGCACAATCATCCTGGCCCCACTTCTCAAATATGACAGTGTTTTGGCCTCATGGTCAGTGTCCTTTCTTGGAAGGTTACTTCCTCCAAGTGTCAATGGGATTAAGGCTGTCTTCTGCATACAGGATCTCCTTTCTCATCACAACCTATCCCACTAGAACTTTAGAACACACTGGAACTGCCTGCAGTTAGAAGTAGGAACACAGATGCAAAGCCTCTGAAGGTCTCTGATCCCACATCTAAATGTCCAAAAGGGTGCTAAATGGCTGTTCTGTTGGACAACATTTAATAAGCCACTTTTGTGAGCAAGACTGAGCTGGAAAATCTGGGCTGGAGAGAGAGCTCAGTGGATAAAAGGCTTGCTGCAGAAGCCTGAAAACCTGGGTTTGGATCCCCAGAACCCATATCAAATCTAGACAGAGTAGCATGTGCATCCATAACTCCAGTGCTCCTACAGAGAGACGGGAAGGAGAACAAGAGAGCCCCAGAACCTTATGCCAACTAGCCTGTTGTGCAGAGTAATAAACAAAAGAGAGACCTTGTCAAGCAAGGTGGAAGGTGAGGACCGACACTCAGGGCTGTCCTCCGACCCCCACACACATGCCACGGCATGCTTGTGCATACACAGAAAAGGGGGCCAGAAAGGAAGTGGAGAAAGGACGGAGACTACAAGAAGGGGTGGAGAGAGGAATAGAGGAGAAAAAAGGTGCAGGGGGTTAATATAGTCAAAACACATTGTGCTCTTGAAAGAGATTGTCTTTATGAAACTCATTACTAGGTACAATGACCAATAAACCAATAGACAAAGCAATTCAAAGCAAAATTTCAGTCTATGCTGTAGGTATGCTACCTGAAGCTTTAAAATGGTACTTGTTCCTCATCCTTAATCATTGCTAGCCTCAATCCTGCTCCGTCTAAACACCTCTGCTCCATTATCTAGGCTAATGGAACAGAGTGTTCACCAGCACTCCCTTGTCTCTACAGCATGGGAAGTCTGCCATTCGCTCTCGAAGAGTAAATGGGAATGGTGAATGAAGAACTTTACAGCTTGCTCTTTCTTTGCTTGTTTCTTTGTTTGTTTGTTTGTTTGTCTGCTTGCTTGTTTTGAGACAGAGACTCCCTGTAGCCCCATCTAGCCAGGAACTCAATATGTAGGCCAGGCTACCCTTGAGCTCACAGATATCTGCCTGCCTCTGCCTCCCAAGTGCTGGAATTAAAGGTGTGCACCACCACACCTTGCCTAACTTGCTCATTTTTATGCCTTGGCATAATTGATGATGAAACCAGGACCTAAGTAACAGAAAAGAAAAAAAATTGAATGAGTAATCCAAAAAATGGTCATAAGTGAAGAATAAAGATGATTGTGGAAGCTTTATATATAATGGTAATTTGGAAATAACCTAAAGACAAGGTAAGCATGACAAAGAATATCACACAGTCTTTAAATGCTTTGTTTAGATTTTCTTAGATTTACTTTATTGTTAATTTATGTGATATGTATGTGTGCATCATATGCTGCAGTGCCCACAGAGGCCAGAAGAGGGTGTCACATCCCCTGGAACTGGAGTTACAGGTGGTTGTGAGCTGTCCAATGTGGGTGCTGGGAGCTGAGCTCAGTTGCTCTGTAAGAGCAGCAAGTGCTCTTAATCCCTGAGCCATCTCTCCAGCCCTTATTTAGATTTTTTAGTGTCAGTCATACAATACTTATGACATGATGTTTAGAGTAAATTAGAAATTGGCTACAGTTGCTATATGATAGGTAGAGAGCGTGCGGGAGCGAGCGGCGCAAATGGAGAGCATGAGCGGATGGATGAGGCACCAAGGCACAGATGGAATTCTCAGCGGGATACAGATTTATTTCACATGGGGCACCTTTCCCTCGGGGAAGGGAAAGATGTCAGGGAAGGGAAAGGTGTCCACCCACGGGTTGTGAGCTGGGACTTTAGATAGGGGGGCTTTAGGGTGGGGAGGGGGGGAATGTTGGGGGGAGAAATCAGGGAGGGGGAAGCAGGAAAAGCCTGGCTCCGTTCAGTCTGCCAGGTGGGATTAGGGTCTGGAAGTGTTTACTTTTTCCCTCTTAAGATAAGAGAAAAGCTTGTTGTGATAAACAGCTTCTAAAATCTCTGGTTAACAGGTAGAATCTGCTTAGCTGATCTTTGGAGATCAGAGGAGAGGCAGGCTGCTTCTCAGCAGAGTTTGTTTCCCTTGACTCCAAAGGTCAAGGTGAGGTCCCTGTTGGGGAGGGGGGAAACTGCTGCTGTTTGGAACCCTAACACTATATACCAAATTAAATTAAACAGAGAAAACAGCACAGAAAGGAAGAGCACTGTGGTGAGCACACTGACTGCATTGGAGTGGCTGTTTCTTCCTACTTGTCTGCACCTCTGTAACCTTTCAAAACAGTTCTGTCATGAGCACAGACCATGCGGTCAGGTCTGTCTCTAAGTACTTGCTTTCATTATCAGTACTAGTGTTATTTTATAGTAAAAGAAAACAGAGCAGAAAGATCAAAGATCAGAGGATAACATTTTTAAATGTTTAAGATAAGCCTTGCTTGAAATACATGTTTTCTTTTGAAATAGTTTCAGATGTACAGAAGAATTACAGAGATGTTTCGGAGATGCTCAGTGTTCACCCTACTCAGTTTCCCCTATTGTCTTTCCTCTACAGGCATCAAAACTATGAGCCCAAGGCTGACCTGTTACCATTTACCCACCCTACCTGGAGTTCACCTGCCTTTTCACTTCTATGCCTTTCCCATTCTGGGAGGATGAGATTTTTGAAGGGTTTTTTTTAAAAAAGCATTTCAATTATTAAACATATACAGGAGTCTATAAAACCAAAATATACTGTTTATAGGGGAAATATTAAACTTAAGGACTAGACTAGCACCATTCCTAGAGTCCCTTTTCCACCTCTCATCCAAGATAATCATTACCCTGACTTTTGTGGCAATTGTGCCTGTGTCTTTCTTGACAATGTTACTGTACAACTATTAATTTGCTCATTAAAGCAGCTTTACTGGCTTCCAACCTTTATGCACATAAACTCATACTGAATGCATTCCTTTATTCAACATTATTTTGTTGCCAGAACAGTGTGCTTTTTTTCCTATCACCTCTAGCTCCCCACCCTCCCCTGACCAAATATATCAACTTCCACACCCTAGGAATGGCAACATGGTAACAGAAAATCAAACATAAAATTTTAATAATTTTTAAAAATCAGACTCATAATGATTAAAACTTAAGAGATTATAACAAGATTTCTCAGCCTCTATTCCAATGACATTTTAGAAGAGGCAATTCTCTATCATGGGGCTGGCTGTGCCATCAGAAGTTTAGTGACTCTTCTGAGCTCTACTGACTAGATAAACAGTAGTATCTTTGCTCTCCCCACAGCTAGCAACCAAAAATGTCTCCAGACACTGCCAGATCTTCTTTGGAAGAAGAGTGCACAATCAGCCTGCTGAGAAGCAGTAATTCTGAAGAATAAAGAAAGAACTGATCTAAACCCCTTCAACTACAACTAAGATGAGAATTAAGAGGGTTTCCTAAAGGAACACAGTATGGGAAGCTGCTTCTGTAAAGAGGGTTCTTGTGTTAGCCATCTGTGCATTAGTAAGACACTTGAGATATGGCTGAAGAGATGGCTCAATGGTTAAGAACACTGACTGTTCTTGCAAAAGACCCAGGTTTGAATCCCAGCACCCACATGACAGCTAACAACTGTCCATAATGCCAGTCCTAGGGGATCCGACAGCCTCTTCTGACCTCCGAGGGCATTGCACGACACGGGTGCACTTATCTACATGCAGGCAATACATTCATACAACATAAAATAAAAATAATTAATAAAATATTTTTTAACTGTTACAAAAACTTTGAGAATTTCATATGTGCATATAAGGTGTTTTGATCAAATCCATGCCCACACCTTCCGCTCCAATTCCTTCCATATCTTCCCATCATTTTTTTCTGATAACTTCATGTACTCTTTCTTCTTTGATTTATTAATTTATTTTTATGGGGCTTGTGGCTACTTTAACAGTTGCTAACAGGCCCAAGGACATTTTGACTTTTAACCAAGAAACTGGCTACTTTTCTTTGGGGTCTTTTACCCTAACTGCCTAGCCAACTCCTACCTCCTTTTCTTATCATACCATCTTCTGAAGGGGTTACCCAAATTACCAATAGGGAATAGGAATGCTGACTGCTCTGGTTTCTTCCATGCTGAACAGGGACACAGGGTGAGGCAATTGGAGTACCCCTTCAGTGGGTCTGTCTAAAAGACTCCCAAACTGCATAACTCTTGTCTCTAAGGGGAAAAGAAAGTCCTTGAATCATGAATAGGAGATGTGAAGGAGAAGTAAAGGCAAGAGTCATTAGCATTACAAATTCTAGACGGGGAACTAGGAAAAACTCAGAACAGTCCATTGGAGTTTCTTGACAAGGGCTGAAGATAGAGAGTTTACCTTGGGTCACAGTTTGGAGGATTCCAAAACTGGGAGTGGTCACACAGTCAGTTGGCCACACTGCTTTGGGGCCTGTGACAAGGCTGCACATCATGGTCGGAGTGAGTGACAGAGAAAACCTCATGAGTGGGAGAAAAAAGAGAAACATCTAAGGGCTGTGATAACACAGCCCAGAGAAAAGAAGATCTGCAGAGGCCTAACAGCAGGGACCAGTAAAGACAAAGCAATATATGCAATAGACAAATGGCTGAAGATCCAATAGAAACAAGAATAGTGGTGATAACAATAATAGCACCTGTCCTTGCTGATGACTTGATTCCATATAAGTCTCTAAAAATTAGACTCATGCCTGACAAATGCAAGTGGATGCCACATTGTCTAATATCCGTGCCTTGGCAGGATGTGACCTTAAGATTAAAAATACAAAGTAACTCCAGACACTTAATTCAAGAAATAAAAGGTATCCAAGTTGGGTTTTTTAAAAGATTTTATTCATAGGTTTGGGGTTTTGTTTTGCGTGTGTGTGTGTGTGTGTGTGTGTGTGTGTGTGTGTGTACATGTGAGTGCAGGTGCCCTTGGAGGCCAGCAGAAGGCATCAGACCCACTGGAGCTCTAGTTACAGGTGGGTGTAAACAACACAGATACAGATTCTGAGGGCCAAACTCGGGTCTTCTATAAGAGCAGCAAGTACTCTGGACCACTGAGTCACCTCTCCGTCTCCCAGATTGTTAAGGGAGAAGCCACACTGTTAGTGTTTGCAGATAACACGGTTTTGTACATAAAAAATCCTAAGGAATAATCAGATTTTTGTCTGTATCTCATGAATGCATACTATAAACACTCTGTCATCATCCCATGAAGTGTGGTACAGTTGATACTTTTAGTGAACAAGAAATCACCTTGTGGTAAAAGTCATTCTTTAAGATTAGTAATGGAATCTACTGAAGGAGACAGTACTGGAGATGTTTGCACTATAAGGCCCATGAAGGATGTGAACACTGGGCTGACATTTTGATATCACCTATTACTAATTAGTTATTTGGAGTTTTTTAAAGTAGTTCCTACTACTACCCAGTAAAAAAGTACTCTGAAATTTTCTTGCATTGCATATGATTGGTACCATTCTTTTTAACTGGTATAAATAATAAAAATATATATATGTGCAAGTTCGCTATAAGAAACACCAAAGTTTCACCTAATAAAATTTTGGTATTCCTCAGTTTAAAAAAAAAGACTATTAGCAGTAATGAGCAAGTGCAATAAGTTTGCAGAATATAAGATCAATAACAAAAACCAACTGTGTTTCTAAACACTAGAAATGAACACTCAAAAATGAAAATATAATTCCATAAAATGTTCAGGATAAGCAAATCCATGGAAGCAGAAGGCAGGTTGATAACGGCCAGGGACTGAAGGCAGAAGGGAGAAGGGATGGGTGACAGGCTTAGGTCTCTCCCTGGGAGCAATGGAAGTAGGGGAGAGTCAGATGTGAGAGTCGTCACTGTGAGTATGCTAAGGGCCACTGACCACACCCTCAAGGATGACTTGTGTTGAATGTTGAATGTATTTCAACTATTCTTTTTATCAAAGTAAGCATGAATACTAACTTCTCAAAGTCAAAAACATTAATATGCCACAAAGTAAAAGATAGACATATATGTTGAATTGGTTGCAAAATGGAATTTGTCATCTGAATACTGTGCTGGATAAATCTATATTCTATGTCTGCCTATTTTATGGTTTCTCTTATTTTTATTTTTGAATTTGTTCACTCAGGGGTCCTAGCAGTGCTGCCCATCCTCATAGCTCATGTGTTGACAGTTCCTCACTGCACCTCCCTCATCAGGCTTCCCTAGACTATGCCAAATGTATCTTTGGGGTGCCATGTATCTTCTTCCATAATTCTCTACTTTGTAGATTGTGGTATTTTATTTCAAGATAGATTCTTGTGACCTGAAGAAATAGCTCAGTTGCTAAAGTGCTTGCCTACAAGCACAAAGACCTGAATGTAATCCCCAGTTCCTATGTAAAAAGCCTAGTGTGCTGGCGTGTACTTGTGATCCCAGCAGTGGGGAAGAGACAGGCTTGCTGTCTTGCTGGCCAGTCAGCCTAGCCTACTTGGTGAGTTTCAAGGCAGTAGAGAAAACCCATCTCAAAAAAACAAACAAAAAAGGTCCCAGAAAGACTGTTTCCTTATGACCATGCACCAGCCCTAGCTTTTACAATCTTTCTGCCCCCTTTTCCACAAGACAGCATGCACAAGATCCATGTAAACTCAATCAGACAAAAATCCATCATAGAACTGAGGAAAGGAGCAAGGAGGCCCCAACCTTAGCTGAGGAACTATTGGCAGATGATCACTGCTGGGTGAGGGAGAGTGAGAGCTAGACAGGCTAACTAGACTCCCATGGATGGACTCACACCAAGGGACATCTGAGGACATATATGACAGAATGCATGAAATCTGGTGGGGGGTATTGGGGAGGTGCAGAAGGGGGAGTGGCTCTAAATATGATTATGATGTAAAAAGAAAAAAATAATAAAGAAAAAAAGTTAAAAGCAGACAGTGGCTGAAGAATGACACTTGAGGTCGTCCTCTGGCCTCCACACACACATGCACACACGAACATGCACATTCACACACATGTGCACCTGCATACACAGATCAATTAATCAATTAAGTTATAAAGATAATCTTTTTAGCTTTCTTTCTAACAAAAAGCACCCACATTTCTGCTCATCTCTCTGCCAAGGATGCCTAAATATATTTCCAGCCCCTGACCTTGGAGTTAAGGTCTCATATCTTTAACAGCCCACAGTGACATACACAGTTAGCCATTCCCCCATCACTCTATATGTATATATGATTTAGAAACAAATCATGATCATAGCCTTCTTCGCCTTTCTATACCCATCATGAACAACAGCCCATATTTTCACAACTTCCTGTAATTTTGTCTGGATTTCACCTTCAGAGAGGAAGATACAGGGCTTGAATCCAGGTCCCAGAAATGAAAATTGCATCATCATTATTTGTGTCACCGTAGACCTGCAGTCTCTGAAGACACACATATTCTTCCCTATTCTCCTATTCTGTTTCTTCAGTCAGCCACTAAGGTCTGCACCTTTGAGGCTGAGGACTGAGGTGATAGATAGTGACTACTGATGGGGTCTTCCATTCATTCCTCTTTGGTGACATCTTACCAGGTGGCCTTTTGTATTTTCACAGCTATCACTTGACAGTTCTCAGACTTTGGTATCTCCAGCATCCTTGTGGAGCCTGGTAAAACACAGATCCTGGCCCCACCCCAAGGCTGCCTGACTCAGGTCTGGAATGGGGCCTGAGTATTTGCATTCCTAAAGCGTTCCCAAATGTTGATAGTGACAATCCCGAGGCCACCCTTGAAGGACCACAGGTCCAAGCCCTCACCACCAGGCCTGGCCCTGCATATGGTACTTCAGTTCCTCCTGTACCCCATGAGTGAACTGGCAGCCTTGGTTTTCTCACCAGCCAGGCTGTGAGTTTGAAGACGGAATGTCCTTTATCTTTGTGTTTGCCTCACGTCTTATTCAACATAGCCCTAGCAGTTGAGGCTCACCACAGACTGGCCAGATTGTTTATGGTGAGTTCAGATCCCTGCCCTGACAGTAACACCCTGACCTTGAAAAATTACTTAACTTCTCCAAGGTCAGCTGCCAGCTTTGTAAACTAAGACGCTGAGAATGGCTGCCCTATGGGACTACCGTGGACATTAAGTGAGACAATAATTCTGAAAGGCTTAGTACAACCAACTGGTTCCTCAATAAACACTTGTTATTCCCATCACTGCTTCTCATTCTGCCTCATGACTATGATGTGCACATTTCCCTCAGGGTCTTTCCTCATAAATCCTCCTGGATTGAATATCTATTTTACTTATTACTGAACCAGTCCCATTTCTTTTGTCACACAGTGTGCCAATCACCAGATAATAAGTTATGCAAAAAAAAGACTTTATTATGAATAAAGTCTTATGAAGACTTCCAAATGTGGAGACAGGAAACCAGATCCCAGACTGCCTCCCCAGAGGTAATATATCTGAGGAATATTCTTGAGACAGAGAGGCAGCATGGTTTAAGGTGTGAGGAGACATGACTCGAGTTGAAGTTACCTGAGTTCCACGTGTGTAATGACTCCGTGACTCTTCATAGAACACGTGTTCAGAAAGTGGCAGTGTTATGATCTGAGGGTGGAGCTTGACATACTCCCTGATAACTGCCTTGCCAACTTGATTGGACCTGTAATCAACTGAGACATGCCTCTGGGCAGGTCTATGAGGGTATTTTCTGGAAGGATTAACTGGTGGAGGAAGGCCGTTCTCCAGAATAGGCAGCACTTTCCATAGCAGCTCAGATATACATAGATCTGAGAGAAAAGTTTTTTTTTTCTGCCTGCCTGCCTGCTTTCACTCCTTGCTGGTGAATACATCATCCCTGCTTCTGCTGTTGCTGCTGCCATCCTTCACTTCCTCAGCTTGAACTGAGGACCAGCAGCTCTCTACAAATCTTCGAGGTCTTTAGCACCAGATTGCTGAGGCACTCATGGACTAAGCCAGTTATTGGGTTCTCAGCCTCTCCAGCATACAGCCAGCCATTGTTGGACGAGTCAGCCCATATTGTGTAAGCCAGTCTAATAAAACTCCTTGTAAGGTATATTTATTCTATCTGTTCTGTTCCCCTAGAGAACCCTGATACAAGAATTTTCACCATTGCATTAGTTAATTGTCACGTATTTTCACTAAACTGCAAAATCCTTAGTGTGAAAGCATACCCTCTGCTTGCATATTGCCATCTATCACCCTGTCCCAAATCTCAAAGAATATTTGCTGAATTTAGGATTCACCAGAGAACTATGGTATCTGGTTGTATGCCATGCAAAGAAGCATCGTGCAATATGAGAAAACCTATTTTTAACTGTCTGGGCCTCAGGGTTTAATTTGGCTCTGTTAGCTTTGGATCTGTTTTTGGCATAGCTTGATATTTTTTCTGTAGCATAAATTGGCTGGATGGCAGTGAGGTTTCCACTCTGCAGAGAAACCTGTGGCTGTGCATTGCTTGTCGGGAACATGGGAGTCAGCTCTTGGCTCTTTGGTTTTCTTACCTCTTAGATTTTAATGAACTACTGTGCCTTGGTGAGACAAGAGATAAAGGTGTGACTGTTAGTGCATGGTCTACATACTATTCTTCCACACCGAGAGGCAAAAGCAAAGTAGAGTAAATTATTTCCATCATTGCCTGAATTCTTGTGACAGTGTTGGAATAGGTATTTTCCTTAGGCTATTGTGTTTGGCCATAGAGTTTTTATGCAATGCAGTATCATTTTGCTTATTATTGTTGTTGCAAGAATATTTTCTTTTCTCTTTACTCTCATGAATATGGTCAAAATAGTTGCATATAACTATTGGACAAGGTTCCGAGTCTGTTACCATACTGGGATATCTCTATGGTTCCTTTGTAACTATGCGTAACTTCCTCCTCATTTTGTAAAC
>NW_008345503.1:125094-125938 GCF_000622305.1 Nannospalax galili
TCATCTTTCCTTTAACAGTCATTTATTTGAGTCCCTGAAGTTGCCGTGATTTTTAATTCATTGTCCTGTCTCATCCTCAGAACACTCCATAAAGGAGGCATTAATTTAGTTGCGTGTGACAGAGAACAAGAAGTGAGACTTAGAAGCTACCACAGAGCTAAAAGGCAGTCCAGAAGTGAGAGACACTTAACTAGCTAAGTACATTGACCATAGGGATGCAAAAGACAGAACGAGTTGGGCATATACTTATGACCTCTTTTATGAAGTCATGGCCCTTCTGAAGGAGCTCTCCTTGGGGAGGGGCTATCCAGAGGCACACTGTGCCATTGCCCTCAGTGGCTGTTTGCGGTGTCCTGGACAGTACAGTATTGTGTCATGTCTTGCATCACATCGTTTTGGACTCTTCCTCACTGTGTTGGTGTTTCTCTCCCAAACAGACCATCAGCACTTTAATCCTAGTTCAGGCTCTGTTTTCTGGAAGATCTGGGCTAGGACAGTTGTTTTACTTTCCCAATTTGTAATCTGTATAAAAGTGGTTCTCTGGGAAAAAGAAGAAAAGAATTAGCACAATAGTATAAACTACAGTTCAGAAAAGCATCCAAACATAAACAGCGAGTAGGAACCTCTTGTGAACACAGAGTGAGTCTGTGTGAGTCAAACAAGTAATCCCTTCATATAAGAGACAAAGGGAAAATTCAAGTCTGATGTAGTTCCTTGGTTCTTACTGTGTGGTTTTTGGTGAAATTTTGTAGGAGTTTTATTTACACACACACACACACACACACACACACATACGCGAGGGTTCCAGTAGAACAACTGAGTTTTTCTAAAGCAAGTGCAAAAT
>NW_008345503.1:126645-127626 GCF_000622305.1 Nannospalax galili
TATTTTATTGTTTTTAATAGGGGAGAGTGTGAACACAGTCCCCCACTACAACAAATTAGGCATTTAAGCATCCCACGTTTGGGGAAATAGGGAAATCGCAGGATTCAGCACATCTAGAGTGCAATGGATAAGCCTCTCCCTGGGAAAACTACCTTTGTGATCATGGTAGCTCTCCTGTCAGATAAGTATCAGGTATTTCGTTTTATAAGTGGCTGAAAATGTCTGTGTCCAAAGTAGGAATCAGCTTTTGGCACATATGACATGTCAGGCTGGGTGATGTGGAACATCACACCCTCAGTCCATCTTTGCAAAGTGTGATACAATTAGACAGCCTGTTGTAGAATGTCACATAGCATAAGTGTCTTCTACGATCATCGCAGCTTGGAAAGAGATAGAGCAGGCACGCAACTCTTAAATACCTTAGCCTGGAAGGACACTTGGGGAAATCCCATGGTACTTGAATAAGGGAGGAGTATGAATGGCCTTGTCATTGTTGATTGACAAGAACCTGTATTGTGGGATAATGTTTTGTGCATGTTTGATTAAATAAAGAGGGTGGTACAGGAGAGCTGGGCACAGTGACTCAAGTCTATAGTCCCACCTACTCAGGAGCCTGAGATAAGAGGATTGGGAATATGTAGGTATCTTGGGCAGCCTAGTGAGATCCCCTATTAAAAGAAACAAGGAAACAGAAACTGGAGAGATGTGCTACCCAGGATGGATACAGACGGGATGTTTGTTCCGTGCACAGCACAAGGGGGCGCTGCCAGGCAAGTCAAAAAGGCTACTTGGGGCTGTAGATACACGCCCTGATTGCCCTCACAGAACAGGCAATGGCCAATAACAAGAATTTTGATTATGTATTTAGGAAAATGAATAAACTTGCATATAATCCAAATATATGCACTTGTCTTCATTGTATTGTGGAAAGAAACTAGCAGTAAACAGGACATACTGTTTTTATAAAATGAATTCAAGCAG
>NW_008345503.1:128215-143842 GCF_000622305.1 Nannospalax galili
TATCTGTTCAGATGGCCCACTCTACAGTGAACAACTCAGTCCCCTAGAGTGGCCTACTCAGCTCTAGATGGTTCCCTTCACTGATTGGTAAATGGATCAATGGCATGTTGTGGGACATATTTCAAACTCATGTCCAAGTGTTACAACAACATGAAGAAAGTATGGCCAGGGATACACTCAAACCAGGAGTGGTGGTTCACACCTATAACCCCAGAACTTGGGAGGCAGAATCAGGAGAATTACTACAAGTCGAAGGCCAGCCTGGTCTATATAATGAGTTCAAGGCTACCTGTTTTGTTTAAAACAAAACAAAGCAAACAAATGAAAATTAGATTAGGCACCCATCCATTCATCACTGCCTCTCACACTGAAATCGCCATCACTATCTTGTGAGCAGAATCCCATCAACATCATGACTACCAGGATGCCAAAAAATTCTCTATGGAGGAATCTTGCTTGAGTTTTTGAAAGCATATGACAAAGTTGCCGAATCCATGCCATTCACAATGCACTGTGCTTCTTTAACTCATTACAAAGAAGAAAACAAATGAGAACTCTTACCTATTCATTTGCTTCCTAACCAGATAGACATACCTTGGTAAAATATTGTGAAAAAATCATCCCTGACACTAGTATGAATAGATGGAATAGTATGAGATAGTTTTGTGATGGTTTGACTTAATGATTTATCAATTTTATGATGCCTCATACATGATACACGTTTAGTAGAAATCTTTTAATTTCAATATGTGTTCCATAGAACCACATTTTTTTTACTTATGATATTTTCAAATTATGTGTTTAGCAGATCATGACCCCACCATAAGTGAAGGAACACCTACATAGTCTTTTAAAGAACATATCTTATTTAAAATGTAGTGGATCTTTTAAATGTTCCTGAAATTATCTGAGTGTGCCCCCACATACCAGTGGCACAGAATGAAAAAAAAAAACAAACCTCCAGGAACAGCATTTGGGGAATCAATAGAATTGGGGGCACGCTTATCTCCTGACTTCTCTTGGCTTTGGCCCTCACAGCCAGGGGGAAGCTCAGAATGTGTAAGATGTAGTGTACGCTGCCCCCACCACACACACCATGGTGCCTTGTTTTGCTCCCTTGGGACCCAGGTTTACAGATCTGAACACAGTTTTCCAAAACGTAGGGTCCATATGGTGAAGTTCCATCCAAATGTGAAGCAGAGAGTTATTAATCAAAGACTTGGAGGACGACGGCAGCTCTCAGGCAAAGGAATGTGTCTCCATTCAACCAACATGTCTCCTGGGAGCAGGAAGGGTTAGTTGAGGATGCATGCTGTCTAATATCACATTTCTCTCTTTTTTTTCTAGAAACTCTCCATAAGAAATACATATTATAACTGCACAGTGCACACACATACATTTCTGTACAAGTTGCCGGAAACAAAACTTTTCTCTCCCCTTTGAGATGCATTTGATGTTTTCTCTTCTTTTTCATTCTGTTCTTTTCCTTTTTAAAAAATGTTGTCATTTAAGCCGGGTGTGGTGGTGCACGCCTTTAATCCCAGCAGATCACTGGCAGATCTCTGTGAGTTCAAGGCCAGCCTGGTCTACATAGTGAGTTCCAGGACAGCTGGGGCTACAGGGAGACCCTGTCTCAAAAAGATCCCCCCAAATGTTGTCAAATAGAGAGTAGATCATCAAATTCCAGGGATTGTGAACAGGATGGGGGGGGGGAATGCCATCTCTTGGGTAAGAGAGCAGTTCTGTATCTTGATTGTGAGGATGGCTATACAAATCTGTGCATGAGAAGGAGCACTGCCATATAGAGAAATGTGTATACTGAGGTCAGTAAAGTCCTGGTAAATTCTCAAGTCAGTAGCAGTTAAAGGTATCACATCAATATCAGTTTGTTGAAACTGCAAATGAGCTATAGTTATGGAGTGTGTTGACACTTGTGGGGGGTCCTGGGTGATGTTGACACTGGCGTGGTCCTGCGTGATGCCACACAGGCCTCTTTACACTTTTCCTCTTTTCTGGTATGAAGAAAAGTTGGGGTTTATTAAGAAATAGTTTTAATACAAATTTAAGCCTAGGCATTAGCGGAGAGGAATCCTTAGGAAAAAGACAGCACACACTCAAGATGTGCGTGAATAGTACAAAAGAGAAAGTTGCTTCTGCACTGTTTTTACAATTTCTTGTGTGCATTTATATTTTTGAGGGTTTCTCATTTTTAAGACAGGGTCTCACCATGTAAAAGGATATTCTCAAACATCCTGCATCTGTTTCCCAAGAACTGCAATTATGAGTATGTGCCACCCCATCCAGCATTTTATTTTTACAATGCTACTTAATACCTATTAGACTGATAGCACAAAGTCACAACACACAGACCAACTCGAACTGTATTTCACCAGGGCTGGAGTCTGAATTTTGGACTAATAGCGATACAGGGGAGAAACAGTGTCCCCTAGAGGGCTCTTAGTCTTATTCATAAAAGAATTTAAGAACAGACTCAAACAGAGGCTTTAGGACAATTTTATTAGAATTTAAGGAAAAATCTTCAGGGCAGGCAAGCTGGGAATCTTGGCAGCTGCCCCAAAGAGGACAATGGAGGGGAGAAGGGAAAAAGCCATGAAGCCATGCTGTTTAGAGCCTGCATAGAGGTCAGACATTGGCAGACTGGCAGCCACATGGTAGGGAGGAAGCTTTAGAGAAAAAGTAAAGAAATACAAGCTGCTGGGGCAGCCCAAAGCATTAGGGAAAGGATACTGAGAAAAGACATATGAAGAAGAAAAGGAGAATAATTCTACTTTTCTGAAGAATTCAGAAAATCAGCAGGACTTACAGAGAGCCAACCTGTCTGCGACCCAGATCCACGAGAACTGCAGTAGGAGGCAGGATTCTGAGCAAGCAAAATTCACTATCTCATTAACACACTAGGTATTCTCCCATCTCCTTAGCCTAACTTAAGGTGAACCTACCTTCCTTGGGGTGGTCCTATGACCAGGTGATTGACCTGCAGAAACTGGAAAGTTAAGATTCCAACCAAGCCAGGAATTTTTATTTTTTGAGTCGTTAATCTTATAGGGCTTTTTTCTACCTTAACAATAGCAGCTGTAACTGCATGAACTAATTTTTTTTTTCCTGAATATGTCACACGCATCCCAGTATTGGAGCCACTTGGAACTCTATAACTTTAATCCTGTTAGCCACTCATTGAAGTTTTAAAAGGATTACACAAAGCAAACAAACTTGTATTCCTTTCTGTTTGTGTATTGGCCTCTAAATACCCCTGACCTAGCCCACCCCCACTTTTTATTTGTGTATCACAGTTGGACAAAATAATGGTTTTAATTATGACATTTCCAAAGTACATACGATGTACTTTGATCATATTTCCTGTAGAAAAAGGGTTAAGTTCCCCTTCTTCCTCCAGTCAAGACATTGGCACAATCGAATCTTGTCCTTGGTTCCCGTGAGTCTCTGCAGGCGGTTACTGGAAGAGCAAATTCCTGGTACTCACATAACTTTCTGAGTCTTCAGAGATATGTATTTTTAAAAAGCTCCCCAGAGATTTCTATGCACATGAATTTACTGGGAAGTTTGGAAAAGCTCACTAAAAGTGGATGCGTAAGAACACGGGATGTCAATGAAATACCCACTGGAAACTGAATTTAAAAGTTCCTGTCATGAAAATATAATTTCAGAAGGGAGCTTTCTTTTGAGCTTACATATTTGTAAGAAATAAAGTTTTTGATATTGATAGAAGCCAAGTATCCTGCCTTTTGTGGCATAAAATTAATGACTCAGTTTCTCCAAGTGTGAGGATAAAAATTCCAGCAACCTCCCTAATTGATAACACCTCTGTAAATAATGACTGTTTGTTCTCAGATGGAAGTAATTTCATTAGCATAAGTGGATGCATATTTTATAAACATAGGCACATGTGTTTCATATTCCACTCATTTATTTACACATTCTGTAAATACATGTACACAAAGCCACATAGACATTGAGGGGAAAGTACACTAAACACTACACTCGTGTAAATACCGCAGTTGTCTGGAGGGCTGGCTTTTCCCTCAGGTGACAAATCAATTACCACCCAAGGATTCTCATTTATTTACCTTTTTACTACTTTTTCCTGCCCCCCTGCCAAAAGTGTGCTCTATAGGACCTCGGAATTTTCCTCAACCTCCTTCCTCTCCGTCAAGTGGACACTCCTAAGGCTCTGATTTCTTAGAAAAATAAAATATTCTAAAGTATCTGTGTTTTCCATTAAGCTAATATCACAACTTTCACACACACACACACACACACACACACACACACACACACATATGTGCTGGTCTCTGAGAACTAAAACGCCACCTTGGCCCTTGGGCAAAGAAGCTTCTGGTTAGGGGTGCCTCCCACAGAGAACCCTCCAGAATAAAGAACCAAACAGAGTAAGGAGAGGTTAAAAGAGGTTTGATGAAGCCAGCAGAGCACAAGGAAAGGATGGAAGTCCACGCAGGAAGGGGCAAGGGTGATCAATGGGAAAGGACAAGGGACTGGTTGCTCTGAGTCTTTACCCACTGATGCTTTCTTGAGTTTGGTGTGAGCCTTCTGTGCAAAAGCTGTGCTCCACTTTTTCAGGCCAGTAGAGAAAAGAGGAATTACCTCAATTTCATTACTGTAGTTTTCAACTCTACAGTTACAGGCTATTCTGTGGGGCCCAAAACTCAGGACAGACGTTTGAGATAGGAAATAGCTAACCAAATTTCTTACTGTGAATTTGTCTTCTAGCTTTGGTTAGCTTTGGGGCAAGGCACAGCTATTTGTGTTTAGTAGCATCTGTTTACCTTTTAGCTTTGGGGCCAGTTTAGGGTTCCAAGCTGTTCTTGGGTTTATTTTTAACTAAGCAATGATAGCAGTTTTAGGATTGCTTTTGAAAATGTTAACATATGGAGGTGTGTGTGTGTGTGTGTGTGTGTGTGTGTACACGTGTGGCATGCTGAGGCCAGAGGGCTCTGGGAATCCTACTCTATCACTTTCTACCTTGTTCCCTTAAGACAGGGTCTCTCACTGAACCTAGAGCCAGCCTGACAGCCAGCAAACCCCAGTGATACATCTGTCTCCAAACCACATCCAGCTTTTTAACATGGGTTCTAGGATCAGAACTCAGGTCCTCATGCTTGCATGGCGAGCACTGGACATTCCAGAAGTTTTAAGTTGCCTCTTTGCAGATCAGCCCCCTTTCCTGATTGCCTAACTTCCTTCCTACCTTAGCAATAAGTCTAAATCCCAATTCCTGAACTTAATGAAGAGCAGGAAAATCAGGCTGATGAGGTTGCTACTTTCTGTAAATAAATCTCACAACTCCCTCTATCAACACTGAAGACCTTGGATATGCTTGGGGTCAGGTTTAAATGAAGCTGGTCCTGAAAGTTAGACTTGCAGAGTGGCAAGAGATGGGAAGGTAGTGACAGAAGGTCTTGCTTTTTAAAATGGTGCTTCTCTTGTGAGCCTCTCTGTGAGACTGCAATAGACCCAAATGTTTTCTCTTTATCAGAAACAATTAACTAGCTATGGCCTAGTGTCTCAGAACTAGGTTAATTAAAAAAAAAAAAACTAGATGTTTAGTATAATGTGAGAAGAAAAAGAATGTAAGATAGAAATTATGCACCCCAACACTCTCTTGATTTAAATGGCCCGTGGTTCTCCTCTCTTTAAATTTAAGCCTTATTTTTTGTCACGATGAAAACAAACATAATAGCAGCCTTGAGCTGAGCATTTAATAGTTTAGCCAAGATTTGAACCCAAAGCACATGTACTGGATAGAGGTCCCCAAAAGTCACATGCTTCCGAGAACCTTAGAATGGGACTTTATAAATGTGCTTAGTTAAAGTGAGATCATTCTGGGGTAGGATGGGTCCCAGGCTTAGTATGACAGTGTCCTTGTAAGAGACACCAGTACACAGAGATTCCACCTGATGATGGAGAAGGTGGCAGTTACAGTGAGGAGGATTGCTGGTAACCCAGAAGCTAAGAGAAAGACAAGAAACAGATTCTCCTTAGTGTCTTCAAAGAGACTATTAATTATATGGCCACGTGAAAAACTTGATTTTAGACTTCCCAATTCCAGAAACGGCAATTAATATCTATTACTTTAAGCCATGATATAGCCTACAACTTGATTACTCTAGAAATTCTGGAAACAAAAAGAATTACAAAGTGCTCACAATCTCATATCCCAAAATCAGTCAACATAACCTATGAATTTGCAAGTTTCCTTCAATTATTTTTAATGGCCATTCAGTCAATTTCCACCATTTAAAAACAGTCCAGGGATGTGGCTCAACTAATATAAAATGCTTGCCCAGCGTGCACAAAGCCCTGGGTTTCATCAGCATAATCCTAGCATGGTGGTTCACACCTATAATCCCAGCACTTAGGAGATGGAGTTAGGTCAGAAGGTCAAGGTCATCCTTGGCCACATAGTGAGTCAAGGCCAGCCTGGGCTACCTGAGACAGTACAAAACAACAAAACAGTAGCTAACTAACTCCTTTGTGCATTTTCTTCTCTTGTGTTGGTCAGCAGGACTCTTGGTGAGAGTGAAGTGAAATGGTTATAAATTCCCAGATACTCTTTTTAAGTTTTCACCCCACAACCACCATCATCATCCTGATTTCAGCATATTGAAATAGGACCAGGGGAGACCATCCCATCCAACTCTGGTTTGGAACCCTGGCATTAAATGGAGCTGCTGGCTGTGGAAAGATCCCCAGGAGGTGGCAGTGTGGGTCACAAAACCACTGAACCACCAGCCAGTGACTCTTGGCAACACCAGCAGACTCTGGAGTCCTTTGCAAATGATCTTGGAAATACCAGTCAGACCATTAGCTGGACAGAGAGGCCACTTGGGTGACTGTTTTTCCAACTTTGTGTGGTCCTTTCTTCTTGCTAAAGGCGGGAAACATTGAATTGCAATGCTAAGCTCTTTATTTGAAGAAAGTTTCATTTCTGACCTTGGAGACTTTTGTTAGTTATTTCAACATGTCAACTATAATCTCAATATTCTACCTTCTGATGGTCTAAGACTTTCAAGTAGACATTTCAGCTTCAGTATATTTAGATCATGGGTAAAAGAAGGAGGGACTGAAATAGGCCTCAGAACAAGGAGAAACAAAACACTGGGATCTTTTTCTCCTCTCAAACTCACGATCCTCCTGGCCCTGCCTTCCAAGTGGTGGTATTACAGGAATAGAGCACTGTGCCTGGTAATCTTTTTCTTTAATGCTTACTGGCTATGTGATCCTCAGGTACTCATTTAACTCCCTGATCCTAAGAATTCTCACTTACTTTATTGTTCTCATGGGTATAGCATCTGTCATCCTGATTTGTACTGTTGCAGCACAGTTCAAGTGAGAAAGTAACTCTTAAAACTACAAAACAGCCTTTCTATGATCAAACACCATTTTTATAAGTATAGTCTATCAGTAAGTGGTTCTCAAACACTGGGTTCAGTCATAATAACACAACACGCCTGTTAAAACATGGATTTCGAGTTCTACCCTGGTTTCAACTTTTGTAGGAGTAGAGAACCTGTGATCATAACACACTCCGGGGTATTGCTGTTGCTTGGATCCAAGGGGATGTTTTGAGAGCTGTCAGTTATAGCAACGTCAAGAGAAGTTGATACTTAAGGCATAATTTAGGAGCCTTTCTGTAAAATGTGGGAAATGCTGTCTATCTGTGAGTGTGGATGTGTTTCCATTGTCTAAATGTAATCATCACATAAATCATGCCATTTCAGTAAATGCAAGTACTTTCTGATTATGGTGCCCAGATACCCCACTCACCTTCCCTACTGGAGCTGAGCAATGGGGTCACCATAGCCTGTGGGATTTCCTCAAAGCTAGAAGAGAAGTTCACTAAAGACCAGGGCCTTGCTTCAAAAAGCTACAAGACATGGTTATGTCTTGGATACCAATAGTATTTCAGCCCCTCGCCCAGCAGCATTTATAAAGCCAGCAGAGAAATGGCAGGCCCTTTACTCAGTGGTCTCAGAAATGGGCTCACAGCAAGGCAGAACTAGGTGGTTTCACTCCCCTGACCCCTTTTCTCTTCATTACTTCCTCTTAGCTGGGGCATGTGAGATACGTATGAGTGCTCATTCAACTGTTCCTAATACAGCACATCCTTCTTGCTTACTGTTTGTCTTAGCCCATTTTCTCTTGCTACTGCAAAACACCTAAGACCAGGTAATGTATAAAGAACTAAGATCTATTTAGCTCACAATTCTGGTGGCTCCAAGTGTACAGCACTAGCATCAGGTGAGAACTGTCTTGCACAAGGCATCATGGGATAAGGCAAAACAAATATGTTAGCTTGGGTCTCTCTTCTTAAAAAGTCACAAATGGCATGCTGGGATCCCACTCTTATGACCTCTACTATCCCAAATACTTGCCAAATATGAGCATATGGCTTGGGAGATCACATTTCTAATCTAGGAATTTTTGTGGACACATTCAAACTACAGCACTGCCCACCTTTTTGTCTATCCCTAAATGGAAAGAGCAAGGACTTTTGCTTGTATGTTCCAAGCAGAGTGGATGGCAAATAAGAGGCATACAGATATTCAGTTGTTGAATGTGGGGATGAGTGCCGGTAGTCATTTCTTCCCTGACCACTTGGAATTTTGTGGGGCATTTTTATCTGAGACTATTTAACACAGTCAAAATGATGGGAGGAAGGTCTCCTCATTTTGGCAAAATATACATGAATTTTTATAATCTACAAAATCCAGGAAGAAAAAAGTCCTAAATCCTCTACCACATCTTAGCCCAATTAAAATTTAACACAATTTAACCAAGAGTTGACCAATATCAATGAACAAATGTGGGAAGTTAGTGCTGGAAGAGACTAAGAGATTCTCTAAGTTCCAGGACTTTGTCCGTATAGAAGCAGAAAGATCCTTGTCACCCCTATAGCTGACCAAGAGTTAGATGAGAAGTGAATATATAGGTCTTCTCTCCTAGGCCAGAGTTCCTGCCTAGATTTTATCCTGAATCCACTGACTTTGGACCCCATATGATGCCCTTCCACTAAGCATGTGTAGACATCATAATACATGATAACAGCAAACCAGCTCCTGGCTTGCCCATAAGCTCACACAAGTCATTCTGTTGAGTTGCATTTGACACAGGTTTTGGTTCACACAGCAGATGTGAAAAGATTTCTTGTCTTCAGATTTTGCTGATGTCCCTACATCTCCTGCATTCAGAGGTCAGGACTGTGTGGCTGCATTTAGCAGTTTGACAATCTGTTTGCCCTGACCTCTGTAGGTTTGTTTTTTGTTTGGCTGGTGGATTTTGGTTTTGACTTTTTGTAGCCCACATTGCCTCACACTCACAATCCTCTTACCTCTGCCTCCTGAAAACTAGCAGGCATGTGTCACCACACCTGTGGCCATCATTTAGGCTCTAAAATGAAACTGATCATAGATTTAGAAAGAGTGATTCAAGATAGTGATTAAAACTTAGATAGAGAGCCTATCTCTTCACTATTAAGTGAAGGCTCACAGAGGAATTTAATAGTGAAGGCTCACAGAGGAATTTAACAGTTAGAATCTCATAGAAGGTATAAAACCAAGGAAAATAAATACAGGCACTCCAATAAATGCTATCAAAGATCAACAAGTGAAAAGGCGCCCTTAGTAGAGTTAACATCCCTTATATGCTGACAATGTTGCAAATAGACAAACAGCCATAAATGACTGAATAAAAATAATGTCATTTGGCTCCAACTGAAAATTATCATTGTCATGATACCTGCCATTAACCATTTGACTAGAAAGTGGTACAGCAGCAGAGTTTGGAGCCAAATCTCATTTCTTTCTAGTATAGTGTGAAGCGACAATGGAAGGTTAAGATTAGGAGAAGCCATAAGCATCTGCCTGTTTGTGCTGCACTAACCAACATTTCTTTTAATAGCATAGGTCTTCATTCTTCCTCTCTAGTCATAAATAATGCACGTTAGGAAAACTGTAAGTGCTATCTTGAAGGAGCCCTCAGCACTGAAAGAACCACAAATGGCCATTTTCAGGTTATCAAATTTTAATAATGCTTTTTTGTTACAATAATGCAGCTACCCTTTCAAAGAGACCATTCCAAGAACTCATTATGTGATTATAAAATAATAAGGCACTTCATAGAGTGTTGAACAAAAGGCGATCCCCTCCTTAAAGCAACACTCAGCATACCCGAACTTTAAAAAAAAAATACTGTGTGTAACAATGCCTTCTCAAGCAAGAGCTGATAAAGCACAAAGTAAGTCAAAGTAAAGAACTCAACAAAACATGACATGAAAGTTATCTGATACATATTCATGACCCTCCTAGCAATAACCCATAGTCTTAAAGGATGGTGATTTCTCAAGTGACTATGAGGAAAATGACTTGTGTACAACCAAACTGAATCTTTGAGATTGTCCCTTTTCATCTCCTCTCTCCCCTTCTTTTCCTCTCCATCTCCTGAACCAGAGTATAGGAAGCTTGTCTCATGCCTCTCCTGCCTCTGTTCCAGGATAATCTATCTCCTATGGGTTCTAGGATCACTGCTAACTCGGTCATAAAAGGGGCACCTACATCACTTCCTCCAAAGCTCAAAGAATACCATGGCATAAGGAGAAGAAAGAAATGTAAGAACCAGAGGAAGAGGTATGAGGGGCTGGGACCGGTGTAGAACACTGACTTGGGGACATAACATGCTATTGCACTTTTGAACCCACAGCATCTGTGATTATTTGCACAAGATGTAAGCAGGCCCATCCCTCCCTGAGGATTTATATGCAGTTAACAGTTGATGAGGAAAGGGAGACATTTTCTTCCCTCGTGTAACCTCTGATAAGGTGCCCACGCATCTGTAAACAAACCCTCACCTATGCTCCGATAAGCAACACCAGTGAAACTCATTGAGTCACACACACACACACACACACACACACACACACACAAAAGATATGAAAGTTGAAGGATGTGCTAATTGGGAAGAGGAAGGGGCCAGCTAACAAGGTGAATATAATAAAAATATATGCGTGTATGAAAATGTCATAATGAAACCCACTGTTCTGCATGATTAATATGTGCCAAGAGAAAGGCCAACATCTTATCAAGGTATGGTGGCTCACTCGCACTTGTACTGTTGCATTTGGGAGACTGAGGGCAAGAGTTCAAGGCCTGCCTGGGTCAAATAGTAAGTTCAAGGACAGCATGGGCTATAGCCCAATCCAAAAAGCACTCCCCCAAAAGACCAACATCTTTATATCATCTTATCATACAGTTGAGTGACCCTTAAGAAAATGAAAAGAACACAGGCACTGGATTTTCCCCTGCAACAGTGACATTTCTGGCATTGATTGGTGGAAGATGTATGAACAGAGGAGAAACAGCTTTGGAGTTCTTAAGCACTGAAAGGGATAAAAGCATGAGGATGTTAGTTTAGATTCTATCAGCAGGTGGGAAATACTGATATGCCCACAATCCAAACAGCTCCTCTCCAAATCAGTTAACTTTTTTCAGTGGTGACAAGTTATGAAAAAACAAGAGGTAGACCATCTCAAGGGTTATTATTAATAAAGAATAGCGTACACTGGGGCCAGAGAGATGGTTCATTGGTTAGGAACTTGTACTGCTCTTGCAGGGGACCCAAGTTTGTTTCCTAGCACCCATGTCAGGTGGCTCACAATTGCTTTCAACTCCAGGTCCAGGGATCTGATGCCCTCTTCTGGTCTCCTCAGACACCTGCAAACACGAGTGGCATTCACTCATACAGACACACATACACATACATAAAAAATAATGAAAAAAAATGAGAATGGTGGTTTCTGATCATAAATGGAATTTCTCATTTAATTTCATTAAGGACTTGGATCAAAATCAAATAAATACAATGCTTTGTGGCATTTATGATGTATGTACTACATCAACTCAGTTAGATGGAACCAACCTTGTTGCACCCAATGACCTGCCTGGACAAAGAATAAAGTCAGTTAATGACAGGTTAGAAATGTCTAAAATAGTGAATTTGGGGAGCTGATATAATAGCTCAGTCAGTGAATTGCTTGTCTTTCAAGTCTGAGGACATGAGTTCAACCTTCTAGAACTACACTTGTAGTGTGTGTTAGAGATGTAAAGACAGGCAGATCCTTGGTGATCACAGACAGTCAACCTAACCTACTTTCATTCTAAGCCAATGAAAGACCCTGTCTCAAGAAAACAAACCTGGAGTTAGTCTGGCAGTCAGCAAGCCCCAGTGATTCCCCTGTCTCTGTCCCCCACAGTGCTGAAGTTACAGGCATCATACAGCCATGCTCAGCTTTTTACATGGGTGCTAAAGATTTGAATTCAAGTCCTCATCTTTGCATAGCAAGCACTCTTACCAATGAGCCATCTCCTCAGCCTAGTTGCAGCCTTTTGAAGGTTACCACAGTTGTATGGGGTGACAAACACTCCCAACCATGTGAAAGTCCCAACTGGTTCTGCCTTGTCTGTAGCAATGGCAGGCCTGGGCTCTTTACCTGATGCCCAGTCAGGCTTCTCCAACTGCTTTGCGGAATCCCCACTTGGGGCCTGGGTGTCGGCTTCAGGGCTTGGCTGATTGCTGTCTTCTCTGGCCCTCAGTTTCCTTTCCAGACTTCCCTTCTTCAGCACCTACCAGCACTGGGTAAGGTCTAATTCCCATACCATCCCATAATCCAGAGCTCCTTGTGGATCTGGTTTTTCAATTGGACCTTGATGGGAAAAAGTGTAATCTGTCAGTTCATTGCTTTTGAATTTTACTATATACTCGGAATTTCTAAAAATGTTTGCGGAATCCCCACTTGGGGCCTGGGTGTCGGCTTCAGGGCTTGGCTGATTGCTGTCTTCTCTGGCCCTCAGTTTCCTTTCCAGACTTCCCTTCTTCAGCACCTACCAGCACTGGGTAAGGTCTAATTCCCATACCATCCCATAATCCAGAGCTCCTTGTGGATCTGGTTTTTCAATTGGACCTTGATGGGAAAAAAGTGTAATCTGTCAGTTCATTGCTTTTGAATTTTACTATATACTCGGAATTTCTAAAAATGACGCAATACAGAAAAGCACCGTAAGAAACCAAACCCTACTTACTCATTCTTACCAAATGTAGAAGATATGGTGGTGTTAATTTTCCATAAATCTACTTTTGGTTACAGAAAAGAGGAGGAAACCCTTTAGTAGGTCTGGGCAAATAATTACATTTTGTATCATTGTGACCTGGGTTCTATTTGTAGATTTTTTTTCTTTTTTCAGAACTGGGTATTGAACCCGGGCAGGGCCTTGCAGTGTGCTGGGCTCTACCACTGAACTACAGACCTGGCCCTGGGTTGTCTTTTGAGTTAAAACAGATATATTTCCCTTTCCCTAGATTTGATTCAAAAGCATTTATGTTAAAAAGGAATTTCAAGCAGCATTTCCTTTCATCTTAATTAGGATCCATATAAAATATTTTTGCTTCAATTATAACCAGAATGGCAAACACCTCCCACCACAAACCAAAGCAATAGCTAAGAATTCTTCACTTCGAAATTCATTTCTAATTTGAGTATATAGCTGTGTTTTTCCCAGAAGAGTGACCTCTTGGGAAGGGAGTCAGGAAACTTTGAGTGAGACGTCATGGTGACAGCTTATAGAGAGAAAGGACAGTGGAAACACAGCTTGCCAAGCTTTGCAGACTTCTGTTCCATTCATACTCCTAATTGTGGAGGACTCAAATATGATGTGAAAAATTGGAATTTTCTTTTCCTGTAAGGACCTCCTGTAAATTTACTTCTTTGAAACTTATTGAAGAGAAAAGTTTCAGCCCTTTGCCCTTTACCATAGATGGTTGTAAGATTTTTCAGATCTACAACTTTTCATGGAATTTATACGTCATCTCAGATGCTCTATTTGTTGATCATACACCATATCGTGTCTAATCTACGTGTGAAGGTGTGTCCTTTCCTCAACCACCCCACACCCGCACCCAAATACCTATCAGTGGGGCAGACCTGTAACCACAGCACCTGGGAGCCTGAAGCAGGAGGGTCACAAGTTTGAGGCCAGCCACATTAAGACTGTCTCACTACAATAAAATGATAAAATAAAATAATAAAATAGACACCTCCCACAAGGTCTGTCCTTAGAGTAAACTTTACTAAAGTTTTATAAAATTTCTGGGTTTTTTTTTTACTTATTTATTTTTATTTTATGTGTATGAGTGTTCTGCCTGCATGTATGTAAGTGCACTCATGAATGCAATACCCACAGAAGCCAAAAGAGGGTATCAGATCACCTGGAACTGGTGTTATGGACAGTTGTTAGCTGCCAAGTAGGTGCTAGGAACTGAAACTGTGTCCTCTGCAAGAGTAGCCTGTGCTCTTAACCACTGCGCCATGTTTCCAGTCCACGTTTTCTTTTAAAATTTTGTTTGTGCACGCGTGCACACGTACAGGCTCATATGTGTGTGCAGGTGTATGTAGAGGTCAGGGGTCAACTTCAACTGTCTTCATCAATTGTTCTTTGCTTTAATATTTGAGATAGGATCTCTCACTGAATCTGTAGCTTGTTGATTCAGACAGACTGACTGGTCAGTGAGCCCCAGTCATCACCTCCCCAGCACTGGGATTTCAGGCCCGTACCACTGAGCCCAGGCTTTTACCTGAGTTCTGGGTATTGAATTGAGTCTTCATGCTTGCATTGCAAGCACTTTATCCACTGAGCTGTTGCCTCAGCTCTCTTACTAAGATCTTTGAGGCAAAAGAATGAATTTCATGGTAGAAACCCAAAAATAATTTAAAACTGAATCAGAGTATCACCTTTCCTGAAAAGCCATTGACCCTTCTACTGTCAGAGCCAAAGTCTCTTCACTGCACACTGAACTATTTTCTTCTCAAGGACCAAAAATATAACATGGCTGCAGCAAAGATCAACCATGCCCCACCCACACACCCAACACTCACTACCCCAGACGTGCTGCTGCAGCCCACTGCAAACCTATTGCTCTGCAGTGCAGCAATCTCTCTTAACTTTGGGCAGTCAGCCATAAGTGACAGGAAGTGAGTGTTCCCAGGGTGTAGCCCTCAGCAAGTGATGAACGGGAACTGAAGGATAAATTCTCCATCTTCTTTGCCCCTGGGGGAGAAGCCAAGTGGGATAGGAATGATTTTGTGGTATTCTCTATACTCTAAGTCAGGTCTCCCAGGGAAATTGACTCCCGTTGCCCACAACAGCAGCCCAATACAGAATGAATTATTTGGCTTCCTTGTTTTTTCCGACTTCCTTCCCCAAGTCCCCATACCCTGCCCTTCAGAGCTTCCTACCACCATCCCTTAAGTAAGCTACTTGTACTCAGCTTTGTGTTTTTGCTCTAGTTAGATCGAGTCCCTCTCTCCAAAGTTAAATTTTTGCTTTCTGGTACCATAATGTGACCTTAGGTGAAAATAGAGACTTTATGGATGTAATCACAGAAGAGAAGTTCTCCCTTGACTAGAAAGGGCCCTAATTTGGTACAGATGGTAGCCATATAAGAGTGGAGAAACAGGAACAGACCTATAGGCAGAGACAAGAGAGAGAGAGAGAGAGAGAGAGAGAGAGAGAGAGAGAGAGA
>NW_008345503.1:143854-162488 GCF_000622305.1 Nannospalax galili
CATGTAGCAACAGACACAGACTGGGGCGATGCAGCTACAAGTCAAGGAACGAGGACTGCTGCTCATCCAAGAAGCCAAGAGAAAGCCATGGAAAAGTCCCCCCTGGACCCTCCAGAAGGAGTGAGACCCTGCTGACACCTTGACCTTGGGATTCTGAATTCTGAGACAATTCTTTTCCATCATTTAAAGTCACTCAGCTTAAAATGGAGTGACTAGAAAACTGGGAGCCCTAGAAAACTGTTACCTACTCCTATGTGCAGGACATTCCTCCAAACTTATGATAAAGCAACTATTTAGACATGAAATTGAGAGGGAGTTGGAGGGGCACCTTGGAAGAGTTGGATGAGGTAAATGAGGGGGTAAAATGGTGAAAACACAGTAACTATGTATGAAATTCTCAAAAATATTTTTAAAAAAAGAATGTGGGGGCTGGAGAGACGGCTCAGCTGTTAAGAGCACTGACTGTTCTTGCAGAGGACCCAGGTTCGATGGCCAGCACCCACATGGCGGCTATGAACCATCCTTAACTCCAGTTCCAGGGGAATCTGAAGCCCTCTTCTTGACCTCCGTGGCATTGCACAGCACGGGTGTACTGACATACATGCAGGCAATACACGCATACACATAAAATAAAATAATAAAAAATATTAAGAGAATGTGTCAATGTGTCAGGCAACTTTGAGGAAGTAAAACATTTATTTCCCAACTTTCTGGTTCAGGAATTTGGGCAGGGCTCAGCTGTACAATTCTTCTGTCTCATGTGGTGTCAACTGAGGACTGCTCTCTGATATGCAGCTGACTGCTGGGCAAGTCCATCTCCAGTATCCAAAACAGCTTTGTTCATTATCACTGTAGCAGGGAAGCAAAGATGGCTGGAAGGCTGGACTCAGCTGGGCCCAGCGCGCCTGCATGTGGCCTCTCCTGTTATAGAAAAATTCTTCAGACAGCTCAGAGATCACGCATTCACCCAGGAGAGAGCTGGAAAACTACTTTATTCCTTTGCATGCATGAGGTCCCAGAATTAGCAACAGAGGCTTCAAGATTTCCTGGGCCCCAAAGAGATGTACAGATGAGGGTTAAATAGGCCTTTTTACGTCATCATTTTATGGCTGGCACCTGGGCCCTAGGGCTCTTTACTTTGATGGGCCATGTTATCTCAAGAAAACTCCCTCCTGAGCTCATCCAGTCATCACAGTTTACAAAGTAGGTATCACAGGCGTGGGTCAGGACATCTGCTGCCTTTGATCTATAGTTAGGCCAGGATGATTAGGCTAGGAATCAGTCAAACAGTCATTGCAGTTTACAGAAGTTTAGATATCTGACACTTCTGATCTACATTTTTCTTGGACTAATTAGACCAGGTGCCTCATTAAATCATTCAGTGAATTTTTCATTTTCTTGGTTTCACATCTGTATCGGTAGATAGACATGGTGAGTGGAAAGCACCACAGAGCCTCTCGATATCACAGAGCAATAAAACATCGAGTAGTAAAACATTACAGAGTTGCATTTTCAAGGTGTCTACCTCATAAGTAGAATGAGAGGAAACTTCAAACGGCCCAAGCTTATGTAGACATTGCATCAGAATACAGTTAGCTATAAGAAAATAACTTCCTTATCACCCCAACATGGCAGGTTCAAGAAATGGTTGACAGTGCCAAGTTCTTCCATGAAAGTCTGGGGCTCCCAGAGACAAGGTTTTCCAAGAGACCCAAGTAGAAGCTGCAGAACTTCTCAGATGTCTTGGAACATCACTTTTGCCACACACTATTGGCCTTATAGTCGCAGTCTAGCTCAAACTCAAGGAACTGGGAGATTTGACTTTGTCTCACAACAGACAGAGCAGCAGCAAACTGGGGCCATCTCCTATGAGCCCTACCTTGTCTCAGAATGTGCTTCCGGTGGAACCCAACCTGAGACAATAGCTAGATGAGATTCCAGGAACTGGCTCCCACCTGTCTCTACAGTCACCATCTCATGTGTACATTCATGTCTGGTGTCCAACATACCAGGCTTCTTGCTGTTTTTCTAATGCTCCATGTTAGTAATGACTTTTATAACATGGATATAATCTGGACTAATGACTTTACCTAACCTTACAACCAAAATCTATAATGTAAACAAGCTCACTGAGCTACGTGCTTGTCTTATGACCTGGGCACCTGACCTTAGTTCCTCAGGACCCCACCTTGCCCTCTACCCAAGATAGTGAATGAATATGGGTTCAATAAAAGTACGAATGAAGCCTATTTGGAAAGCACAGTTCTAAGAGACATCTGTAGGAACAGGTGCCTGGGACTTCAGATCCACTCTTGGCCTTAAAACTATTGCTAAGAGTCAGGTTGCTTCTTTATTCAGGTTTAACTGTAATGTGGCTTAGAAATGTGACACTGTGTTTCATCTTGTTTCCATGCTTTTATTTAATTTCATCATTGTAAACATAGTACAAAATTACATAATAAGTGTCCATGCTCTTCTCTGCCTGGAATGTAGATCTGTTCACACCTGGAAGATGAGCTCATCTTCGATGATCTAGATTGGGATTTCCCCTCCTGCTTCTGCCGAAGCAACTGGGTATGTATCTGCTGCATGTCACTAAGTTTCTCAGTAGAAGAATTCTTTCCTCTGTCTCTGTAGTCTCATGTCTGATGGGTGAATTATCTTAGGCCCTTAGATGTGCAAGGCAAAAAAATCTAATCAATACAAATCACTAAAATGTTTTTAAAATATTTTTATTTATTATTTTTACTTTATTATATATTTATTTGTTTATTTTATGTGTGTGAGTGTTTTGCCTGCATGTATGTAAGTGCACTCCAGTCATGCAATACCTACAGAGACCAGAAGAGGGTTCTGGATCCCCTGAAACTGACCACTAGATGCCATGTGGGTGCCGAGATCTAAACCTGGATCCTCTGCAAGAGCAGCCACTGCCATTAACCATTGAGCCATCTCTCCAGTCTCTTTTTATCATTTTTCAGTGATTTCCTTAATATCAAACATCTCACCATATGAGTTAGTCATCAAATTGTTTTCAAATTAAAAAGAGAACTTAGAGAGAGAACTCAGTAAAGTTCTTGTCATACAAATGTGAAGGCCTGGGTTAAATCCCCAGCACTCACATGAAAAAAAAAACAAAAAACCAGATGTGGTGGCATGCATTTGCAATCCTACCACAGAGAATGGGAGACAGGGAGAGCCCTAGGGTTCAATGTACCAGCTACCCCAGTCTACTTGGCGAGTTTCAGGACAGTGAGAGATCCTGTCTCAAGAAATGGTAGACGGTACCTAAAGAATGACACATGAGTTGTTTTCTGGCTTCTACGCGCAAGTGAGCTCTGGGTTTAATTGAAAGACCCTGTCTCAGTGAATAAGATGATCGTCAACCTCTTGAGCACCCACATGTGTACACACATGTACCCATACACATACAAGCATGCATGTGCACACTCACCCATATATATATATATAAGAAAAACAAAATAAACGATGGGCCCTTATATGTGATTTGTTGCCCTGACACCCTCACTTAACTCCCCTTGTTCCCTGGTAGACTGGCTGGTATCTTAATATAGTTGATCCCTTTATTGTCCTTTGTTTAGTTTGTATAGTTTGCAGCATAAAAAACCCAAGGACTGCTTCAAACATAGGTGCTTTTATTCATAAGCTCTATCAGAGTTCTACTACTTATAAACTGGGACAACTTGTAATGGCATGTATTCAGAAAATATTTCCATAAAGGACTAGATAGTAAATAGTTTAGGTTTTGTGGGCCAAGAGGCAAAATGGAGGCTATTTCTGTATACACACAAATGTAACTGTTTAAACGTTTGACAAACATCCTTGAGTTAGTAGGCACTGGGCCAGATTTGGACAATGTACAGAGGTGTGCTAATCCCTGGGTTAATAGACCAACAGCAAGACCTGACATCAGGAAAGTGGCTCTTCAACCACTTTCAGCAATCTCACCTGAAGCAGAAGCTTACATGGAAATCCCCCCCCCCCCGATAATCCACAATGGAGGCTCCACTTCTGAGGAGTGTGGTGGAGGTAAAGATCTGACTAACCTTCCATCTTCCATGAGCAAAGAGTGTGGCAGAAGAAGTGAGCAGAGCATAGAGAGATAGCTCAGTCTGTAAAGCAATTGCCTTGCAAGCATAAGAAACCGAGTTAAACTCCCAGAACCCACATTTTTAAAAAGCCCAATGTAGCAGTGTGTGTTTGTAATCCCAGCACTGGGGAGGTGAAGACAGATAGATTCCTGGGGTTGGATGGCCAGGCAGCCTAGCCTACTCAGAATGCTTCAAGACAGTGAGAGACTCTGTCTAACAGAAAAAAGGCAGAACCACAGCAACAGCAAAAATAGATGGACAGTGCCTGAGGAATGACGTTGAAATTGTCCTCTGGCTTCCACATTCACACACAACTGTACATGCATTAGGGGGAGGGGCAGGTAGGGGAGAGAGAGAGAGAGAGAGAGAGAGAGAGAGAGAGAGAGAGAGAGAAACATGTATAAACATGTATAGAACACTGGATTCAATACCAGGCCCATGGATAAACTGAAGGGACTTGTGTGGGTAACCTTAAGCCAATGCAGTAAAAGTGGCTTAGCCAGAGGCCCATACCCATACCCCCTTCTGCATCAGACCCAAAGGCGCCTGTCACTGGGGCTCTAGTTCCTTTGTGAATTAAATGAACTGAGGCTCAGGCCCCATATACTAGAAATGTGTAAGCTGTTCTTAGCACCCCTGTAACACCCTCATGGGGCATTTAAAACTGAATAAGTAGTTTTCCAGTCAACCTGTTGATATTCTAGGAAGGTTATTCTCCATGCACGACATGTACTCTGCAATTCTTGGAATAGACACATAATAGAAATATGTCCTGATCAAGTACCAACACGTGCCCCTGAGACACTGACTGAGGCAGACTGGTGTCCCCAGGCTGTTAGAATGGGAAAGATAGGGACAGCCTAATGAGGCTTCAGTGAGCTCTCCTTCCTCATCTAATCTTAAAGAGATCTGCAAAAATCAAAAGATACATGAAAGCTTTTTGCATTTAAGCAAATTAGAAAGCTCTCAGTCTTTTTTGTTATAAAGTTGTCCTCAGATGCCTGCAAAGTGTTGTGTCCTTTAAAACATATATACTTTGATAATGTAAATTTAAAGTCCAGCACACAAATTTAAAGTCCAGCTCAATGATGGATGCATACACACCTCCACACACACCACCAACATTAAAATATAGGATATTTATGCCACCCTAGAAATCTCTGCCATGTCCCTTTCCCATTACCATTCCATTCTCAGAGGCAATTACTGTTCTAAATTCCATTACATGATACCTGTTCTGAATTCCTCATCAATGCAATGATACAGTATGTATGTACGCCTGGCTTCTTTTGCTCAACACACTCTTGAAATTCAGCTGTGTTGTGTTCTTTGTACCAGCAGTTTCTCTCTCTCTCTCTCTCTCTCTCTCTCTCTCTCTCTCTCTCTCTCTCTCTCCTACAACTATAGCAGGAGCTAGACTGAATCACTTCACCCCTTGCATGGTTTCTGGTCCTGTTCTTTTACTAGCCTCTCTCCCACGCTTGGGGAATTATAAAGTCAATCAGCTTTCAGCTGCCTTGGATTGGACCAGACTGTCATTCCTAACGACAAGGTCTTTGAGTGAAGCAGCTTCTGTCAGCTTAACATTTATTAGTCTACTTATCTGTTCTTCAAATCAAAATTCTGCTTGCTTCATTTTATTTACATAGAAAGTAGAAAGACTAAAGTGCAGATAAGCTTCTCGGCATGGGCACATGGGTGGTGCTTTAAGACAAAAGTACACTCTCTGCCGACAAGATGTGGGAAGTGGAATGGAAAACTCCACTGAGTGCTTTCCTGGCCCCTTGCCATTCTCTGAATACTTAACGATACATACATTTTTTAAGGCAACTGTTCTGACATTTAGGCCAATTTTTCTTTTGTTAATGTGGTTTTATTCTTGCCTTCGATCGAAAAACAGATTGAGAATAGAGAAAGATATATTCTGTCCACAGTTTCATTTACCCAATCATCTGTTCATTTTCAGCTAAGGACACCATTTATACATCTCTAAATATCAATGTTGGTGCCAAAGAACACAAAGCAAATGCAATGTTTGAAGCCTGAACTAATTACGAATTCCTACAGAGTTGCAGGACAAGGCAAAATGTCTTGAAATTTGTGGCACTGGTCTAGTGATGTCCTTTGAAAGGTCAGAAATGATTCCATAGGGACCGCTATCTGTCATCAGTCCATGGGTTTGGGTCCTTGGTCAGATTACTGCCTGAGACGTTTGCTTCCATTGCCACTGGTGCCATATTAAGCTGACTGTGAGCCCCCTTAGAAACTGAAAAGAACTTAGGGGGAAGCACTGGAAAGACTGTCCCTTGAGTTTTTACTTAACATCACTAACATTGCTACACCTTAACCTGTAATCACCATGATCTACCAGCCTGGTTATTTCATAGTACTGAGGGCCATCAGCCGCTGTCCTAGTGTTCATAGGTCCACTCCCAGCCATCTGTATGCAATTCTGCCCTAAGTGCATGGGGCCTGGAATCGGGGGTGGGGGGTGCTAAAGTACATAGACTGGGAAAGACAAAGGGAACAAGTCTCCATACATGCAGCCATGGGAGAAGCCTTCATCCACGCTGAGTGTAGACTATCCAGTGCAGCTGCTTTAGGGTCACCCATGCTCCTGCCTTTTAGTAACCCTTTACCTATGCTCTGTAAGTAAGCCTAAAAAAATTCAAAGTATCCTAGGGTGAGCTTTCATGGAGTCAAACTTTTGTCATTGGGACCCCTTATAGGGAGGCAGACATTGCTTAGTCCTTCCCATCAGGAAAAAATTCACACAACAATGTGACACGGTGGTAGAGCATTTGCCTAGAATTCTGAAGTTCAATCCCCAGTACCCCAGTATCTTGGGGGTGGGGAGTGAATTTTAGCTAAGCATGGTGGCTCACACTTGAAATCCCAGCACTGGTGAGGTCAAGAGTTCTACTGAACTATTGTCATGAGATTAAGGGCAGCCTGGGCTACACAGTAAGTTCCAGATCAGCCTGGGCTACAGAATGAGTATCAATCTTAAAAAAAAAGAAAAGAAAAACAAAAAGAAAGAAAAGAAAGTAAAAGCTCAGATATGCCTCACATCTAGTTTACATTTCTTTTTTTTGTTTTAAGTAGGTCACCTGTTTTTTATGTATCAGAAGACTTGCCCATAAAGAAGATAAAGTTGATGCTGGATGCTCTTTTTTCTCATGCTCAGAGCATACTAGATAAATATATCTGCTCATGAATATGCAAACAATCTATTTGAAGTCTAACTGACGTATAAGAAAAGTCTTGAATCACCTCTTGGTGTTCTAGGAATTCGCTGTTTTGCAGTGCAAATATCAAACTCCTACTCAGGCACACCAAATGGAGACTTGGCTGCCTCGGGAGCATCTGTTTACTCAGAAGAATGAAGCCCACACTTTGAATATGGACCTAACTCTACCTGGTGTTCCAAATGCCTCTTTCTTAACAGTTATTCAGAATGAGGGCTGGAGAAATGGCTCAGCAGTTAAGGGTACGGGCTGCTTTTTCAGGGAACCTGGATTTGGTTCCCAGCACCTACATGGTGGCTAACAGTTGTCTGTAACTCCAGTTCCAGGGGATCCAACATCCTCTTCTGTCCTCCAAGGGCACACATGTGGTTCACTTACATACATGCAGGCAAAGCACTCATGCACACAAATAAGTAAATAATTTTATTACTCAAGATTGAGGCGATATAGACATTGGAGCATCATAGTGACGTGGGGCACCAATTCAGCTCCATATTACATAACTCTGTTTCACAAAAGTAAAAAAATCACAGCAAGGAGAGGAAAGAATCAACACAGAGAGAAAGTGTGGATGCTGACTTCAAGACAGAGGCTGGTACCTGACAGTGTAGTTTAATGCCTTTAAAAAATTTATGTGCATCTTTTTTTTCTCCTTTTTGTCTGTGTTCTGAAGATAGAGAGCAAATCAGTGGCTTAATGACATTTGCAGAAAAATTACCGTAACCAACTGTACCTGAAAGCTTATAATTTTCCTGGCCAGCCATCTTGAGGTTTATTCCTTTTATTATATTAAAAATCAAGACTAATTAAGGCAACTGGGGTTACAGCAGGCCAAATTGGATTTTTCTTATAGTTTTCCCTTCATCTCATAGGGTGATGTCATTAAGTGTTCAGGCTATGAAATGCTAAGGACAGCCTGTTTCCACTGTGACACGGGTCATGTAGGAATGCAAAGAAAGAGGCCACAGAATGCCATAAAGTTTTAAAGACTTATAGTAAAAGCTCTGCTGAGGCTGCTCACAATGTAGGCATTTTCTTTTCTTTGTAAACAGACACCACGAAGCCAGGGGGAATGTGGGTGGGAGAGGATGACTTGCCAGCATCACATGAGCATTGTGCTAGTTATCTGGTCTGGGACCTCTCAAATGAACAGCCATTTTTCAGAGTCTTAGAAGTGGGCACCAGGACTGCCAAACTCCACACCTACTTGGCAGACTTACTTGGCCACAGGCAGCTTTTGAGTCACTTGGCTATAGTAATGGCCATTTTATACATCCTTATGATTAAAAAAGCTCCAGTGTACTTTCAAAATAGAGATGTACTCATTAAATATGCTTACTTCATTTGTTTCCATGGGCACTAGGATTTGAAGAATGAAGTTAGATCATAGTCAACTAACCAAATTTGTTTCATAAATATGGTTTTCTTTTTTAATGTTTTTATTAGCATAACCAATTATATGTAATAATGGGTTCAATTATGACATTTTCATACATGTACATAATGTATGTAGAAAGATGGTTTTCCTTTTTCTTTTTTAAATCTGTGTGTATGTGTGTGTGTGTGTGTGTGTGTGTGTGTGTGTCCTCATTCGTGTATGAGTGCAGAAATTAAAGGGCAAACTTGGGTGTTGATACTTACCTTCCACCTTGCTTATGACAGGGTACCTTATTGTTCACAACTGTATATGTTAGGGTAGCTAACCTGTGAGCTGCCAGGAACTCTCCTGACCTGCCTCCCATCTTGCCATAGAGATTACAGGCATCCACCACAGCATCCGGCTTTCCATGGGTTCTGGAGGTCCAAGCTCAGGTCCTCTCACTTGCACAACAAGCTATATCCACTGAGCCATATTCCTAGCCCAGAAGGATGGTTTATTAGAGTGAAGTAGATTTATTGCATTCTTGGGTGAAAAGTATGTAGCCAGACCCTTCATTTTGTTTCACTATCTCCTGTGTCTAGGGTATATTTGGGTCCATATCTCACCCAGACTGAACTGTTTATGCTGATGTTGATTTAAAAAATTAATGTTACCAACTACCCAGCATGCTATCCTAATGCCTTCAATGCATAAAGGATGGATCTCGTGGTATGAGACAGACATTGACCAGAAAGCTGTCAATCCTGGAGCTGGGAAGATGGCATAGTTGGTAATGTGCTTGCCACTCAAGCACAAAAACCTGAGTTCAATCCCCAGAACCTACAAAAACCATGCTGGGTGTGGTGGCACACATTTTGTAAACTCAACACTAAGGACGGGAGGAGCCCTGGGTTTCAATGGTCATTCAGCCTAGTCTAAGTGGCAAGCCCTAGGCCAATGAGAGACTCTGTCTCAAAATAAGCCTGCCTGAGGAATGATACCTGAGGTTGTCCCCTGGACTCCAAACACATGTACATACATGTATACATGCCATCATATGCACCATCACATGAACATGCATGTGTGCACTTGTTACACATACACAAGAAAGCTGTAAGACTTGCCCTCAAGAAGACACACTAAACCCACATTAAGTGATTGACAGCACGAGATGATCTTGGAAAGGACAAAAAAGACATGGTAATAATAACTGGAAGAAAATATGATGAGAAAAGGTTCAAGAGCGATAAATACAGCTTGGAAGGATGGGGAGGTGTAAGATGTAGATGAAGGAAAGTTTAAAATTCAAGGGCAGCAACCTTTAAAGAGGGCTAAAGCAGAGGAAAGGATAAGACTGGGAATTTTTATGAGACTAGTTTGACTAGAATAAAAAGATTGGCTATGCTCCAGTCTTGAACTGTCTTAAATGTTAAGAAATTTTAAACTTTTCTTTAAATAAAAACCACTTTATTGAAGTATGAGTGACATAGAAAGAGCTGTACATATTTAATGCGTATAGCTCAGTGAGTCTGGGCAAACACACATAGCATGAAGTATTACCACCACCAAGGATACAAACATCCATAAACTGATTTTTATAGGCAGTGGGGAGATATAAAATGCTCTTAGCAAAGGGATTATATTATCCAGGGCTATTTTGTCATATGCAGTAGGGAAGCCAACTTGCCCTGGCTTAAACAGTAAAGTGAGTCTCTTGGCTTGCATAATGGAAATATCTACAGAGGTGCTGGCCTCAGAAAAGGTTTGATCTGGCAGTCCAAAGGAGGATGCAGAAAACGGGGAGTCTAGGGTCCTGGCTCCTCTCTGTCTCAAATGCATCTTCAGACACCATTTTGTTCCTTCTTCCTAAGCTGCAACAACTCTAGGCCCCATGACTCTTTCTTCCAGAGGAAGAATGAGTTGAAGTTTTGTTTTGTTTTTGCACCTGTAGGAGAAAGCAGTTTTCCTTCTAGCAGATGGTTCTGTGTCTCCTGGGCTGGCACTGAGTGACCGCTTTATCTGAGAACCAATAGAGGAGATGAAGGAGTGAGGGACATGGGAAATTCTTCTTGTTTCAGGCTACCCAGGCTCAACCCCCAGAGTAGGAGGTAGGGCCAGTTCCTCCCATACAACAGCTTGAAGATTAAAAGACTTCCTGTAGGGATCTCCAAGTGCTGCTAGGAGGGGAGAAGGGCCACTTGTGGATGACCACAGATGGAATTAAAACATGATAACATGATTTCATACGGATTATGTGAAAGCCAAGACTTTCTCAGGCCATAAAACCAAAGAAGTCAGTCACGTCACTCCCCAGCCTCCAGTGCCTGTGTACAGATCTCATGCCTTTCATTTCAGAGTCTTGGGTCATCTTGTACATGAAACCAAGGATGACTTTGTAAAGTAGAAAACATTCTTGAATTTGAAGGTAAATGGTTTATTGTCCTGGAGATGCTAGCATTTTTTTCAGAAATCATATTTGCAGGTTCCAAGTTCATTCTCTACAATGGCCAGCCAGGAGGTATTCAGAATTCATAGGTAAAACATGATCTGTCTAGAAGAAGGCTATTTTTGTATGTGTGTGTTCATATATATAATAAACTGTTAGGTTCAATGTCAAAATTTGCTCCCACCAAAGCAAATTTTGGCATTGACTTCAGTGGGAATAAGAAAACTATGTTTTCAACAGGAGAGCTTCTTTCCCTTGTCTGGGTTTAGTTACTGCAGGCCAGAATCCATTTTGAATTCCAAGGCTATCTGGCACAAAAAGCACAGCCACCAGGCCTCCCAGATGTTTTGCTTCCTTTAGTGAAGTCCAACTGTCATTGCCATCAACAGTTCAATGCCACAGAAACAGTTGTGAGAGCTTAGTGTCCACATTGCTCAGTTCCTGGGGGGGGGGTACAGGTGTTCCCCATCTGGCTTCCAATGTAAGTGGCTCCACTTGGTCCTCATCCCTCCAATGAGAAGTGTTGATGGAGGGAAAACAGCAAGTTTCAATGAAGACAAATAGACATGACTGGAGACAGTACCTTATAAGGTGCATCTGGGCTTGACTGGATTCTGTAATCCCACTAGAGGTTCCTGGATGCACAGAAAGCTTACTATTCACAGGAGCAGGCTGAGCCATCATGACTGTTGCCCAGGAAGGAAAACACAAGTCCAGGTCAGAAAGACAAAGAAAGCAAATCAGGTCTTCCACTCTCAGACTGTGTTTATTTGTATGCGACCAACAGCTAGTCCATGAGGGATTTATGCTCAGTGCTCTCTGGGAGTGTTCTTTCTCAGAGTGAGGAATGTTAATCTGATGCTAAGACTAAAGGCTCTGGGTTTAAATAAAAACATCCCCCTGCCTCCCTGCCCATGCAAATGGTATGCCCGACTCAAATGCAGCAGCTGATAAATGATCCACTGAGACAGCCCTGCATGTTTGAAAAAAATTAATACAGATGGAAAGTGTCATGAAATGAAAATTGGTGAGGTTCTTAGTGTGGGATGAATAACTCGAGGTATAGAGGAGCCTAGGGAAGCCAGGAGGACCAGAGGGTGAAAGGTGACAGGAGGTATGTAAGGAGTACTTAGGTCAGTACCAATGCTCTTGGTATTAAACACAAGGGTGCTTTTTCTGCTACTGCTAGAATTAAAGAAGTACCTTGGACCTATTTTTCCTCCCTTTCTCTCCTAGCTCCCCCTTTTAAAATATTTCTTCGCCTAGTAGCTTGAATTTTTCCAGTAATTTCTAAGGTCTTTGAAATGCCAAATACATGTAAACAATGCTAACTCACTTCTCTGAAAGCTCACCAAGCAAACAATACTGAGAAGGTGGCTCACTTTCCCTAAAAAAGAGTCAGGATACATCTTGGTATCATAATAGCACCACCATTTCATTGAAATGTGTGTGTGTGTGTGTGTGTGTGTGTGTGTGTGTGTACTGGTATTTGTGTGTGCAGGTACTTACACACAACTGCACATGTGTGCAAGTGAATTTGTGGGTGGAGGCATCATTCTTCAGGAGCAATCAGCCTTGTTTTTTGAGACAAAATATGTCAGTAGGACCTGGGAATTTTTAATTAGACTAGACTGGCTGGCCAGCGAGCCCTAAGGATTTGCCTATCTCTTCTGTGCCAGCTTTTTATATAGACGCTGAGGATTGAATCTGAGTCCTCATGCTTGTGTAACACGCACTTTGCTGACTGAACGATCTCCTCAACTTCTCTTTGGGTTTTCGTAAGATTGGTTTTTTTACTATATATTCAGGTTGGTCTCAAGGTCACAATCCTCCAGTCTCTACCTCCTGAGCACTGGGATTACAGGAGTGCAACACGATATTTAAGTGCAAAAAAATTTATGGATCGTTTCATTAAAGTACCCGTGTACACAATAAGTCAGACTCTGCAGCTCTTGCTAAAATCCGTTTGTTTGGTTTTTTTTTTCCAGCTGATCCTTTCCCTCTCTTGGTTCCAATCAATAAAAATGAAATTTTAGTTCTTCTTTCTTCTGTTGGTTCCCATCATGCTTCTAACTTTATTTCTCAATTTAACTTCAGACTATTAAAAAAAATTTTATGTATATATGTGTGTGTGTGTGTGTGTGTGTGTGTGTGTGTGTGTGTATGTTTCATGTACCATGTGTGTGTGGGCGCCTTCAGATATATTTTTTGCGAGATAAGTTACATGCACCATGTGTGTGCAGGTACCTTCAGGTACCTTTTTTGCCAGAAGAGGGAATCAGATCCCTCTGGAACTGGACTTACAGGTAGTTGTGCATGTGGTGCTGGGAACTAAACCCAGATCTTCTGTAAGAACAGTAAATGCTCTTAATCATTGAGCCACCTCTCCAGTTCTAACTTTAGACTATTTATCAACTCTGGTGAGAAAAATGTTTGAGTCTATTTCTGCCTATTCCTTTTCTTCCTCCCACTTCTAGTGTTTGGCAGTGAGAATTATGAGATCTTCAACTGGCTAGCTTTGTAACTTATATAATACATAGCCAGCACTCCATGTCTGTGTTGTGCATTCATGATTCAGTCAGCTGTGAACAGAAAATCTTCAGAAAGAAATTGCATGTGTGTTGAAAGGTACAGTAACTTTTTCTTATCGCTATTCCCTAAACTATACAGTATAACATTTATGTAGAACATGTACTGCATTGTGTGCTGTCTTAGTGAATTTTCGCAATTTTTATACAATATAGTTTGATGGTATCTAGATCTCTTCTTCTACCCACACCTCCCCCTCACTGAGCCCTGCCCAATTTAGTGTACTCTCATATATATCATAGCCTATTGTGTCTGATTTGTGTCCTTAAATGTCCAATGTCTGATTTGTGTCCCAGTGTGGGTCCATCCATTGGGTCCGCCAAGAGCACATCCCTGTAAGACACTGTCTGTCTCCTTCCCAGCAGCCATCAACTTCCAAAAGTTCCTTAGGTTTGTTTGGAGTTTCTTACCCACCTCCCCGTGTCTGGTTTGAGCTTACGTAGGACTTGTTCATGCTGTCACAATTGCTGTGAGTTCATTTGTGTAACTGACCAGCTATCTGGAAGAGTCTGTTTCCTTGTGGTCATCCACCTCCTCTGGCTCTTGAAATCTTTCCGCCTCCTCTTCTGCAATGATCCCTGAACCCTGGGAGGCAGAAGTTTGAAACAGGTGTCCTATTCAGGGATAAGCACTCTGCAGTCTCTTGTTCTCTGCACATTGGCCAATTGTGTGTTTCTGTGTTAATCACCATCTACTGCATAACCACTTTTTTGGTGAAAGTTGAAAGACAAATTCATCCTGTGTAGAAATTGCATTGAAGATGTGTCACTTAGGGTTAAGGGTCTCACATACACTTATTATCTGTGTTTGACCTGTTTTGGGATTCTGTAATATTCTCCATCAGTTGCAAAAAGGGTGAAAGATACACTTGTCTGTAAATATGAGGATGCATATTTAGGATAAAGTAAGAAATTATTTTGGTCTAGGGATGTAGCAAAAGTATGCTTTTCTCTAGGATCTGTGACCTCTACAGTCATGTGTATTTGGTTATGTTTATAGCACCACACTTCAGTTCCTTCTTGTTGAGCAGGCCTTTATTCCAATTAGCCAACTGTTGATTATCCTCAAGATTAAAGTGCCTCTGTTGTACCAATAGCGATAGTTTGCTGGGCAAATCATTGTTGTTCATTAGGCTTTACAGCTGGGTAGGACCATTGGTTGGTTTTTCTCCCTTGCAGCTTGTCCTCTGATACCCTGAGAGCTAGTCTTCAGGAAGGAGGCTTCCAAGTCAGTTCCCACTTGATTGCTCCAAGTCCTGTGTCTGAAGTGTGGCCTATCTTCAGCAATAGGGACTTACCTTCAAGTTCTGGGAGGCAATCAAGGGCAATAGCCTGTGTTATTTTGGGAGTTTCTCAAAGTACCCTGACCAAAAACTTGAAGGGAGGTTTCTTCCTACATGACACTGTGTTTTTTGTTATGTAGACTTCAGCTACATACATGTGCTCATTATATTTATTGTATATGTATCTTTCAGTAGGACTCTGAACTAATACATTTCTTTCTGCTTTTTCATACCATTTAAGCATTATTTACCTCTCCTCTCACTCCCCTTGTATAACCTTCCCTACTTCCTCCTTAAAGTACCTCCCTTTTCCCCTTTAATAGCATCTGTCTCCTACTATCCTCCTCTCTCAAACTCCTTCTTCCCCTTTATCCCTATGGCTCCTGTCCCTTTTTATGGCTCCTGAAGTTACATCAGGATATATACTCACATCTAGAGATTTGGAGCTAAGATCCACAAATGAAAGAAAGCATATGCTGCTTGTTTTCCTGAGTCTGTGTTACTTAGTGCAACAGTTTCTAGTTCCATTCACTTACCTGCAGATTTCATTATTTCATTTTTCTTTACTGCTGAGTAGAACTCCATTGTGCAAATGTGCCCCGTTTTCATTGTCCATTCATCAATAGATGGACATTCAGGTTGTCTTCATTTCTTAGTTATTGTGAAAAGAGCAACAAACATGACTGTGCGAGCATCTCTGTAGCGGGATGAGTCTGCTGGGTGTATGCCAAGAGGTAGCATGCCCGGATCACATGGTAGGGTTATTTTTAAATTTTTAAGAGTTCTCCATTCTGATTTCTAGTGTTTGCACCAATTTGTAATCCCAACAGTAAATGAGGGTTCCCCTTTCCCTGCATCCACACCAGGGTTTTCTGTCATTAGTTCTCTTATTCTTAGCTGTTCTGACTGGGGTTAGATGAAATCTTAATGTCAGTTTGATTTATATTTCCCTAATTACTAAGGATGTTGAGCACTTTTAAAGGTGTTTTACAGCATATTTTGAATAAGGGACATGAACTCTAGAGTTTGGTATCCTTAGGAAGGTCCTAGACTCAATTCCTCCCAAGACCAAGGACAACTGAACTGTACTTGAATTTTTTTTTACTTGGAAACAGTATCTCATTATATAGCCCAGATTGGTCTTCAACTTGATTCTCCTGCCTTAGCCTCCTTAGTTCTGTGATTACCAGTGTGAACATTGTACCTGGATCCTGTATATCATTATGATACAATAAATAATAGCCTTGACTCTCCTTCTGTATGAGATGGAGAGACTGGCTAACCACCACATTTGTCTCTACCTTCCTCCAACCTCTCTGCTCCCCATCTTCTATTACTCAGACTTTTTTTTTTGACACAGGGCCTCATTTAGCCTAGGCTGACTTTAAACTGGCTATATAGCCGAGCATAGCCTTGATTTCCTGATCTTCCTGCCACCTCTTCCCAAGTTCTGGGATTCCAGGCACGAGTCATCTTTCCCAGTTTATGGGGAGCTGAGGGTTAAACCCAGGGCTTCATGAATGCTGGGCAAGCACTCTACCAACTGAATGACCTCTCGGCCCTGTTGCTCACTCCTGTCATTATCTAGATTGTGTCTTCCATCTTGTCCATATCTTCTTCACTTTGTCCTGATGAGGCTAGTTCTTAGAGTTGAGATTCAATACCCAGAAATGATGTAACGATTCTGTTATTCTTGGTCATCAAAACCAAAGGGATGCAATGTGGGGGCTCAATCCCACTACATTGTCTATAATTCCAGCACTAGGGAGGCTGAAGGAGTAGGTTTGCTGTTCATTGAAAGTCAGCCTAGGCTACACATTGACCAGCTTAAGCTACAGAGTAAGACTCTGTCTGAAAATACTAAACCAAATTAAATAAACAACAAAAAAGGGGTGGAGGATGCCAAAACATGTCTTCTTTTCTAAATTCAACCAGCTCACAGAGGCAGCTTTGAGAGATGGAATAGTAGTGGAGGGTATTAACGTCCTATGAGGTTCTCCTGGCTAAGAGCTTTGGGATAGAACCTCTTTGAACCTTAATGCTTCCATCATTACATTTGCATAATTAGCACCATTTTTCATCTGTGAGACAAATTGGTTTTTACAACTTTTTTTTGGTGCAGAGAACAAAGAGTTGAACTCTAAATGCTCAGAACCATATGGCAGTCAAATGTCCCATTTTGACTGTGAATGTCTTACAACTGTACTCTTCAACAAAGATAATGCCACTTGAATAATTTTCTAAATGGTTAGTTTCTCTCTTTCCAAATTCATCTTTTAATAGGGATTAAAATGTGATCAGTCAAAAGAAAAATTAATTTGTTTCTTAAAATATAAGCTGAATGACTTCCAGTGGCACCAGGCACTTCCTTCCTATTAATTAATAGAATTCCTCACATATTACTTAAAGCTCAAGGCAAGGTCAATAGGCCAGCAGGAGTAAACCTTTTCTAAGCAACTACAGGGATGAGCAGCTACTAGTTTTCCTGAATTTTTTTTTCTCACTTTAGCACTGAAGACCCACAACTTAGGAAATTTCTCAGTCCTAGATGAACCAAGGTGACTGGTCACTCTACACAAAGCAACTCTGATGGTCATAATATTATTGGTCCTCATTTGGGCCAGGTACTATGCTATGTGGTTTCTTAAGACGTGTGTGTGTGTGTGTGTGTGTGCAGGTATGCATGTATATATGCACGTGTGTTTGTGGAAGACATAAGTCTTCCCAGGTATAATTCCTCAGGAGCCATCTACCTTGTTTTAGTGAGGTAAGATCTCTCACTGGAACCTGGAGCTCAATGAGCAGGCTAGGCTGCTTGACTAGCAAGCCCCACTCTACTTTCCCATATGTGGGTTCTGAGGCTAGAATTCAGGTCTGACTGAGCTATCTCCCGAAGTCCCAAAATATGTTTTATAAGTATTTTGTTTTGGTTTTGGTCTTGAAAAACAGGGTCTCACGCAATAGTCAACATTGGCCTTGAACTCATGGCATTCCTTCTGCCTCGGCTTCCAAAGTTCTGGGAGTACAGCCATGTGCTACCACACATGACTTATCAGCATATACTAACTGTTAAAAATGGGTTTCACAAAATACTTACAGCCATCTGATATTTCACAAAGATGCCAAAAAAATGTACATTATAGGAAAGACAGCATCTTCAACAAATGGTGCTGGAAACTGGATGTCCACATGTAGAAGAATGAAATTGGATCCATATCTATTACCCTTCACAAAATCAACTCCAAATGGACCAAATACATCAATGTGAAATGCTGAAACTGCTAGAAGAAAGCATGGAAAGTAGTTTAAGAGATAAGAGATGCAGGAAAGGATTTTCTGAATAGGACACCATTTGCTCAAGAATTAAGGCCAACAATTAAACTCACTAAACTAAAAAGCTTCTGTACAACAAAGGAAACAATCAAGTTAGTGAAGAGGAAGCCTACAGAATGGACGAGAATCTTTGCTAGCTATACATCTGATAGAGGATAAATATCCAAAATATACAAAGAACTGAAAAAAAAAGAATCAAGAAAATGAATGACTCAATCAAAAAAATTGACTACAGAGCTGAAGAGAGATTTCTCAAAAGAACTA
>NW_008345503.1:168018-252995 GCF_000622305.1 Nannospalax galili
GGGACCTTCTGGGGATCCAAGACTAGGAATGGCACAGGGCCCAAACTAGGAGTAGAGAACAGTGGGGAAGATGAAAGGGTGAATGAGGCTGTGGGAGTCAAGGCGCAGAGGGCCGCGCGATAGACCTAGCCCAAGAGGCCTGAGGATAGGAGAGCAGATTAGGAGAGTTAGCCTGTGGTGCAGGTAGGGCTCCGCGATAGACCCACTCCAAGAGAGGCCTGAGGGTAGGAGAGCAGGCCAGGAGAGCCAGCTGGTGGTGCAGGTCCAGGGAAGCAGTGAGAGGTGAAGCAGGGCCAGGCCTAGAAGCAGTTCTCCTGGGGCCCAAGGAAAGCACCAAGCTGGTCTGGGTGAAAATGATCAGGAAGCAGTACCGGTTCCCCAGGTGTCTGGGGCCCCAAGACTAAGGATGGCACAGGGCCCAAACTAGGAGTAGAGAACAGCGGGGGAGATGGAAGGGTGAACGCGGCTGGGGGAGTCAAGGTGCGGAGGGCTGCACAATAGACTTACCCCAAGAGAGGCCAGAGGGCAGGGGAGCAGGCCAGGAGCGCTAAGGTTATCTTTTAAAGTGTCCCACATCCTTAGCAATTAGGGAAATACAAATTAAAACTATTTTGAGATTTCATCTTACCCCAGTCAAAATGGCTAACATCAAGAAAATAACTGACAAAAAATGCTGGCAAGGATGTAGGGAAAGGGGAATCCTTGTTCACTATTGGTGGAATTGCAAACTTGTGCAGCTGAAATCAATATAGAGAATTTTCAGAAAGCTAAAAGTATTTCTACCATACGATACAGCTATGCCACTCCTTGGCATACACCCAACTACAGAGATATGTACTCTTCAATGATCATTACTGCTCTATCCATAATAGATAGGAAAGAGAAGCAGCCTAGATGAAAATGTGGTGTATATGCACAATGGAATTATATTCAGCTGTAAAATAAAAACATGAAATAATGAAATTTCCAGGTAAGTGGATGGAACTTGAAAACATTATACTGAGTAATGCAGACCCAGAAAGACAGATGCTGCAGTCTCTCTTACTTATGGATCCTGGATCCAAAACTTTATACTTGAGTCTGTAACCTGGAGTAACAGCAGAAGCCAGGAAAGCAGAAAGGGACCATGGGGGGAGGGGGAAGTAGCTCTAGAGAGTAGAGTAAGACGTGGGTGCTATGAAAGGAGGGAAGGGAAAGGTGGGGGGCTACTTAGCTGGGAAGGGGAGGAGGGAAGGTAATACAAAGGGAGAGATGAGAGATAAATAACACTAAGAATATTTGAAGAAGCCATAGGGAAATATTATTTTGTCGGCTTACTTAAACACTGAAGGACATTTGAGGGCACAAATTTGACCATATAGGCAGATAGATAGATGATAGATAGATAGATAGATAGATAGATAGATAGATAGATAGATAGATAGATAGATAGATAGATAGATAGATAGATAGATAGATAGATAGATAGATAGATAGATAGATAGATAGATAGATAGATAGATAGATAGATAGATAGATAGATAGATAGATAGATAGATAGATAGATAGATAGATAGATAGATAGATAGATAGATAGATAGATAGATAGATAGATAGATAGATAGATAGATAGATAGATAGATAGATAGATAGATAGATAGATAGATAGATAGATAGATAGATAGATAGATAGATAGATAGATAGATAGATAGATAGATAGATAGATAGATAGATAGATGATAGATAGATGATAGAGAGATAGATAGATGATAGATGATTGATAGATAGACAGACAGACAGATAGATAGATAAGTAGATAGATAGATGATAGAGCATATGAACTTGGGAGGACATAGTAAGGAGGTAGAGATAGGGGAGGAGATCTAAATATGATCAAAATATATTGTATGAAATTCACAAAAATTCAATAAAACAAGAAAACTATATTTTTAAAAAGGAAAAATACATATATAACGTGTGTGTGTGTGTGTGTGTGTGTGTGTGTGTGTGTGTCTAGTTTAAATAGAGTAATTCCACCAGGGTAGAAATGCTTTCCCCAGGAATCATAGACTAACAAAAACACCAGTACCAGGCATGGAAAAACCTTCCTTCCAGTTCTTGGTCGGGGGCGGCGGGGAGGAATCCAAGAGGTCCAAAACAATATAGTCTATTGCTGTTATCCTTGTACTTTCCAGAACTTGAAGGTAAGATTCTATTGCTGAAGGAACCATATATTTTTGGCACAGGACTTGGAGGAATCAAACTTGTATTAATCTGGAAGCCTCCTCCCTAAGGGCTAGCTCTCATAGTATCAGAAGGTACTATGTAAGATACCAATGGAGAAAAATAATCAATAATTCTACCTATTTGTAAAGCCTACAAACCACAACCATCCCAGGAAGATATTCCCCATATCAGTAGAGCAATAGTGGCACTAATATCTCAGGGGTAACCAATAGATATCTAATTGAACTTAAGGTCTGTTCAATAGGAGGGAACTCATGCTTGACACTGTAAGCCTAACCAAGAACCCATGGTTGGAGGGTTATGTGCCCTAAAGTAGAGCCTACTACTGTCCTTTTCCTCTGTTGGCATTGCACAACATGGGTGCACTTTACATACATGTAGGCAATACACACATACACATAAAATTAAAATAATAAATAAAATATTTTTAAAAGAAATGGTATAAATACAGTATACTCATGTATGAAAGTCTCAAAAATATTTTAAAATGTATTTAAAAATAGGTTTCATTATGAGAGTTTCATATACAAATATAATGTGCTTTGATCACATTCCCCTTCCCATTCTCTTGCTTGCCCTACCTTCCCCTCCTGCTAGCCCCCTTCCTCTTCTCAAAGAAACCCCATTCTATTTTCATATCTTATTTTTTTAATTTAGATTTTACATATGAGAGAAAACATACAGAATTTGTTTTTCATTTTTTTTTCTGACAAAGGGTCTCATGTAGCCCAGGCTGATCCCAAACTCCTTATGTAGCTGAGGCTAGCTTTCAACTCCTGATCCTCTTGCCTCCCCTTCCAGAGTGCTTAGATTACTGAAGAGTGCCACCATGTGCTATGAGATAGTGCCTCATGACTCATTTTGCTTAATATAGTGTGATGGCTAATCTTGGTTGTCAACTGGCTCTGGACTGAACTAAAACGTGGATATTTTCTTGATCAGATTATTTGAAGCCAGAAAACCACCCTAAATGTGTATGGCACCTTCTGGTGGCAGCCCATATAAAAGGACATGGCGGAAGGGAGCTTTTGCCTTTTTCCTGCTTGCCTTCACTCTCACTGATGAGTTTATCTGAGCCATTGTGAATAATGCTGCAATAAACATAGATGGGCAAGTATCCCTTTGATATGTTGACTTAGAGTCCTCAAGTCTACACCCATGAGTGTATAACTGGATCGTGTGGTAGTTCCAGTAATTCTATATATGAAGTGATTTAGGTCATTTTAAAATTTAATCACAATAATCATATAATTATTACCTCCATTTTATTTTAGTTTCCTTTAGTTTTTTTTAAATTGGGTTCTTATGTAGCCAGACTAGCCTTGAACTCACGATCTCCTGCCTCCACTTCCCTAATACCTCAGTGCCACCACACCTGACTTCCTCCCACCCCCCTTTTTCTTTGGTCTTTTGGAGATAGGGTCTCCCTGTATCCCCAGCTGGCCTGAAACTCACTATGTAGGCCAGACTGGCCTTGAACTCAACAGAGATTCACCTGCCTCTGCCTCCTGAATCCTGGGATTAAAGGCATGGGCCACCATCCTCGGCCCTTTTGGAGATGAGAAAATGTCAGCTTGAGAAAATTATCTTCCTGAAGTAAGATTCAAACCCATTTTCTGACTCCAGACTTTTTCCTCTAACAGTATAAATTCCATTACTTTTTGCTTTGAGTTTGTCAGATAAAATACAGGACAATAGGCTCAATGTGAATTTCAGAAAAGCAATAAGTAATATTATAGTATATTTCCCAAATGTTCCTTCATTCATACTAATATTAAACATTATTGCTTATCTGAAATTGAAATTGAACTAGATAGCTTATATTTTCATTTGCTAGATCTGACAGTTCTAATTTAGAGCACTCACTTTTTTCCAATAAAAAAGAAATTCTTACTGATGTTCTGTATGACTCAATGTATTTATGATCTTGGGAGACCTAGAGAAACTTGGATTTTAAGTTAAATAAAGTCAAATAAATTCTAGTAAAACATCCCTTACATATCGCTTTACTTGAGAAACTTGATGGACCTTTAAGGCCTCTGTGACATCATCTAATTATGGCATATGGGAATAGGATCACTTGCTCATTCATTCATTCATTGTGTGTTGTGTGCCAACAACTTGCTGGGTGTTATTCTGGTATTGCATTACAGGCAAACAAAATAAAGCCTCGTGGATCTTATGCTTTCTACAGAGAATGTAGACAATAAATTAGATAGCAAGTAATGGAGTTTATAGTCATGCTAAGAGCAATGTGACACAGCATAGCACAGGGGAGAACAAAGCCAAGGGCAGTGTTAGTCCAGATAACAGTGGTTGGGAGGTATCTTAGTTGCTTTTCTCACTGCCGCAACAAAGTACCTGACAAAAGCAACTTAAGGAAGGATTTCTTTTGGCTCACAGTTCCAGGGTCCATCATGGTGGGGAAGTCGGGGGGCAGGAGACTGAGGCAGCTGATCATATTGTATGAGGAAGATGAACGCTGCCAGTGCTCAGCTTGTTTTCTCCTTTTTATGCAGTCCAGGATCCCACTCCATGGAATGGTAATCTCCACAGTTAGAGTGAGTCTTCCCATCTCAATTAACCTAAACCACATAATCACTCACAGGCTGCCCAGAGGCTTGTCTCCTAGATGATTTATTCTTGTCAAGTTGAAAGTCAATAGTAACTATCACAGAAGGCATTTTATCAGAATCAAAATCCTGAATAAAGTGAGAGAGTAAAGTCAAATGCCAGCTTCTGGGTGCTGCACATGTAGCTCGGTTGGTAGAATGCTTGCTTAGCATGCAAAAAGTCCTGGATTCCATCTCCAGCACAGTATAAACCAGATGTAGTGATGCACAACTGTAATCCCAGCACTCAGGGGGTAGAGGCAGTAGAATCAGAAACTCAAGGTCATTCTCACTTACATAGTGAAGTTAACATCAGCCTGGGGTTCATGAGACTCTGTCTCAAAAAATAAAAGAAAGAGGGAGGGAGGGAGGGAGGGAGGGAGGGGAACAAAATAGGAAAGAAGGAAACAAAGGAAGGGAAAGCAAAGGAAAGAAGGGAGGGAGGGATGGAGGGAGGGACAGAGGGAGGGAGGGAAGGAAGGAAGGAAGGAAGGAAGGAAGGAAGGAAGGATGAATATTCAGGGGTCTGGGGAGTGGTGGTGCACGCCTTTAATCCCAGTACTCAGGAGGCAGAGGCATCTCTATGAGATTGAGACCAGCCTGGGCTATATAGCAATTTCCAGCTCAGCTGGGCTACAGGGAGACCCTGGAGGTGGGGAGAGAGAGGGATGGAGGGAGGGACAGAGGGAGGGAGGGAAGCAAGGAAGGAAGGAAGGAAGGGAGGGACGGAGGGAGGGAGGGACGGAGGGAGGGAGGGAGGAAGGGAGAGAGGGAGGAAGGGAGGAAGAGAGAGAGGGAGGGAGGGAGATCCAAAATCACAATAGAAATCAGGTATAATGGCACATGCCTATAATTCCAGATACTCAGGAAGCCGAAGCATGAGGATCGTAAATTCAAGGTCAGTATGGGAAACTTATCAAGACCTTGTCTTGATATCAACTAACGTAACAAAACTGCCTCATAAGCATGTATAAATTCTGCCTGTGTTCAATCCCCATCACCACACCAAAACAGAAAATCACCACAGGAGATCCCATTGTCTCACCAGGATTAAGGAGCACCACTGACTTACATCATGATTAGTGATTTAGCCTGAGTTCAGTGCTTCTCCAACATGGCTATACTTTGGAATCACCTAGGAGTCCTAAAAAGATACTACTGCTTCCTTTCCATGCTCAGAGATTCTAGCAGCAAGAGTACTTTTTTTTGGCTTTTCTTTATTTCATTTGTATGTGTGTATGGTATGTGTGCATGTGTGTATGTGCCCAAGGCTTGTGTCAGGGATCTTCCTCCATTGCTATTCCACCTTATTAAGAGCTCACCATTATGGCTAGTTTCACTAGCCAGATTATTCTGGGATCCCTTGTCTCCTTCTGTGTGACAAGTGCTCTAACTACTGAGATATCTCCCAAGCCCAGCATTAGGACTTTTAAATTCTCCTTGGGTGAATCTTCAATAAGCTAATATTTGTGATCTACAGAACAGTGAGATCCCTGGTGTGTAAGGTAGGCATTATATCTGGGCACAAGATGGAAACGGAACAACTTAATGTCTTGGTGCATTTTGTATTGATATAAAAGATGCCTGAGGGGTAGGGGTGGTACACCACACCTATAAATCTAGCATTTGGGAGGCCTAGACAGAAGGATTGTGAGTTTGAGTTCAGCCTAGGCTATATAGCAAGCCTCTGGCTTAAGAAAACAAAACAAAAACCTGGGACTGGGTATTTTATAAAGAAAAGTTTTAATTTGGCTCACAGTTCTGTGGCTTCAACAGTACTGTGTAGGTGTTTTACAAGGGTGCCCAGATGTATCACAACACATTAAGTATATGTATGTGGAAAAGGGGGGTCATATGGTATATTAGTTACTTTTCTGTTGCTATGATAAAACACCATGACCAACGCAACTTAGAGAAGGAAGAATTTGTTTGGCTTATGGTTAAGGAGGCATTAGAGTCTATCACAGTGAAAAGACATGGCAGCAGAGGTGGCTGGATCAGCAAGCTGAGTGGTCATATCTTCATGCATGCACAAGATATAGAGACAGACTGAAGTGGACAAGTTGCATACTCTTAAGTCCACCCCCAGTGACATGCTTCCTCCAGCACGGCTACACCTCCTAAAGGTTCTCTGACCAAACAGCACCATCGACTGGGAACCAAGTGTTCAACTATTTGGAGCCTATGTGGGACATTCTCATTCACACTACCACACATGGTGAGACAAGAAGCAAGAGAGCATTCTTTTCAACAACCCACTCTCAGGAATTAATTCATGCCTCTGAGTCCCAATCCACTTGTTGAGCATTGATCCCATCATAAAGGTAGGTGGTAGTGACTAAATTATTTTCCACCAGGCTCTACCTCTTAAAGGTTCCACCACCTTGCACTGGGGAACCGAGCTTCTAGCTCTTGACCCTCTGGGGGACAAACCATACGAAGTAAATAAAACAAAGTCAGGTCCTGGAGAGATGGCTCAGCAGTTAAGAGTACTGACTGCTCTTGCAGAGGACCCAGGTTCAGCTCCCAGTATCCACATGGTGGCTAACAACCATCCATAACTACAGATCCAGGGGATCCAATACCTTCTTCTGGCCTCTGCAGGCACTGATGCACATGGAGCACTTATATACATGCAGGCAAAATACTCAAACACATAAAATAAAAATAATTTTAAAAAAACAGCAAGGTCTAAGAACTCACTGACAATGCTTTGTTTCTAAGGCCAGTTCTACTGAAAAAGTCTAATGAGGACCACAAACATATTAGGTCCAAAATGCCTCTGATGGTAGAAGGCAAGACAAGCATCTTCTTCAGAGGTGCTCTCTGCCTCCTTCCTCTGTATGTTCTCAGAAGCAGAGCTAGTCATCAGGAACCATCTCATGCAGTGACCTCTCAGGTGGTGACCTGACTTTCTTCCCTCTCTCTCTTTCTCCCTCTCTCCCTCCCTCCCTTCTTTCCTTTCCTGTTTGTTTCTTCCTTCTTGCTTGTGCTCTCTCTTTCTCTTTCCCCCTCCCCCCACCCCGTGTCTCTCTCCAGATAGGTCTTGCTATGAAGGCCAAGCTGTACTTGAGCTCAGGAAGCTCCTGCCTCGGTTCTCCAAGTCCTGGGATCATAGGTGTGTACTCCTGTGGCTGGATTGGCCTGATTTTGAATCATCATCTTCCTCACCATTTGTTTTCCTCTGTGCCAGCTCTATTTGGAAGGAATAACAAGGTTTTGGAGATCACAGATAAAAGGGGACATGACCAGACATGGTTTTCTTTTGTTCCTATCCTGAGAAATCATCTGGCAACTGTTCTATGTTCTCAGAATCAGCCTTGAAATTCCATTTCTACTGATGGGAAAATGCAAGCAAAAATCAGAGACATAGTCAATGTCACTTAGTGAATTAGGAATGGAGACAGGAACAGAATCCAGACTTTCTAGCTTGGAGATTCCCCTGCTTTTATGTTTAAATGGCTCTTTTTATTTTAATCCAGCTGTACCATGTTAATAAGACTCTGACGAGACCCAGCTCTGTATTTTGTGGACTTCGCATATTCGATATTTACCTCAGCTATTTGTTGTCTGTTTAATAAGTTTTGTTTGTCCTCCAGATGCACATCATTTGGCAGTGTGTAATCACATACAATTGTTTACACCATTTACTGTTTTCTTTCAAGCCTTGCCAAGAAAGACTTGGTGTAAACTAGCTTTCTGCAACAGCCACACTAAGTTAAGCTTTTAAAAGGGTCCATTTGAGCCTATATAAATAAACACAGCAATATGGAAAATAACCCTGTAGACATTTACAACACTGTGGGCCAACTGGGGGAAATGCAGACCTTCCTTCCTATGGAATAGATGGGATTCTCTTTTTAAGAATTTTTATTGTTTCTTAACTTCTTTTTAAATTTTTTATTATGAATATTCATAGTACATGGTACTGTGTTATAAATGGATATTTTCACACCAATATATAATGTATGTTGAACACTAGGTAGGATTCAACCTTACCTCTGGACAATACAGTCCTTGTCATGATTACAGAGAGCATTTAAATTTGAACCAAGAGCCTCATCTAATCCCCTCCAAAACTTATACACACACCAGGAAAGTCCTTTCAGATGCAATCAGCTTCAAGCAGGTGGTTAGCAGAGCCTCATTCTTGGATTTATTTTCAGACAAAATAATCAAAACCAAATTTCATATATGCTCATTAAAAGGCCAACAGGCAGATCAAAATAACTGCAGCAGTCATCCAATGAACTGCTTTGCTGTTGGAAAGAAAGTAGAGCCCTGGTGCCAAAGGGGAAGATGATTAAGAGGTTATGTATGAAATACACAAAAATTCAATTAAAATTTACATAAAAGTAAAGCCTAAAAAAGCACAATCTTCCACAAAAATGTTCAGCACAGTCTCTCAATGGAAAAAAAATTCAATACTTCTTTATTCTCTCTCTCTCTCTCTCTCTCTCTCTCTCTCTCTCTCTCTTATACTTTTTTATTCTCTCTCTCTCTCTCTCTCTCTCTCTCTCTCTCTCTCTCTCTCTCTCTCTCCATTCATGTGTCCATTTGTGTGTCCTGCACAGGTATGTGCAGGTACACATACACATGTGTGAACCCATGTGTGAAGGTCAGAGAGAAAACTTGAGTGTTGGTCCTTAGGTTTCATCTACCTTTTGGTTAAACAATGTATCCCACTGGCCTGGAACTTGCCCTATGGGCTGGCCAGTGAGCCTCAAGGATCCTCTTGTCTTCCTTTCCCTAGCACTGGAACTATACTTAGGTGCCACCATGCCAGATATATTTTATGTGAATTCTGGAGATTGAACTCATGTCTTCATGCTCGCAAGGTAAGTGATTTGCCCCCTGAATTATCTCTCCAGCCAATGATACATTCTTTGTGTGTGTGAAAATAATATAGAGTAAGAAGATAGTTCTAGGATTAACTGAGAATTAGTATTAACAATTACTTGTGTGAAAGTGAAATTTTCATTTCTTCAATAGATGTTAACTTAGTCACTGTGTGAGCTAGAACCGTGCTAAGTGTTACAGGTCAAGGTAAGAAATTCATAAGAATCAGGAAGCCCTCATCTTTTTTTTTTAAGTAAATACTTTATTGAGAATTTCAAACAAGGATATAAGGTGTTTTGATCAAATCCATGCCCACTCCCTCCTCTCCAATTGCTCCCATATCTCCCCATCACTTTTTTTCTGATAACTTCATGTACTCTTTCTTCTTTGATTCATTTATTTTTAGGGGGCTTTTGGCTGCTCTAACATTCTCCCCGCTGAAGAGGTAACCCTAAAATCTTTTAAGGATTAGATAAAAACTCCCAAATCTTTTTGACATTTTTGGCCTTTGGAACAGACTATGTTGCTAACAGGCCCAAGGACATTGAGAGTTTTAGCCAAGAAACTGGCTGCTTTTCTTTGGGGTCTTTTTACCCCACTGCCTAGCCAATTCCTACCTCCTATTCTTATCACACCATCCTCTGAAGGGGTTACCCAAATTGCCAATAGAGAATCGGGCACAGACCGCTCTGGCTTCTTCTATACTAAACAGGGACGAAGGGTGAGGCAATTGGAGTACCCCTTCAGTGGGTCTATCTAAAAGACTCCCAAAATGTATAACTCTTATCTCTAGGGGGAAAAGAAAGTCCTTGAATCATGAATAAGAGATGTGAAGGAGAAGTAAAGGCAAGAGTAATTAGCATTACAAGTTCTAGACAGAGAACTAGAAAAAAGTCAGAACAGGGCAAATTTCAAATGTTTCTGAGAGTCCATTGGAACTTCTTGACAAGGACTTCCAAAAGCTTCCCTCTCTTGGGTTCCTCCTCTTTTCTTTTGTCTTCCAAGGCTGGACTCTAAAGTGATGGATTTAGGATTTGCTTTCGGCTATTTTGAGAGCTGTTGGAGTGGTTAGAATCAGTGTCAGTTCCCTCTCAAAGGCTTCAGGTAACTGAGGGGTTGCTGAGGTGTATGTATGACTTGAGAGTATGCACACTGGAAAGCCTTTACCCAGCATGGGTCATGCCTTCTTTTCCTAGCCTTTCCCAGATCCTATACTTTAGCCCTCCCCAAACCCAGGAGGCCATGTGTGATTAGGGCCAAATTACATACAGTTTTATATAAACTTAAGCCTAATGTCTGGGAAGTGTAATCTCTTGAACTCTTAAAGAATATACTGATGACTTTACTCTTTGGTTATACTTTCCTTTTGGGTGTTTAAGAACATACAGTTGGCCCAAATAAATCAATTTATTTTTACAGTTAAGGTCAATTGAGGATCTGTTCCTCAGGGGTTTCTGGGCTTGGGAGGAGCTCCTGGCTCCTTTCTTTTACCAGTTTCATCTATGTGAAGATAAGTCAAAGGTCCTGCTTGACCATGTCTGGCTTCACTTGGAAGCATAAATGAGATGTTTCCTCTGAGTTGACCCTCTTCTTTGTAGATTGGACAATGGTTCAAGTCCATCTCGTGGGGTCTCCATGTCCTCCCTGAACAAGAGGACAGGTGACTCACCACAGTTACAGGACATTTTGAGAGATATTCCATAGCTCCCCGGAACTTAGTCAATCTTGGAGGGCAAGCGGCAAAAACTGTCTTTTAAGTGCCTCTGACCACATTATTATAGGCCTCAAACTGTTAAACATCCAAGAAGGTTAGTTCTACCAGTCTGGTACTTTTAATTACTGATGTGTCATGTAGATAAATCTTGGGCAAACACCAATTGTTCTCAGATAAACCTTATCTACACATATATTTCTTGATCTGCTATGTATAATTTGTCAGTAAGGTGTAGGAGTAGTATGGTTCCCTCTTGTTTTCAAAACTAGGCATTGTTTTATCTTTCACATTGTCAACAAATAAATTTTCCATCTGTTGTGAGACTTCTTTTCCTTGGGATGCTAAGCAATGCTTACTCCCTTTTAAGGTTCTAGTGTCAGGCCAATGTTTGATTAAAGTTTTCCTGGGGAACCAAAGAATTTACTGAGCTTACTTATCAGATAACTGAGGGGTTGTTGAGGTATATGTATGACCTGAGGGCATATACACTGGAAAGCCTTTACCCAGCATGGGTCATGCCTTCTGGAAGCCCTCATCTTTACTCTTGATTAATTAACAAATTGTCATTAGTTAATGATTTAGACTATTCTGTCTGTTTAGGCCTTTGTTCATGCTGATTCCTTCAGTAAAACGTCCTTTACTGCCTACAGATTGTTCAAGAGTTTTCAGCACTTTGGTTGAGTGTTTGCTGTTTGTTTGGGGCAGTGATGGGGACTGAACCCAGGGCCTCTTGCATGCTAGGTAGGTGCTCCTCCCCTGGGCCACCCCCTTGGATCTTAGCAGTCTTTTTAATTGGTTGTTCTAGCTCCACCCTTATTTATGACTGATGCCTTCTGCTTTGAATTTCACATACTTAGGTAGAAACCTGATCATTCCACAAAGACTTGAGAGCAAAGAGAGGTCTTACTGATCTTTGTTCTCTTTGGTTAGCAAGACACACGTTCAATAAGCAGCTGTCAGATCCATGAGTGAGTGAATGCACAATATTAATATTTCCGTGAAAAAAATGACAATCCATTTTGACTCCCTACTGGATTGTTTGAACTGAGTGCCTCCAAAATGGTACCAGAATAGTGTTTAAACTTGTCCATAGTATTTAATTAATAACAGAAAAGTTTGTTTTGGCTAAAGTCCTGTGAGGTCATTTTTGCTTTATGTAATAAATTTTAGTTAAAATGCCTTTTGGGAGAATTATTGTTGTCTTTGGAGTGTGTGTGTGTGTGTGTGTGTGTGTGTGTGTGTGTGTGTGTGTGTGTGTGTGTGTGTCATGGGGGTATTGTAGTTATGTTTAAAAGGGGGGAGTCCTTGAATGTTAAAACACAGACTGAACTATTTAAGAGCTGAAATTAGATGGTGTGGAATTTGCCTCAGAATAGCCCAGGAGAGTTAAGGAGAAATCATGAAATAAGAAAGCCCATGAGCTGATTGTGGTTGAAGCTAGGTGATGGCCATGTGGAGATTCATTAAGCTGCTCCCTTGGCTATGACCCATCTATACATTTCTTTCATAATAACAGTAAAAACTGTGTTGTATTTACAGGAGTTTTAGTGCAGGAGTCACACTTCACCAATAAACTTGAAACGACAGACTCAGGAATGCCCACACACTGCAGGAAGTCACAGGGGCCACAGTGCATACTTGCTCCATTTCTGATGGCTCTGCTTGAAGTTGTTGATTATCTTCCTGGGGGGGCAACATTCATTTTCCAGGATTGAACTGTGAACACATCCAAGCATAAACTCATTGTCTGTAACTGTCTATAATAGACTGGATGAAGGAAAAGATATACTGGGACACCAAGATCTCATTGGGACAACAGCTTGAGGTCGAAAAGGGGCCCTCTCCCCCCTCCCCCAGCATAAGTAAATGAAAAGGCCTTCCAGCTCCTGCCCCCCCCTTCTGCTCCATTGTAGCCGTTTCTATGAGTCCTGGTATTCCTCAGGTAAAGATACTGGGTAATTTATAGCCTGCCAAGTTAGACTTGAATTTCAAAACACCTTTTAAAAGTATAACTCAAATATTGTGGAGAATGTTCCTCACCACCTTTTATTTTTTCTTGCTAAACCTGGAAGCCTTATTCTTGGGGCTATGTGACATTGATAATCCTCACATTTAAGCTAGTTGGTTAATTAATTAAAGGACTACTTCCCATATTTATCTGATTTAATCATATTGAAATTCTCATTTAATTTCCTTCATGAAGAAAAAAGGCTCAATATGCTGAAAATAGAAACCCTCCTTATTAGGGAAACTTGTATTTTTTAGTCAAATTTTAAAAATTTTAAGTAAAATAAAACACACACTGCTAAAACAAAACCTAATGATGTATAAAAGGTTGATAACAAAAAGCAACTGACTTCTGCCATGGCCTCCTCCTGGTCTCTACTGTTTTATATTGTTATTCATTTAGGCTCTTTGAGTCAGGGCCTCACTGTACAATCTAAGCTGGCTTGAAACTCATGACCTAAATAGTGGGATTACAGGTCTGCACCATGGTGGCCAACTCTCCAGATCTTTTGCTCCACTTACTTCTTAGAGCCATGTAGCAGTGGAGAAGCCACCAAGCCCAGCGTTATCCTCATATCACTCAAAAGTAGTCTTGTTACAACTTCATGATTTATCAATTTGAGGTGCTCTGTGTTAAGTTTCATGCTAGATAACTTAATTCATCTAGTGGCTTTTCAATTTCTCTTTCTCATAAGTAGATTTAGTGAATCCTGCTGAAGTGTTTGTACTGTTAGCATGCATGTACTCACAGCAGAGCCCAGTAAGACATTATGATTATATTTTCTTTCTTTTATTCATTTGTAAGAATTGAGAAGTTCATTATTCCTTTCATGAAATCACTATTCATATTCCTTAACCATTTGTATAATCATTTGTATCAATTGTTCTATTTCAGCGTAATTCAAAGTAAGGTTCCATACACTGTCAGGGTCCACATCACCTGCAAATTTATTGCAGACACTGGAATAACTGGATAGCACATATGAAGAAAAACAACAGGGCCAGCAAGATGACTCAGTGGGTAAACGCACTTGCCACCAAGCCTGAAGAACTGAGTTTGATCCTCAGAGCCCACATGGTGGAAGTAGAAACCTAATCCTGCAAGTTATCCTCTAACCTCCACATGTGTGCTGTCTCACATGCCCCTGAATACACACACACACAAACACACACACACACACACACACACACACACACACACACACACATACACGAAATACTTGAAAAACTTTTTAAACAAAAATCGTATTTTGGGGCTGGAGAGATGGCTCAGCAGTTAAGACACTGGCTGTTCTTGCAGAAGACCTGGGTTCGAATCCCAGAACCCACATGGCAGCTAACAACTGTCCGTAACTCCAGTCACAGGGGATCTGACAGCCTCTTCTGATGTCCACGGGCATTGCATGGCATGGGTGCACTGACCAAATGCAGGCAACACATGCATACACATAAAAAAATTTTTAAAAATATCATATTTTAGTATGTTAAAATGAATACTTCAAATACATTAAGATAATTACTAAATATTTCCTAGTTATCTGTCCATTTCTTTGAATAAAAATCAAAGTTGAAATACTCTCTTGCTCTAACTGAAATTTTAGAAACTCAGATTTGCAGTGAATTTGTGCTGTTCTTAAGAAATATTACTGAGAATTCACTATCAGTGTATGATTTGTGATTTATATTTTCTACCAAAGTTAAGAAACAAAAACCACTTTTTGTTTGATTTTTTTTCTAAAGGCCTTTAGTGTTACTTATCCCTCCCCATATCCCTCCTCTTCCCTGCCCTCCCATTTCCCACCCCATTTAACCCTTCCTGCTCTAATGTTCCCCTTTCCCCTTCATATTGCTGCATTCTACCCCCACTCCTGGGAAGCTTGCCCTGCCTCCCCCGCCATAGCCATTTATTAGTTTCTTGACTTCTCTGGATTTTCAAATTGAGATGTGCATATCTAAGATTTCAAAGTTAGCATCCAGCTATGACAGAGAACATGCAACATTTGTCTTTCTGGGTCTAGGTTACCTTACTTAGAATGATTATTTTCAGTTCCATCCATCTGCCTGTGAACTTCATTCTTTTAAGAACTAAATAATATTCCATTGTGCATATGTACCATAACTTTATTATCCATTCATCAGTTGATAGACATCTAGGTTGACTCTGACTTTTGGCTATATGTAAAGGGTAGCAATGAAAGTGGATGAACAGGTGTCTCTGTAGTAGAATATAGAGTCCTTTGAGTATATGCCCAAGAGTAGTATGGCTGGGTCATATGGTAGATCAGTTTCAAGCTTTTTGAGGAATCTTCACACCGATTTCCATGGTGACTATACTAGTTTACACTGCCACCAGCAGTGCAAACTAGTATTCCCCTTTCTCCACATCCTTACCAGCGTTTGTTGCTGTTTGTTTTTTAGATCTTTGCCATTCTGAGTTGTGTAAGATGAAATCCTACAGTAGTTTTAAGCTGCATTTTCCCAATGACTGGAGATGGTGAACATTTTTAAAAGTATTTTTCAGCCTTCTGTGTTGTATCTTTTGAGAACCTGCACAGTTCCTTGCCCCACTTTTTAATTGGGTTGGTTTTTATTGTTGTCATTTAGTTTTTTGAGTTCTTTGTATATTCTAGATACTAACCCTCTGTCAGAGAGACAGCTGGTAAAGATTTTTTTCCATTCTGTAGGTTGCCTCTTCACTCAAATGATGGTTTCCTTTGATGCATAGAAGTCTTTTACTTTAACATGGTCCCATTTGTTAATTGTTGGACTTAGTGACAATGCTATAGAACTCTGTTCAAAAAGTCCTTTCCTGTGCCTATAGGTCCAATGTACCTTCTTCTCTATCTGATTCAGGATATTGGGTCTTATGTTGAGGTCCTTGATCCATTCAGAGTTGAGTTTTGTGCCTGGTGAGAGATAGGGATTTTGTTTTATTCTACATGCCCTTATCCACTTTCACCAGCACCATTTGTTGAGCATGGAGGTCTTCTCTCAAGTGTGTATTTTTGGATTAAAAAAAATCAGGTGGCTATAAATTGGTGGATTTAAATCTGTGTCCTCAATTCTATTCTGATCAGGAATGGAGAGAGTGAACATCCATGCTTTGTGCCTGATTTTAATGGGAATGCTTTGTTTTTCTCCATTTAGTATGATGCTGGCTGTGGGCTCATGGTATATTACCTTTATTATATTGAGGTATGTCTCCTGTACCCCTATAGTCTCCATGACTTTTATCATGGATGAATGTTGGATTTGTCAAAGGCTTTTTCTGCATCAAATGAGATGATCATGTGGTTTCTGTTCTTGAATCTTTTTATGTGGTGGATTACATTTATTGGTTTATATATATATTAGACCATCCCTGCATCTGTGGAATGAAGCCAACTTGATCAGGATGGATGATCTTTTTGATGTTTTCTGCATTTGGTTTACAAGTATTTTATTGAGAATATTTGCATTTATGTTCATCAGAGAGATTGGTTTATAATTTTTTTGTGTTGGTGTTTTGTATGGTTTGGGTAATAGAATAATACTGGCTTCACAGAATACTTCCTTCATTTTCTATTTTACAGATTAATTTGAGGAGTATTGGTATTAGTTCTTCTTTGAAGGTTTGGTAGAATTCTGCATTGTATCCATCTGGTCCTGGTTTCTTTATAGTTTGGAAGTTTTTAATACTGTATCTATCTTATTGGTTGTTATGGGTCTATTTAAATTATTTGTCATTTTTATTTAATTTTGGTAGGCCATGCATATCTAGAAATTTATCCATTTCTTATAGATTTTCTAGTTTAGCAGAATATAGATTTATTAAAGTATGCCCTTATGGTCTTCTGAATTTCCTCCAGATCTGTTGTACTATGTCCCTTTTCATCTTTGAGTTTATTAATTTGCATCATCCCTCTCTTTCTTTTGGCTAATTTGGCTAAAGGTTTGTCAATCTTCTTAATCTTTTCAAGGGACCAGCTCTTCATTTTATTGATTCTTTGTATTATTTCAGCCTTGGTTTTATTTATCTGTTCCCATCTACTCTTTTTAGGTGTTGTTTGCTTTGGTTCTCCAAGGTTTGTAGGTGCATCATTTATTAATTTATTTGAGATGTTTCTCATTTTCTGGTGTAGGCACTTAATGCTGTAATTTTAATCTTAGGACACCTTCTTTATGTCCCAATGGTTTGGGAATGTTGTGTTTTCATTTTCATTCAACTTTAAGAAAATTTTAATTTCCTTCTTCATTTCTCCTATGATCCAATTTTCATTCAGTTATGTGTTGTTTAGCTTCCATGAATTTGTGTACTTTTCTCCAGTTTTATTATTGTTGATATCTAGCTTTATTATTTTGTGGACAGGTAGGATACAAGATGATATTTCAATTTTTTTTTCGGTCTTTTTGAGACAGGGTCTCCCTGTAGCCCCAGCTGTCCTGGAACTCACTATGTAGACCAGGCTGGCCTTGAACTCACAGAGATCTGCCTGCCTCTGCCTCCCAAGTGCTGGGATTAAAGGCGTGCGCCACCACACCCGGCGATCTTCTGGTTTTTATAGTCTCTGTTGAAAAGACAGCTGTTATTCTGATGGGCCTGCCTTTATATGTGACTTGCTCTTTCTTTCTCACAGCTTTAAATATCTTTTCTTTGTTCTGTGCATTTAGTGTTTTCTAGTCCTGTCTACTTGGTGTTCTGTATGCCTCTTGTACCTTCATAGGTATCTCTTTCCTTAGGTTTGGGAAATTTTCTTCTATGATTTTATTTAAAATATTTTCTTTTATTAAAAGTTTTAGGCCAGGTATGGTGGTGCACACCTTTAATCCCAGCACTCGGGAGGCAGAGCCAGGTGGATCTTTGTGAGTTCAAGGCCAGCCTGGTCTACATAGTAAGTTCCAGGACAGCTGGGGCTACAGGGAGACCCTGTCTCAAAAAGACCAAAAAAGAAAAAGAAGTTTTTATTAGGACTGGAGCGACAGCTCAGCTGTTAAGTGCACTGACTGCTCTTGCAGAGAAGCCAGGTTTGATTCTCAACACCCACATGGTGGCTAACAACCATCTGTAACTCCAGTTACAGGGGAATCTGATGCCCTCTTCTGACTTTCATGAGCATTAAGTGAAACTGATGCACTTACATACATGTGGGCAATACACTCATACTCATAAAATAAAAATAATAAATAAAATATATATTTTTAAAGTTTTTATTAGAAATGTTTGGTTTTGACCTAGGTTTCTTCTCTTTCTATGCCTATGATTCATGAGTTTAGCCTTTTTACATACTGCTTTCCTAAGTTATTTTTGATCTGACATTTTCTTTTACTGAGTGATCAATTTCCCCAAGCTTGTCTTCAAATTCTTATATTCTCTATTCCATTTCTTCCACTTTCTTTTTTGTTTCTTTCCTCTACACTTTTTGTTTGAGTTTCTGAGAATTTTTTTTTAGGTTTTATTTCAGAGTGGCTTTTCTTCAGAGATCTACCCTTTATTGAATTCTAGTTATGTTTTGAATTGTTTTCATTGCACTGTTTATGTTTCGATGGTCTTCATGCAGTTTTTTATTCATGTCCTCTTTAGTTCCTTGATCATATTTATAATTGCTATTTTAAATCATTGTCTTGGGGAATCCACTTGGTTATTATTCTCAGGAAACATTATAATAGGATTGTTACCTTCTATAGTAGGCATATTATCTTGGTTATTCATATTGTTTGAGTTTTTTCACTGAGATCTGGGCAACTGGACTTGTTTCTTGGAATGTGCAAGTGATCTTATCCTTGTTGAATATATGTCTGCATGTTGTTTCCCCAACTTGTTGGGTGTATTAGTCACTTTTCTGTTGCTGTGATAGAAACACTGACCCAAGCAGTTTATAGAAGGAAGAGTTTATTTGAGCTTACGGTTCCAGGGGAATTACAGTCCATCATGACAGGGAGGCATGGTGGCTGGAGGTGGCTGGAGCAGGAGCAGCAGAAGTGAAGCTTTCACATCATCACACAGGAAGCAAGAGAGTGACTGGAGATCTGGCAAGGTTTAAGAACTCTCTAAGCCCACCCATAGTGACATGCTTCCTCCAGGACATCCACACCTTCTAAAACCTCTCAAAACAGCACCATCATCTGGGGACAAAATGTCCAAACACTTGGAGCCTATGGGGGACATTTTCATTGGGTTATGGCACAGCTGAGTAGTTACTGGAGTTCAGTTTTGGGGACACTTATGTTGATGTACAGTTGAAGTGGAAGAAGTGGTCTCCATTCAGGAAAAGATAGTGACAACTTTTTAGTTGAGATTCCAGGATTGACTGCACAGGGTCCTGGATTAGCAGGGTTTGATGGGGCTGTGAGGTGAATATGTTGGCTGGTAGATTAGAGTGGGAGTTTGCAGGTCTGGCATGCACAGGGATTAGGTGGGCTCAAGGAGGTCTCATATACAAAGTTCAGGACCCCAAGTATGGGGCAGGGACAGATCCCAAAGATCCAGGCTGGGATAAGAGCCTGCCAAGACAGGAGGGGTGCATAGATCTGGGATGGGATAGGATCCCCTTGATCTGAGGATGTCTAAGAGCTAAGATGGTGGAGTGCTAGGCAGTCTCAGGAATGGAGCTCTAGACTGAAAGTCTGGGGCAGGGAAGGATCCCAGAGACCCAGACTGGGCTGAGAGCTGAGATCTGTTAAAAAAAAACAAAACACTTTACAAATATGTCAAGTTTTAACTTTATACTAGGAGTGTGACTCAGTGATAAAGCATGTGCTTAAGAAGCTCAAGGCCCTGTAGTCAGTCTCCAGAACAAAATAATCCAAAACACAATGCTTCAAATGTATCATAGACCCAAACATAATACTGAAAGTCACAAAGCCTCCAGAAAATGTTGAAATAATTCCATGCATTGTAACGGACCACAAAGCAATAAAGCTCAAAATCAACACTGGACAAAGCCTTAGTCACTACGCAAACTTGTGGCAATTGAACAACACACTCTTAAACAATGAGTGGATCAAAAGAGAGATTAAGTGCACCCGTGTCGTGAAATGTCTGCAGAGGACAGAAGAGCCTATCGGATGCCCTGGAACTGGAGTTATGGACAGTTGTTAGCTGCCATGTGGGTGCTGGGATTCGAACCTGGGTCTTCTGCAAGAACAGTGTTCTTAACCACTGAGCCATCTCTCCAGCCCCCACATTAAAACTTTTTTAAAAATAGTCAATAAACAGAAAACCACCCAAATGATCATCAATGGGTAGGTGGAAAAACAAATTATGATATAGCCATACAATGAAATTCTACTTAACTATAAAGAAAGGATCTTTTGTTTCACCTTACAAGATGGATGAATTTCAAAATAATTATACATCAAGGGGTCATATCAAAAAGAGTATATATTGTGGGATTTTATTTATATAAAATTACTTTTATAGTGTAACCTGGATATTCCTCCATAAAGCTGGAGTTGATCCATGGCAAGCATGAGCATGTGGAGCACACTGGGAAAAAGGAGTGGAGCTGCTGCTATATTGAGCACAGGGAAATGGTGAGTGAGAGAGGCCAATGGCGGGAGATGGATGGCACATGCATTTCAAATATGGAAACGGAAAAGCCTATAAGAATCCATGTTTTTGTAAGTCGCCCCCTCCCAAATGTCATATAAGCTAAGCAAAATCCAAATAGAATGTCTTATGTCGGTCTGTCAATCTGCGTCAGGGCCAGGAGACCCTAGAGTCCTCAAAGGGAGGGTGCGAGTCCCCCGGGGAGGGAAAAGGGAAAAAATTTGGTAAAACAATTGGTACAGCCTGGTAGGATGATGCTGGAAATGACAAACTGCATGAGTTCAGGAAAAGCAAGGGGGCTAGCAGCAGTATTCACCTGGGTCATACAATGGATCATAGAATATATAACTAGAATGATGTGGGGCACACAGACATGGATGGACTCAAAGGGGAAAATCCCTGGGCCACGGCCATCCTGTAAATGTGGGAAAATAGTTCAGTTGCTTGTATGTGAAAATTCTTTAATGATCATAGAGAGCCTAGAAAAAATTTTACAAGCTTTGGACCCAAGAGGGAAATCCAAAGAAGGGGCATGGCCACTTTGCAAAATAAAAGATTTGTCTGAGACAAAGCCCAGCCCAGCTGAAGCTGAAAAGGCTAAGGAGTTACTGACAAATTCAGTCTCAACCTCAGAGCTTGAAAGAGAGAAAAATCAGGAGATTTTAATTTGCATAAGGTTAGGGGACCAAGAGTCAAAAGACCCAGAAAAAAAGACAGATAGTAATGAGAAAAGAAACAACCTAAAATAACAGTAGCTAAAGCTGCCCCTCAGATTCAACAACTTTGATGCAAAAAGGAAAAAGAGTTAACAGTACTGTAGCTAGGAGAAAATACTCCACACTGGAGCTGTTGAAACTAGGAAAGACTTACAAACAATCAAAGAGCTCCTCACCATACAGCTCATGAGGGTATGGGACATGGGAATAAATAATGTCAGTTTAAGTCCTTTGGAAGCATCACAGCTGAGTTATATAATCACCCATCTGTCCTTCAGACATAGGCTGTTCAATCTATGCTCCAGAGGGAGCAGTCCCTAATGGAATGGCTCGTACAAGGTATTAAAGATACATGGTCATCACCAATGGAGAATCCCAAGATTAGCAGGGGTTGGAGGACTATAAAAGAGGGATAGGCATTACTGAGAGAACTAGGTATGAGAAAAGCAATATATCATGCCCAGTTTTCTGGGCAGATAGGGCTGTGTTCATGAGAAATATAAAGGAAAGCTTAATTCGACTGGGACCTCAAGAATGGTACAGAGCTTTAATGGTTTTGCTAAGTCCTTTAATGGGAAAGGACTGTTATAAAGTGAGGGAGGTTTTGGCAGATCTAAGTGACTCAAACTAGGTTGTAAAAAGTGTCTGTAGAATAACAGAGAAATCTGCAAGTGATATAAAAAAGACCAGACAGAATAAATGGTCCGTTTGCGTTACTTGAAGACAACTATGGCAAGATTTATGTCGAGCCCAAATTCCCTAAGAAAAAACTGATAGAAAACCAATTTCAGTACTAAGGAGTTTCTGGAAGGCTTCAAAACCCTAGAACAGTTCACAAAAGGCATTCAGAGGATAAAAACCATCCCAGGGGTGGTTAAGGATCCCCAAAATTAAATAAGGTGCATTTCTCTCCTGAGAAATGCTATGCTAAGGGAAGCAGTTTTTCCCACCAGGGCCTCCCCCAGCAGTCAGGTAAGGTCAGTGGAGAGGTGGCAGATATGGCTATATCCAGGAGGCACACCAAGGGCTTGCCTGACTCAGGGAACAAACAAGTGCAGCAGGAACAAGAGAGACCCTCTGCCTTCTTAGCCCAGTACAGGGTCAGGCAACTTGAGCCAGCACCTGTAAATGTATCAAGGATAAAAAGATACAAAGAGACTCCATGCAAAATCCTCAGAATACAGAATGACTCTGGGGGATAACTAAAAATAGTAAAGAACTAACCAAATTACTGCCTCTTACCCATGCTATGGTACCTAACAGAGATCTATGGAGAAAGCAATTAATACAAATGGATAAAACCTTTCCACACTGTGTTAGACCTTGTCTATGATTGATCTAATATATGATGTTAACCTTTGAGTGTTTTGCAGATGTGAAATCCATTTGAAAGATATCAAGTACACCTGAAGAAACAAAGTCCAACTATAGCTGTTAGATTCTTGGAAGTTTTATGGTTGGATAAGACACAAGTAATACTCACCAAAATGGTTGGGAAAAGCCTACAACACCTAATCTTGTATAAAAATAAAAACAGAGGCTTCCAAAACTGTACAACTGTTAAGAAAATCTACAGTATTGGGGTGGGTTGTCCCCCTATAAGCTGTTGGTCAGAGAAATCCTAGAGGTCTTCAAATTAACCAAGGTGATTGCCACTAATGTCAGTTGTAAACTAGAAAGGTTGGTAAGGCCATGTTGCTGAAGACCTTGTATGATGTGAGCATGGGAGAAGAAGAGACAGAGCCAAGACTAAGCTGAAAACTCCATGCCACTGGATGGATGGCTTTCATAGTGCCAGAGGCTCTATGTAGATGGTAGGGGGAAAAGGATCCCCTATGATTCTGCTCAACAATGGACCCCACATGCTGCACACTATGGACACGCCAAAAAATGCCTGCTAGTGCAATAATGGCTTGACTAACATACGTACAATTGACAAAGTTCTAATTGGATAAAGCCTGCTCCTAGGGGGTGGAACACACATCTGGTGCTGTAGACCAGGCCAACCCCCTGTGTCAGGGAAGGCTATAGGCCCCAGCAGGGAAGCCATTGTAAGTATACTATTTAATGAATATGGTACACCTACTGGGATATTTTCTAGGCATTTGTATTTACATTGTGTTTGATTAGATGTGTCTACTTCCTTCCATTTGTCTTTATATTAGAGGAAACACCACTGAGATAGATCAGAGACCATGTCTTGAAGACAAATGATGCGGAGGCCCAAAAGGTCAATAATTTGCCATGATACAAGAGAGCTCATCCTGCACCTTTCATCCCCTTCAAGGCTCAGGGACCCCATAGAAGAGGTGGCGGAAAGTTTGTAAGAGCTGGAGGAAGGGGTGGAGTGTAACACGGATGTTCCTTTGAAAAGCTGGAGCTGATCCAGGGCAAGTGTGAGTGACGTGGAGCACGCTGGGGAAAAGGGGTGGAGCTACAGCCATATTGTGCATGGGGAAATGGTGAGCAAGAGAGACTGGGACAGGAGATGGATGGCACATGCACTTCAAATATGGAAAAGGAAAGGCCTATAAGAATCTGTTTTTGTAAGTCACCCCCTCCCAAACGTCATACAAACAATGAAAAATCCAAATAGAATGTCTTATCTCAGTCTGTCAACCCATGTCAGGACCGGGGGACCCTAGAGTCCTCAGAGGGAGCATGTGTGGCCCCCCCAAGGAGGGAAAAGGGGAAAATTTGGTGAAAGAGTATTTTACTATTTTTTTTTTTTTGGAGTATGATGTGGGGTGGCAGGGTGTGCACACATGCCATGTTGTAAAAATGGATACCAGAAAACAACTTTGTAAAGTTAGTTTTCTCCTATTTTTATATTGATTCTGAGGATTGACCTCAGGTCATCAGGCTTTTGTGGCAAGCACTTTTACCTATTGAGCCATCTCAGAATCCTGAAATTCTTGACTATGTACATGAATTTACTATGATGTTTAAAAAAAAAATCAATAGTTTCTTAGGGAGGGGAAGGAGTATTCACAGGTACAAGCAAAAACAATCTAGGGTGATGATGGGATATTACAAGTATATTAAGTTACAAAAATATCAAATTTGGGGGCTTAAAAGCTAGCTCAGCAGTTAAGAGCACTAGCTGCTGCTGCAGAAGACCAGGGCATGGTTTCTAGCTCCCTCAGGGTGGCTCACAGCAGTCTATAAACTCCACTTCCAGAGAATCTGATGCCCTCTTCTGGTCTCTGTGAGCACTGCACACACATGATGCAGGCAAAACACTCATATACTTAAAGATGAATAGATCTAGGGGCTGGAGAGATGGCTCAACAGTTAAGAGTATTGGCTGCTCTTTCAGAGGACCTGAGTTCAATTCCCAGCACTCATACAGCAGCTCACAACCATCATAAATCCAGTTCTGGGGAATCTGATGCTCTCTTCTAACCTCCATGGGCATTTCACAACATGGATGCACTTACATGCATGCAAGCAATACATTTGTACATATAAAATAAAAATAATAAATAAAATATTAAAAGAATAATAAAATACAGGCTCATCCTGGTGGCGCACAACTTTAGTCCCAGCACTTGGGAGGCAGAGGCAGGCAGAGCTCCATGAGTTCAAGGTCAGCCTGGTCTACAGAGTGAGTTCCAGGACAGCTGGGGTTACAGGGAGACCCTGTCTCAAAAAAGACCAAAATATGAATAAATAAATAAATAAATAAATAAATGAAAAATAAACATTTAAAATATATACATCAAATTTTGCATTTCAAATATGTGCCATTTGGCAGTTTGTTGTATGCCTCTTAAGCCTTGATAAATTGGTTTTCTTGTTCATAAGCTTGTTGTGTGGGTAGAGGGATAGGGAGGCAATTAGTCTTTTCAAGCAACTTCACAAGGTAGTGGGGAGGATGAATTGTTTTTTCAACCATTAGAAGGGTGATTACATTGTCAATAGGCTACAATACAAAAGAAAAGTTCATGGAAAGAGAAATGTAAATTGAGAAATGTTTGTTGATAGCTTATTTGGTCTGCAGCAATTTAAAAGTTGTACCATTTTCATCAAGATAGGAAAATAAAGCTTTGGGTACTTTGTGTGTTCAGTTGGTGGTGACAACTTGCTCATTCCACATTTCCCCACAGTGATTTGTTGATGGGCGTTGACACCTACATAGGTTTTCAACACCCAGTGAAGCCATCTATTCAGTTGCTTTGACATTTGAGCTATGATCAGTTGTTGTTTCTTTCTTGGAAGAGTCTGTTGACCGCGATGCTAATAGAAGCTTCTTCTTGCAATCTCTTCTCTCAAGTGTCTCAGGACATCCTTATCTCTGTTCTTGCCCACTATCACTTCTTTTCTGCAATGGCTAGAGTTTCTAGAGGAGATTGGAAAGATTGGTTCAGGGCTGCTGATTCTGTTCCTTTCCCATCACACCTTTCGTGTCAAGCTTCTGTGGTGACCAGGAATTTCTAGGGTAGCTCCGGTATCAAGCCATTTCAGAAATTGCTTCATGTGATAACAAGTTATTTGGGTCCTCAAGGAATTCTACGCATCTTAAATTGAATATTTTGGGGTTGTTTGGAGATGGCAAAAGCTTCCCTCCACTTATGAGTGCCCCCAACAAATTTGTCCCAAACCCTGAGAATTATGGTAAGTTGAGCACTTTGGATTGCCTGTCACTTCCTCAAAACCCTGATGCTTTAGCATACTGTAAATGATGACAATATGTTGGGACATTCTAGCTCTGTGTTCATATACAAACCAAATTACATAACTGTGGCTCTAATTAAAGCTAGAGGACTTACATTAACAGAGCTTGGAAATCAGTGGAAATCTAGGACTGGAATGAAGAAAAGTTGTTCAATCAACTGCAAGTCAACACTACTTTCTAGAAGGTGGCATGTCTCAGTCTGTTTTCTATTTCTATAACAAAGTGTCATAGGTTGGGTTACTTATAAAGGAAAGAAGTTTACTTTGGCTTATCATTCTAGAGGCTTAGAAGTCCAAGAGCACCACACTGGCATCCAACTGGCATTTGGTGAGGGCTTCATACTGTATCATGGCACTGTGGAAGGGGAGAAAGGCCACAAAAGAAGTGAGACACACAGAAGAAGCTATGCTTACTTTTTAAACAGCCTGCTCATGATAACTAACCTTTCTCCAATCCTGCAAAATCAACATTAATCCCTTTGGCAGGTTGAGGTTTCAAAGACCTAAACACCTCATAAAAGTTCCACCACCTCTACAAATTTTTACATTGGTGACCAAATTTCAACAATGAATTCTGGAGGAGGGAAACTGTATGGAAACCAAGCTGTTGAGCATTCATTCCTGTAGACCTTAGTTGTGCCTGAAAAAGCAAATCATCTTTGCAAACCTCATGACAAACTCTGGTAGGCATTTACATTGGACTCACACTTTTTAAGAAAGTCATGAAATTATGCTCCTTTTAAGTATTAAGAGTTTGTGCTCAAAATATAATTTGAGGTATAAAGTCCAACCATGTTACACTTCCTAATATCATGGCCTTTTAAACAGAAAATGTGAAATAGAAGATGTTGAAATTATTTATGACTTTAGCTAGAGATTTGGCAAGCTTTAGCTCTTCTCTTGATAAATCATCCAAAACTGAGCAGCATTTGTATTCAACTAAGATAAAGCCAGAATTAATAGGGTAGTGTCCTCTGAAAGTGTATATTGCTAATTCTTAATGACATGACATTATTTTCCCTAACAGATACATTTAATATCCTGGAAGAGTAATATATTAGGAAATAAGTGCCACTGTGCTATCATATCCCTGTAGAGGGCCACCTACATACAAAACTGTCATCTTTCTCTTTTTTGTCATTTATTCATGTTTGCCTCTTAGGAATTGTCACCTTTTGTCCAAAGTAATAGACCAAAAAGTGTCCTAAATGACTTCTTTGTACGAACTAGTACAGGGTCATGCACCCATTAAATGCTCATTAAGTTGAACTGGTAACAGGGATTTTCTTGGAAATTTTCCAGTCTCTATTAAGAAATGCAGTAGATTGTATTTCTTCAGAGCTGTCTCAGTTTGAGTTCCCCCCTTCCAAAAAGAAACCAGACCCTGAGACATGAAATTAGGTAGAAATAACTTCTTTATAATGACATAATAATTTATGTCAGGAAGCATTCAGGGTAAATTAGGGATATGACAGAAGGGAAGAGGGAAATCCAACAAAGAGGAAATTAATAATTAGGTTACCTCTGTAGGCAACTGAGGCACATCAGGATGCTGGGGACCTGTGGGAGACTTTGTGAAGCATACCTCAGAAGCACCTGGGTAACTGGGCTGTCAGCTTCCTGACATCAGTTCTCCCTGGCTGAGTGTCATTTCTGTGGGATAAATCTCTGTGTTAAGGTCAAACAGATGCCAGTAACTAGAAACTGTTCTTGCAAAGAGACATGCATGAAGACTATGGGCACTTAAGGAGACTGACAGTAAGTGGCCTCTTGGATGGGCCAAGTGAATATGTGGGGAAGAGCAGTAACAGCATCTGCCTCAAGAACTCTGATTTAATACAAATAGATTCCAGCAACACACCACACACACACACACACACACACACACACACACACACACACACACACACACGACCTCGGTTCAAATCTTCACATTGAAATTTACTACAGGTTTAGCATTGAGTTCTTTACCTGGGAGAATATTACTCTACTACCTACCCAGTGGGTGCTCTGGGTCCAGGGATATTAGGAGTGCTCAAGGGCTCAAGGAGAAGTTGTATTTCTATAGTAAACACACTGATTTTTCTGTCTCATAAAAACGTCTGCTTGTTCAACATAGCTCGTAGCTGCTTGCCTTCCCTCAAGCCATCTCTATGAGGCTGCTGTTGACCTTCCTTTTAGAACTGAGATATAAGGTTTATAACTGCTATTTCTTCATAGTCTCTAGAAAGAAGATGCCTCATTTGGGTGATTACTCCCCTGCTCAAAGCACATTACTTTCAGAAAAAGACCAACCTTTAAAATTTTGAGACAGGGTCTCAGTATGTAGCTCTGGCTTACCTATAACTCTTTATGTAGAGCAGGTTAGCCTGGAATCTGCCTGTTTCTGCCCACTGAGCTGTAAGATTAAAGGCACGCAGCATCATATCCAGCCCAAGGCCAACATTTTAAACATGAGGTACAAATCCCTAAAAAGCCCAGCCCTGCCACTGTTAACTTTCCTTTCCTACATTGCTCTCGTTAAGCTTCTTGTGTACTCTGCATCTGTTTGCCGCAGTATCTTTACTTATATTGTCCTTCCAGGAATGCCTCTCAACACTTGCTTCTAAAGGCTAATCTGGCCTTCCACCACTAGGACCTTCTATAGGATAAGATTCTCCTAGTCTCCCTGTTTGGACCCTTACCACCACCCCACCCCATCACCCATCACCCACAGCCTGGTTAAGTAGGGAACTGGCTTCTAGGTATATACCATTCCTACACTAAGGAGCGAAATTACTGAACACAAAAACTTCTTGGGATGAGGGAAAAAAATTAACCATTTATTCCTATAGCAGTGAAAACAAACCAGTCTATCATAACTATCACATCAAAAGTTGGCTCTATAGTCTTATCCTTATCCATTTATTTGTAGTATAGGAAAATACTGTTTAATGTTCAGAATTCCTCTCACATGTGTATTATCCTTGTAAGACATTACTATACTTCCCCTCAGTGGAATATGTCACAAGCTGCTTTGGCCACAGGTCTTTTCTTTGTGTGTTTCCATCAATGAATTGGTTTAGTAATGCTGGCTCTTATTTTAATTCATCCAGAACAAAATATAGAATTATGCTAACAGTTTCTTTGAACAAAGCCCCAAAACACTGACTGCAAACAGGAGACATTATACAGGAATGCACAAGGTTTATATTTTAAATTCTGTATTCAAAAGAATCTGTCAAGAACTTCCACAGTGTGACTCCCACCAAGCCTCCTGCTTTCTGAAAGTCCACTGGCAACAGGAGCAAAATGAGCTTTAAAAATACATAATGGACTAGCAAGGAGAATGTTGAGGATGCTTCATGCTGTCTATTCATATGTGACCTTATCACAGGCTTCTTGCTCTGAAAAGGTGAAGCTAAGTGTAAAAGAGAGAAGAGCTGTCATTCTGCTTGACTGACTTTATCCTTTGAGGATTTGAGAATAAAATATTCTCCCAGGCTGGGGAGATGGCTCATTGAGTAAAATGCTTGTCGTGAAAATGTGAAGGCCAAAGTTCGGATCCCTAGCACCTGCATAAAAAGCTAGGCAGGCATGGTGGCCCCTGTAATCTCAGCACTTGGGAGTCGGAGACAGAGCTTTGGGTTCAGTAAAAACTCTGTCTCAGTAAAAAGGGTGATGAGCAATCAAGGGAGATCCTCATGTCAACCTCTGGCCTCCACAGGCACCCATGTAACCCACACACATGTGAACACAGACACAGACACACACACAGACACACAGACAGACAGACAGACACACACACACACACACACACGAGTATCTTCCCTCAAATTAAGTTTTAATGGCCTAAAAGAAACTGATGTTCATGAAAAAAAGCATGCAGAGTCCTTGCTCTAATCTGAACAGATCTCTGTGGAGAAATTAATCACATTGATCTTCTAGCATCAGCAGTGAAATAGGGCTCAGTGTGTGAAACTATACTGAAGCTATTTTGTTATAGTCATCTGCAACCAAATGCCACAGCTATACACACTCAAGGAATCTAAAGGTATCTAGCTCAAGGAGCTCATCTGGTGATCTGAAGCTTTTAATTGAGCTTTTCCAGGGATGCAGGCAAGTGTAAGAAGCAGCAGTGCTGTCTAGCTGCCAAGATTTATCTGTGTCCTCCCTGTCAGCCAACATTCCCGTTGTGCTTTATAACATGCCACCATTAGCCAGAAATTGTGCACTATTAGCATGGGAATTTGTTTGTCTGCTGGATGGAGGATTTTCACACCCCTGCCAATGAAATGTTAGACTTGGGAAACTCCATTTTTCCCATCCTCTTCCAAAGAAGAGGACTCGGCAGCCAAAATTGTGCTATGTGATTTGCTTGCTGACTACAGTTGTGCACGTGAGCTAAAATGGTCTTAATCATGTTCTTTCCCTTAGTGATTTGGAATTGGAATGTCTAAAGGGGAGTGTAACAGGCTCTTAAAAGCTGCTAAAAAGCGTGGACTCCCACCTGGGGCCTAGAAGGTAAAAAACAGGATGAAAGCCTGGCATCTCTGCTTTTCTGTTGCTTCTGCCTTCTTACTTTGGTCACCAGTGTACCTGTGGAAGTAGCCATGCTAACCACTCAAGGAGTGTGTACCTAAAAACTGGTGAGATCTAATCTAGCCCATTCCCCTTCAAGGGTAAAAGTATGAGGAATTATTTCCCAGTATTTCTACATGTTGGTCAAACATAGTTCTGTGGACAGTGAAAAATATGTTGTGTGTGTGTGTGTGTGTGTGTGTGTGTGTGTGTGTTTTATTTAATCCACAAGAATTTGAAAACAGACTTAAAGATTTCTGGGAAAATAATATTTTAGTGTATTTGCGATTTCATCTTTAGTCAACATAAATATTACCTGTCACTTTTCAAATAGAATTCATGAAATTACAATCTAACATTGAGCTTAAAGTATTTGACCATGTCTTTTTCCTAGTCTTCCATAGGCCCTACATGTCTGACACATCACAATCTAGCCTTATTCATGTCATCACTTTTTGGCAAAACCTACATTTGTGAGTTGACTATTTTCAGGAATAAAGCACCTCAACAGCAAAATTAGAGCCAAATTATCTGAATGAGTACCTTGAGAAGACACTGAGAACTGCAACTACTTCCATCAAACCAGATTTTCTATTTCTATTCTAGGACTCAGGTCCTTATATTTGCTCAGCAAGCTCTCTTACCCATTGAGCTGTCTCCCCAGCCCTCAAACCATAGATTGATACATTATTTTCTCAAATATAATGTCAAACATCCTATTAGTTTTATGTGGCTATCATTAATTTTACATTTGTAATAAAAGTACTTTAAAATCAGTAAAGTTTTGTTGCTTAAATATATTAATTTGCTTTATTACTGATTTGCAAACTTGGGACCTACTCAATGATTTAAAAAGACTCTCCAAACAGAGCACTGTGCAATTAGGATATTAGCCTGAAAAGAGCAAACCCTTAGCCTCTCCCTCCTGTCTGCCAACCAGTCTTAAAGATACCCTCAGGCTACCATCATGTGCCCTCTTCCACTCCAACTTGTCTTCAGCTTTCTGTATTTCTCAACATCTACCTCAGTTTCCCAGTTTGTTCCCCTGCCTCTAATCCTGGCTTTACTCCATATAGGACACAAGTCCAGAGCTCTAATCTTTGATGTACTAAAGTATTTTTGTCTCCACAATAAACAGGAAGTTCTTCGATGTCAGGTATATATTTTTCATGTTTTATCCACAGAGCTCGGAGGTGTATCTAATATATGGCAGCATTCAGGCAATGCTGCTGAAAGCAAAGAAAATGAATGGAAGTATATGACACACATACAACAGCAGGAATATTAATGCTAAATCTTGCGTACTCCCACTTCAGTCAATGTGCTCCACAATTCTCATTAGCATTACAGGCTAGTGAGAAAAAGAAGCCAGATGGGCCTAGAGGGAGTTGATTCTCTTCTGGAAGCCACAGGTTCTGCATCCACTATAGCTTAAGCAGTTTTTATTTGTTTGTTCGTTTGTTTGAGATAGGGTCTCACTATGTAGCCCTGGCTGGTCTGGAGCTCACTATATAGAGCACATTGACCTCAAACTTGTGGTGATTGTCTTGTCCCTGCCTCCTAAATGCTGGGATTACAGGTGTACACTAAACTCCAGGTTTCAAATCACTCTGATATTCACTTTCATTGGAATCCTTGGAAATGGTTACTGCCTCCTTCCCCCAGTTCATCACGAATACCACTTTGAATACCACTTTCTTTGCTTCTAGATTCCACTTTCCTTGTCAACAACCCTTGATTTCTCTTTTTATCTTTTGTTTTCTACTTTATAGTAAAATGAGCATCATTCTCAGCCTCAGTGCCCCTGGAAATAACTCTTCCAGCCAAATCATCTTCCACGTTCACCAGACATCAGTATCCTACCTCGCCATAGGACCTGGGGCCCAAAGTGGTGTGGGCTATATGCAAAATCTACAGTAATCTCTCCATTCCATATGGACCAAGCTCTGAGATGTGTATGAGCTCATGGTTGTAAACCAACCACCATATTTAACTTTCATTTGCTACCCCTCCTCCTCTAGTGGGATTTTTCTTCCAGAAACTTAAAAATATTTCAAATTCTGCATTTATATTTTGACACACTGATCCTACCTGTCTCTCATCAACCCAAAGCAAGTTTTAAAGAGTTTTTTTTTCCAGTGCTCTCATTTTAGAAGATAAAGACATGCAAATTCAACCAAGGTTCTGACATGCTCTCTCCCTTCAGTGTGATTGGGTTAGGATGACATTACATGGGCCAGAGACATGGCAGACAATTTTTAGACTAAGTTTCTTATGCTTAAGGAAATTCTGTTAAGAAGATAAAGGCTGGGCTGGAGAAATGGCTAAGTGGTTAAGAGCATTGGCTGCCCTTGCAGAGGACCCAGGTTCACTTCCCAGCACCCACATGGAAGCTAACAACTGTCTATAACTCTGGTTCCAAGGGATCCAACGCCTTCTTCTGGCCTCCAGAGGCATTGTATACATGGGTGTATTTACATACACACATGCAAAACAATAAACATAAAATAAAAAAATAAAGTTTTAAAAAAGAAGTTGAAGGTTTATGTGACTAAATTTTATACCTATATATAGGGACAAGAATGCAAAACAGAAAATTATAAACCCCCATAAAATCATTGTTGATATTCTCCTGTTATACAAGGGAGAAAAATGAAATCTTGGAGAGTCTCCTGGGTCATATATGCAGTAGCAGAGTCAGAAATAATTTTGGTCTTTCCTTTAGTGGATGAGGAATTATTATCTCTCTCACACTCAGAAATTCTGGAGCTTCTATATCAAGACACAGCCCAACTACATCTTCGTTGATTATACAGACTTTTACTTCCTGTGGACTTTATAGGTGAGTCTAGATCAGTGAGAATAGCGTAACAAAAGCCAGACTTATACTAAACCTATGCAGAATAAAAGTATTGCAATGAAAGTTTAAATTCAGTTTGCAGTAGAGAAAATCAGTACAGGGTTTATTTAGCCCACTCAGAAGTGTAGGGAAAGGACTAGGATGTAGCTCAGTTGATAGAATGCTTGCCTAGCATGCATAAAACCCTGGATTTAATCCCCAACAATGCATAAGCTTGGTGCAGTAGCACACACCTGTAAGGCCATCCTCAGCTACATAGCAAATTTGAGGCAAGTCTAGGCTACATGAGACATGGGGTCTTTAAAAAGGAAGGAGGGATAACAGAAACAAAACTAGGAGAAATCGCAGAACATCAGCAAGAATACTGTTGACATATGAACAGTTAGGGTGAAAAAGGAAATATACCCAAATGTTGGGCTGTTCTTTGCCTGTTTCTCTTAAAGTGTAATCAGCAGCAACAAAATAATTTCAAGCATCAACATCCCAAAGCTCTTCTCTCTCTCTCTCTCTCTCTCTCTCTCTCTCTCTCTCTCTCTCAGAGTCTCCCTGTAGCCCCAGCTGGCCTGGAACTCACTATGTAGACAGAGATCTGCCTGCCTCTGCCTCTGGAGTGCTGGGATTAAAGTTGTGAGCCACCAGGCTGTTCAAAACTCTTCTAGGGAAGGAGCTATACTATGGCCTGGGTTGATAGCTTAACAATGTCTTCAGTGTGATGGTTTGAGTAAGAATGTCCCCAAAGGCTCCAACAGCAAACTTTACAAGTTCACAGCCATGCCCACTTTCAGCGTAGCTGTTTCCTGTGCCTGCTTGAAGATGTGAGCTCTCAGCTTTCTGCTCTGGTTGCCTCCTGCCATGCCTCCCCACCATGATGGGCTTTTAACCCTTTGGAATCAGTAGCCAAATGAACTCTTCATTCTAGAAGGTGCCTTGATCATTGTGTTTTATCACAGCAACAGAAAAGTAACCAATACATCAGGCTCCTTCACTCCTTTTTCCTCTCCTGTTTTCTGGTGTTGACTTTTCACCCTCCTACATACCCCCTGTGGTCCCAAGATGGCTGCAGGAATGCCAGGAGCTTAAAGCATCTTTTTTCTCATTGTGGTATCACAAACAATAAAGACGTGAATAGTACCATGCTAGGAAACAAAGGCCTATAAGATGTGTTTAGGAGTATCTTATTTTTTAAAAAACTTTGTTTTATTATTTTTATTTATTTATGAGTACATTGCCTGCATGTACGTAAGTGCACCCATGTTGTACAATGCCCATGGAAGTCAGAAGAGGGAGATGGATTCCCCTAGGACTGGATACAGCCAGTTGTTAGCTGCCATGTAGAGGCTGGGAATTGAACTTGGGTCCTATGAAAGAGCAGCCAGCGCTCTTAACCGCTGCTGAGCCATCTCTCCAGCTCCCAGGACTATCTTTTTATTAGAAGGAAGCCTATTTTCCAGAATCCCTTTGTAGCTCCCCCTTCCAGCTCATTGGCCAGACTGTGTCACATGACCACTCTCAGTTGTAAGGCTAGCTTGGACATGAATAGGAAGTAGGGGGAAATGAGATTCTATATCTGTCTTGTATTCGTAACAATTTATTTATTGGTGCTGGAGCAGATGCCTATTCTCCCAAGTAAATAGATTTTCTTTCACAAAATCATGGTTCTGTTTGTAAGGGAAAGGAAGTTAGGTAGCAGGCAATGAATGAGCCTACAAAGAGTGGAATATTCGCTGGAGAGATGGCTCAGTGGTTAAGAACACTGACTGTTCTTCCAGAAGACCCAGTTTCAAATCCCAGCACCCACACGGCAGCTAACAACTGTCTGTAACTCCAGTTCCAGGGGATCCGACAGCCTCTTCTGTCCTCCCCGGGCATTGCACGACATGGGTGCACTTACCTACATGCAGGCGCAATATAAAATAATAAATAAGATATTTTTTAAAAAGAAGTTGAATTTTAAGCTAGGCGTGGTACCTATACTCCGAATACTTTGGAGGATCTTCGCGGTCATTATCTTTCTTCACTACGCAAGGAGAGACCAACATTGGCTATAAGAGATCTTGTCTCAAAAGAAAATTTTAAGGTGGTCGAACTTAAGAGTTACTTATTCAGGCAATGTATCTTGCAAGTGTTAAGGTTTGAGGTTACTGCTGTGAGCTGCTACATCCTGCAGGAGGATGTTTCTTTCTTCTTGCTACTCAGGTCTTTGTGAAAACTGCAAGTGACTTTACTGTGCATCTTTCTTTTGATTTACCTTATATCAGTTAGAATTATATCTGGTGGAAGAAACAGACCCAAAACAAAGTGATTTCAATAAAAGAGCGACTTTTTTCTCTTAGAGTACTGAGGAGGGTAGTTCAAAGTTGGTATGATAGTGTTATCCAAAATGTCCTTGGAAACACTTTTTCTGTTTCATGGAATAAAGTGTTGTCCAATTATACAATTAAAATTAAAGAATTAAAATCTTAAAATACAAAACAATGTCTTCAGAGATTCAGACTCCTATCTTGTAATTTTCTTATAAGATTCTGAAGGTTGATAAAATATAGAGACAGAAAGTTACTAATGATTCAGCAGGGCCAAGAAAAAGGCGGGATTAGGGTGTCAGTTGTTTAACGTTTAGTTTCTTTTTTGCATGATGTAAAATTTCTGAAAAGGATGCCAGTGATGCTTTCAGTGAGGTGAATTTACTTAGTGCTACTAAACTGTGAATTAAAATGGCATACAGCTATATTTTATGTCATGTATATTTTACTACAATAAAAAAATCTATTAATAGTAAAAAAAAAAAAAACCAAAAAACAAAAACAAAAGATTCTGAAGACTGAATTATCCAAGCAGCCAGGACATTGGTATCTCAGTCATGTGGAGGATTGGAAGACGAAAGCAAAGTTATATCCCACTGAATTATCCCACTTTTCTGTTGCTGTGATAGAAACACTGACCAAAGCAACTTATAGAAGGAAGAGTTTATTTGAGCTTATGATTCCAGGTGAATTACATTCCGTCATGGCAGGGAGGCATGGTGGCTGGAGGTGGCTGGATCAGGCTGGAGCAGGAGCAGCAGAAGCTAAGCTCTCCAATCATCACGCAAGCACAGGAAGCAAGACAGCAACTGGAGATCTGGCAAGGCTTAAAAATTCCCTAAGAACTTTCTAAGAATTCTCTAAGCCCACTCCCAGTGACATGCTTCCTCCAGGATAGCCACACCTTCTAAAACCTCTCAAACATCATCTGGGGACAAAATGTCCAAATACTTGGAGCCTATGGGGGACATTTTCATTCAAACCACCACACCCACCTATGTTTTCAAAATGGCTGTCATTACCTGCCACGTTACACTTTCTCTTATAATCATTATCCAGGGCTTAGTCATAGAGCCACAGCCAGCTGCAAGGATGACTAGTAAATTATCTTTCTTACGGGTAGTCACATGCTCAGCTAAAATAAGGACATTCTATTAACTAAAACTGTAAGATTCCACTACCATGAACAAAAGAGATTGGATGTTGAGAGACAGTTAGACTCCACCATCCACTCCTCTATTTTTCTTTAATGTGTGTGTGTGTGTGTGTGTGTGTGTGTGTGTGTGTGTATCACATGTGTATTGGTGCCTGTGGAGGCCAGAAGAGGTCGTCGGATCCTCTGGAGCTGGAGATACAGGTAGCTGTGAGTCACCATGTGGGTGCTGGGAACCAAGCTCAAGACCTCTGTAAGAACAGTAAGGGCTCTAAACCACTAAGCCATCTCTCCAACACCTCTGTTGGATTTTCCTCCACGTGAGAAACATTTAAAGTTCTTTTGTAATTGAATCTGGCCCACTAAATCTCAGTGGGAGCTAAGAAAGATTTCATGGGACTCATAGAATAGGGAGAAATGGTCATTAATGAAAATCATAACCCAAACCAGGCTATACTATTCAATTATACCAAACCTCAAGAAAATACCTCTGCTTGCAGCATTAATAAATAGTCATAAATAGGAGTCTTAGAACCAAAAGCTTAAGGACTTCTAGGAGCCATTGAATGAATACAAGATGCTCACTCCATTTACTTTGACTCTGTGACATTAATTCACTGTATATGAACATAAACCTCCAAATTAAAAATTATGCCAGTATCTGTGATTTTCACCAATGTAAATATTTGGTGGAGCAAATTTCAGTATGCCAATTTCATGTCATGAACTACTTTTCAACTTTATTTTACTTTATCGTAGTTAAAGTCTTTCTTACTTTTTCCACTCTACAAAATTATTTTCTCAAGAATCAGTTCCAGTATTTTTGTGTGAAAATTTGATATTGATATTATAATTCCACATTAATCCTTTTTCTTCATGATGGTACCTGACAGTAGTGATCTCTTTTGTGTTTAACTAACTAAAATGATTTTTGTTTCTGATTGAACTTTATAATATACATTTTTCCAATATTTGATTTTTTAATATCGATTTTCAATAACATCAATTTTGCCGTGTCTGCTCTTTATAACTTTTCAGAATTCTCATGGTTCTAGTCAGCAGTTATTTTTCAATGAGTATTAATTCTATAACAATCATGGACAAACTTTAACTAATGTTAGTTTCATTTAGTACTAGTAGTTTCTATAAAATCCAGTTTTTCCTCATCAGCTCGTCACAATATCCTTGGAATTACAACAGCCAGGTAACAAAACAAAACTAGCAAAAAAAAACTTTGCACATATTCTAGGAATCTATCCCATATGTTTGATGGTTTAATAACATAATTTTATAAATAAAACAGATTTTAGGGATCTCTGGTTCAATCTCATTTCACAAGGGAGACTGGAAAGCAGATAGGTCACATGACTTGCCCACAAAATGAGTGTGATGACTTGAGCAAGGGAAAGGGTTAAAAAGAGGTACTAGACTGGACTGGGAGATGAATGAGAAGGGCCAGTTTGGGATGATCTTGGATTTCAGACTTGGGTGATCAGCAAGACAGTCATTCTATTAACTGAGACAGAATACATGAGGTGGGGGTAAATTTAGCTTTTCAAGTGCCAACTGGACATCTAAGTGGAATTGGGGTACCTAAATAAACTTTTTTAAAGATTTGGGTATGGTGGTATGGTGGCAGATTTGAGAGTTGCCAGCTTCCAGGTGACAGTCATATAAACAAGTCATCCAGCTGGGTTAATATCTGCCTAGGAGGCGGAGTAGCTTGCAAGCTTCATCTGACCAAGCAAATGTGTTTGGTCTGGCCTAGGGGAAAGTTTAACAAAACTTGAGTTAGCAACCACTGTTTAAGTTTGGGGAGATTTCAGGGACTGGAGAGATGCAGAGAACCCGAGTTTGGTTCCCAGCACCCACATCTGACAGATCACAGCCTGTCTGTAACTCCAGCTCCAGGAGAATTCAGTATCTCTGGCCTCTGCAGGCACTGCATTCCTGTTCACACCCATACACATAATTAAAAATAATAATAAAAAATAAATAAGAAAAAACATTTGGAAGCTGTGTTGTATCTTTATAGTCATTTCTTTTTAAACTGACAAGATTTATATCACAGGCCAGAGTTCTTGGTAGGCAAAAATCGACTAGAACTGAATAGGGACAAAGTCCCGGTTCTTCGCAGTCTCCGTTCCTGTGCTTCGCTCCTTATAACTGCAAGTGTGCTGAAGGCTTTGGGGACTGTAGTCTTTGATGTAGCACGAAAAGTGCATGGCGGCAGGGGTGGGGTGGGGGAGTTGTTAAAGAGAAATTGAGTGGGGGTGGTGAGAAAGGTAAGCCTAGGGTAACTAGAAAGCAAAGGAATCAGGACTAAAGGGAGAAGGAACAAATCTTGCTTTCACTGTCTTAGCCCGCTATTTTGCTTATCCGAAATTTGGGAGTCATTTTTGATACCTTCATATTCTTTATCTAAGATCCTTGTCTAATTCCTCTCCATAGCTGCTCTACATGTACATTTTCCACCACTGTGTCTTCACTAATCTCTTCTTTCAGCATCGTGTATGCCCTCCCAGCAGCTCATCATAAACACAGGCAGCACACAGTCTTACAAAACTAGATCCTGTCACTCACTCATCACTGGAGATAAACGCCACAGTCCTTACAACGGCCTAGAAAGGCTCTGCAAGATCTGCAACTTTGTGCCTTACAGGTCTAGCCTAGAGTTCTTCCCCTATGCCACGCCTTGCAGGGTGTCACGTGCTGCAGGTCCCCCATACTTCTGCTCAGGAAGGTGCCTTCTCTTGGCTGCTGTTTCCTCCGATTTTCAGAGCTGGCTCTCTCCAGTACAGTCTCTTTAGAGACACTTCGCCTTCCAGAATAAAGCGGCTGCCAGCTTTTAGTTTCTCAGCATTTTACTCTTCCCCTTCCACACATGTATCTCTAAGAGTGAACACATATGAGAATACTTGAATTATTTAGTACTCATGTTTGCAACTAGAAGTTTACTCTCCACTAAGGGAGGCACTTCTGTAGATTCAGATACTGTAATAGTGTCCCACCTTATTTAAGACATTGTGGTGTGGGAGCTGGAGAGATGACTCAGCGGTTAAAAGCACTGGCTGCTCTTCCAGAGGACCCAGGTTCAGTTTCCAGCACCCACATGGTGGCAAACAACTGTCCATAACCCCAATTCCGGGGGATCCAAAGCACCCTCTTCTGACTTCCTTGGACATTGAATGACACAGGTGCACTTACATGCAGGCAAAACATTCATACACATAAAATAAAAATTTAAAAAGACATTGTGGTGGAATGAACATGTAAAACCACAACCACATCAGCAAAGGCAGAGAAATTAAGGATAAAAAGCGCACATTCAGCGAATGTGGTGGCGCCCGCCTTTAATCCTAGCAGCCCAGAGGCAGAGGCAGGTGGATCTCTGAGTTCGAGGCCAACCTGGCGAGTTCCAGGCCAGCTGGGGCTACAGGGAGACCCTGTCTCAAAAAGACCAAAAAAAAAAAAAAAAAAAAAAAAAAAGTGCACATTTGTACTTCAGCCAGGTTTGCGTGTGTGCGGCCTTTTTCCTAACTAAGGAAGACAGATTCCAATAGGGAGTCCTAAGGCCCAACGCCTTGGGCACAGGACAGCTCTGCGCCTGCGCAGACCATAGAGCGTGCTTCCCGAGGGGGCGGGCCTCCTGGCGGCCTCGGGCGCGAGTCGATGACGTCACGTGGTGCGTGCCCGGTAGCCCGTAGTAATCAGGAGTCCGCGGGAGTGGAACCCGGGGGCAGATCGCGGAGACAGGTAACCGGAGGTCGCTGCCTTCCGCGTGGCCCCAGCCCTGGGCGGAGTCGCCCACCTCCCCAGCCTCCTGTGGAGAGCACCGCGTTTCCGCTTTGTTGTCCCTAAGGAGCGTTTCCCCTCAGCCATTGTGGAGTTTTGCTTATTACGCATGCACTTGGGGAGTGGGATGTGGAGGTGGCGGCGGCGCAGCGAGGAGAACGTGTGTTGTGATGATCCACGCGGGATCCGGTCAGCTGTGAACAGCAAACAGCGTTTCACAAAGATGCGCTTTGCTCCCCTGGCTTTCTTGTCTGTTTTCAAGCAGTGACAGTTACCCCTGCGAAGGGCGCCCTAGAAGTACGGAAACCTTCCACAGGTGCCTAGATCTGATTTACAAAGACAAAGTCAGGTTCATACTGTAGAAGAGAGAACGGTGTGGATCACCAGGCCAAGTAGGATAGCTACTGCGTAGATGGAGTGAGAAACCGCATTCAGTTCTTCATGCCGTTTTGGTATTATTTTGATTACATTTACAGTTATGAAGAGTATATTATACTTAATATAACTCTAAGAAGACTACCCATGATTTCGTAGTAGATAAAAATTAGATTGTTCCAATTGGGGGGACTACAAAGTAGAATAAAGTAGGAATGGTAGTACTTGTTTATTGTTGACGGTCTTTTATACTCCAGGGACTATGCAACAGTTTACATGTGATTATCTCCTTAGCTTATGCACCAGTTTTGTGAGTTATGAATTAATATACCCATTTTATAGAGAAAATAAGGAAGACTCAGTTACATGGAATTGACTTGGTGAAAATTACTAGTAATCCATACCAAAGCCAGGATTTAAATTCAGGGTTATATATGACTTCAAGGGATGTATTTTTCTTTTCTTTTTTTCTTCTCTTTTTCTAAAGATAACTGCTATCAGTGATCAAATTCCATGCTTTTTGCAACAATCACTCATAATTCCACTGGTTTGCTCACTCACCTGTCCGTATGATTTGACACTTTCTGTGTGATAGTAGGCGTTGCAGTTTGAGTGTGTGTTCAAATGTGTGTGGAGGTTAAGGACAACCTCAACTGCCCTTAGGTGCTGTCCTGTTGTCCATCTTGGGTTTTGTTTTGTTTTGTTTTGTTTTGTTTTGTTTTGTTTTGTTTTGTTTTGAGACATTGGCCTGGAGCTTGCCAAGTAGGCTAGGCTGGCTGACCAACAACCCCAGGGATCCACCCATCTCCACCTCTTCAGCGCTGGAATTGTGACCCTGTATCCAACATTATTCCATAGGTTCTGGAGACTGAACTCAGCTCTTATGCAAACACTTTACTGACTTCTTCACTTCTCCAGCCCCTGATTTGACTATGTTGTAAAGTCTCATTCATGGAGGTAAAAACATTTGTAAAACTTATTATCCTCATATACACATTTTTGAGTGCGTGTGCGTGTACACACACACATGACCTCCTTATCTTTAAAAATGAGGTAAATGGCAAATAAGGTTGTTTAGTAAATCCCTTCTGCTTGGAGCTCTAATAAAAGAAGACTTTTGCATTTGACACTTCTTTAGGAGTAAAAATCTTGCTGACTTGGTTGGGAAAAAAATTTTTACGTGTCCCAAACAATCTTCCTGCCTTCTTTCTTCCCTGATGCCGTCATGAACATCGTTGTGATGTGTTGTCATATGTTGATTACCTCAGAGCCTTTGTTGTGTTTGATGCTCCAGCCGCTTTGCATTTTGGATTTGCCTGTGTTTTTCTAGTTCCTTCTTCATTGTTGCTAGTGGATAGTAAGATAAAGTGAAGACTCCCAAGTTGTGGAACCAGATTTCTAGAATTTAAATCCTAGCTCTGTTGCTCACTAGGCAACTTAGCAAGCCCAGGCAAGGTGCTTGACCCTGCTGCACTTCAGTTTTCTCACTTGTCAAATGGGGATAATAAGACTGCTTAGACGATCGCTGTCAAGACAAAATGAGTTAATATGGATAAAAAGCTTAGAGCAATGCCAGACATATTGAAAGGTTCAGCTAAGTGCTTGCTAATATTATTATTTGTCTGGTCTTGGCTTTAGGTCTTTGAAAATTACATTCTAATTCTTTGAAAATTGTTCCTTGAATAATATATAATATATGATAATTACCAGTTTACCAGATAATTATGTTATCTTAACCAGAATCCTTTGTCCCAAGCTGTCTGGAAATGTTAGTTTATTAAGCTCACCTTTATTGTGTCTTTATTATACAATGACCATTTTTTCTTGGGGGAGATTTAAAATATTATACTTTCTAAAAAGTTTTTATTAGATTTATTTATTTATGTATGTGTGTGTGCCCAAGTGTGTGTAAGGCATGATGTGTGGAGGTCAGAAGACAGCTTGTGAGAGTCTGTTCCTTTCTCCCTTCAAGGAACTTAAAAATTGACCTAAGTCCAGAAAATGAAAGCCAGGTGTGGTGACACACACTGGTAATCCCCACAGTCAGAAGGCTAAGGAGGATTACTAGTTTGGGGTTGATCTGAACTAAATTAGCAAGATTCTGTCTCAAAAAAAAAAAAAGTGATATACCTTACAAAAATGTTAACAGATGTGGTGGGCACATACCTTTAGTCCCAGCACTGGGGAGGGGGAGGAAGATGGATCTCTGTGAGATTGAGGCCAGTGTAGTCTACATAGCAAGGTCCAGGCCAGGTAGGGCAGCAGGGAGACCTTGTCTCAGAAAGACAAAAAAAACAACAAAAAAGTCAAGCTGTGTACTCCGTTTCCATTGGACACTTTAAACCAAGGTCAGCTTGGAACTGAGATTGACTCCTTTGGTGTACTTAGGTACTTTCCAATGAGAGGTCTGTCCTTTAATTAAACACTAAGGCTCAAACTCATGTTACAACTTGCTTTGCAAATGTATTCTGTACTTTTAAAAATATTTTATTTACTTTATGTGTATGAGTGTATTGCTTGCATGTGTGTAAGTGCACCTGTGTTGTGCAATGCCTGAGGAAGTCAGAAGAGGGAGTCGGATCCCCCGGAATTGGAGCTAAGGATGGTTGTTAGCCACATGTGGGTGCTGGGAACTGAACCCAGGTCCTCGCAGGAGCAGCCAGTGCTCTTAACTGCTGAACCATCTCTCTAGTTCCTAAAAAATAAAGATGATTAAGATTCTTTGAGATGTTTTGCATAAAGTACACAAAAATTCAATAAAAACAAATTTAAAAAATAAACTAAAAAAACAAAAAATAATTATTTTTATTGTGTATGTATGTGGATTGTAAAATACACAAGACAAAATTTACTGTTTTAATTAAAGTGTACTGTACAGTTCAGTGGTAGTAAGTACATTTGTAGAGTTATGTAACCACCAGCATCCATTTCTAGAACCTTTTCATCCCAAACAGAAACTCTGCTTCTGTTAAATAACTTCCCATTCCCTTTGTGCCACAGTTCCCAGTAGCCTCTATTATGCTTTTTGAGTTTGCTATTTTAGGTAACTCAGGTTGGTGGAATAATGTAATATTTGTCCATTTGTGACTGCTTATTTCACTTAGAATGTTCTCAGAGTTTGCCCATGTTGTGGCATGTGTTTGAAGCACATTTCCTTTTTAAGGTTGAGTAATATTTCACTGTGTGGTTGAACTAACTGTATGCTGTACATCTGATGTGTATCGAATTACTCTCCTTCATGCTTTTCATCTTGCATGAAATTCAATGCTTGATTGGATTGTGAGCTTACAGAGAATGTGGGTACAGATACCAACTGAAATGACACTTTTTAAAATTATTTTTATTTTATGTGTATGAGTGTATTGCCTGCATGTATATGAGTGCACCCATGTCGTGCAATGCCGTGGAGGTCAGAAGAGGGTTTCGGATTCCCCTGGAACTGGATGGTGTTAAGGACAGTTTGTAGCCGTCATGTGGGTGCTGGGAATCGAACCTGGGTCCTCTGCAAGAGCAGTCAGTGCTCTTAACCACGAGCCTCTCTCCAGTTCCACTGTTTTTGCACAATGAACAAAATGCCTGGTGTACATAATTTGAGTGTAGATTGTAGTGTGATTTTTCTCTCTGAATACGCAGCTAAAAAATAGTAAAGAAAACAATAATGATAATATTACCGGCTATGTCTGTTCTGTGATGTATATAGTAAGCCATGCATTGTTTCAAGCAGTTTTCCCATGATATAGCTGCTATTTTAGTTCCCATTTCATAGATGAAGAAACTGCAGCTTAGGGAAATGAAGGGAATTAAAATTATGAGGCTGATAGGTAGTGATACTGGGACTCGAACTTGGCTCTCTGGCTCCTGAGCTTATTTATCCCTAGATTTGGTCAATACCAGCTTTGTTTGCAGTATCACTGCCGTATTCCTCTTCTGCCATCTCCTTTTGTACTATTTGTGAAACCGAACATTCCTCTGAGCTTATTGTGCAATGGAAGAACAAAGCCAGACTCTCAAAAGGGTAACAGTGCCTTATCTGACAGGGTCAATCACATCTATATAGAACTCATTTTCACAACTTAGTTCTTAAAAAAAAATTTTATTATTTTATTTTATGCATGTATTGCCTACATGTGTGTAAGTGCATCTGTGCAGTGTGGTGCCCATGGAGGTCATTCCTGGACCACTGTGTGGGTGCTGGGATGTGAACTTGGGTCCTCTGCAAGAACAGTCAGTGCTCTCAACTGCTGAGCCATCTCTGCAGCCCCACAATTTATCCTTCTTTGAGAGCTTAGTTTTTGCAAAGCAGATCCCCAAACTTTTTATGATCTCATATTCCTATGTACTGTGCTGCACCTGACCTTCAATATTGTCTAATTCCCACACTGGGAGCTCCATGGGGAGGAAGAGCTTTCTGTTCATAATGCTAATGACTGTCACAGTGGTCTATGGCACATTCATTTTGCTGCTAACTTGTTACTCTGTGATGTTTGATTCCTGAAGAAATTGTTTTGAAATAGCATTTATGTACACGTTATCAGTTTCATTGTGATTTTTCTTGGCTTTTTTGTTTGATTACATTTTATTTCTTTGACATTTGCAATTGAAGGTTTAGTTTTTGAAAGCAATGGAAGTATGGTGTATATTTGGAGGTATTATGTGTCTGTAGTGTCTGATAGATAGAAAGTTTGTTACCCTTCATTGGATAGTTGGGAATCAAGCCCAGAATGACTATGTCATCCTCCTGTATTCATACTGTAGTAGAAGTCCAGTGTTCTGTGTTTATCTGAACCATTCCTCATTGTGTTTGTGTAGTACCCTTGCTTGTAAGAGGAACCTCCAAGCCTTTAACTCACAAGTATTCAAGTATCATTTTCTTACAGGAATATGTTCTGGATGAGAGACCCATATTAGATTTCAGAGAGAATGAAGCAACACGACAAACCCCAGAGATACTTGGATTAAGTGACATGACTTTGACATTGGTTTTGTGTGTGAATGAGGAATCTGGGATGATCTCAGAGTCTTGCTTCAGGCAACTGAGTAGAGGCTTGTGTCATTCACTAGGAAAACTTGGAACCAGGGATATGGGTTTGAAGCTTAGAGCAGGGATTCCCCTGCCAAGTAAGTAAGATTTGCAGCTAGAGCTGCAGGACATCAGGACATACATCATCCAAGCAGTGGGAGGAGAGGCCAGGAGGTAGAGAGAGAGACAGGAGAGTATCATCACGGATCCCAGAGATGAGAGAAAGTTAAAGAGGGCTGGGTCAGTCCCAGGACACACACACACACACACACACACACACACACACACACTCACATGCACATGTGGGGGGCATTGATGGGGAAGGTGTGGAAATTCTTGTCTTATTGCAAAAGTTTTAAGTGAACCAAGTGCCGATATTGAGTGTTCGTTCTGAGTGTTCATTTAGTGAGGAAATGGTGATATTTAGCATAATCTCTGAACAAGAAGGACTGGGACTGAGAGGGTTATTAGAGAGACATATGCTGAGGGTCCTTCTGCCGTCGGAACCTGAATGTATAGAGACAATCATCGCTGTGATTCTGTTATTTATTAACTTTTTGTGTGTAGAGGGCTGAGTTGAGATGTAGAAGTTGAGGGTAGGTTTTATAGAACAGTTGTTCAGAAGGATGAAAGGATAAGAACTGAAGCTAAACTGTTATGCGAGTGGCTAAAGAAAGAAAGAAATGGAACCCAGTGAAATGGCTCTCTACACAGGTGAAGGTGATTGCCACCAAGCCTGGCAAACTGAGTTCAGTGACTAGGACCCACATGGTAGAAGGAGAGAGCCAGTTCCCACAAGTTGACCTCTGATCTCCCCATGCACACCATGGCACCCCTCCCTCAAATAAATGTTTTTTTTAAAAAGAGAAGGAAATGGACTGCATTGTTTAAAGAAGATCATAGAGCAGAATTGTCTGTGTCAGAAACATTTATTTATGATTTCCAGCTGTAGGAACTGACCTGCGCATTGTAGGGTGTTTAGCAGCACTCTGGCCTCTGCTTTCCAGGTGCCTAGCAGCCCCCTCTACTGACAACCACCAGTGTCTCCAGATATTGCCAAGAATCTTCTGAGAGACACAGTTCAAAGCCACTGCCCTAAAGACGTGGGGAATAAATGGATTAGACCAAGTGGAAAAGCTAGGGACTAGTATCACGGTGGATTAATAGACACTTTGGTGAGTAAGAAAGAGCAAGAGGAGGAAGGCTGTGTGTTCTTGTTCTGAAGACTGTCTCCATAAAGGAGTTCATGAGTGGAGCTGTTCCAGAGGATGGCAAAGTCAGGAATGGACTGTTGGTCTTAATCTCTATACATTTTAAAAATGGATTAGTATCAGTGATCGTTATAAGTTTCCTTGGGAGAGAAGATGAACAACAGCCAGAGCCTTAAGTAGTAGTTATTATTTCTACTTCCAAGACTCAGGGACCATTGTTGCCTCATATCTATTAACTTATTGAATAATTCTCCTGAAAATTTATGTTTTGGGAGGACTGGAGAGATGACTCAGTGGTCAAGAGCACTGGCTACTCTTGAGGACCTAGGTTCAATTCCCAGCACCCACAGGATGGCTAGCAACTGGCAGTAGCTTCAGTTCCAGAGGAATCTGATGTCCTCTTCTGACTCCACAGGCATTGCATGACATGGGTGCACCTATCTACATGCGGGTGATATACACATAAAATAAAAATAATAAAAAGAGAAAAGTCACATTGTTTTATGTCTTGGATCAAAATGCAATTAGCCTACATTCTATTTTAGAATGCGCTGTTTTTCTCTGTGGACACAATGGGGATGAAATATATTTTTAAAACTTAGATTTTAGGAAAGAATAAAAAGGATAAAATAACTTCTCTAAAAGGCATAACTCAATGAAGAACCTCATTTCCTCTTGTCCCTTCCCATCCCCCTCCACCAGCCCCTCCTCTTCCCCTACTCTTCTTCCTCCACCTTCTATTCCTCCTACTTTTCTTGAGACAGGGTTCCACTGTGTGCCAGGCTGGCCTGGAACTCCCCATCCTTCTGTCTCAGGCTCCTGGGTGCTATCATTACAGGCTTGTGCCACCAGGTCAGCTCAGAAATGAGTTTTCCATCTGAGTTATTCTTACAGGTTTTTCTTAGTAATCATCATGGTACTTATGAAAAACTGGATTGTAATAGGATCTGTGTGCTTTTAATTACTTTTCATTACTTATATTTATAGTGAGAAATGTACATACTAAACAAAATGTGTCTTTTATTATTTAAAAACAAAAGGCCATTAGTTTGCTGAATGGAATGAAAGTGAAGATTATTGACGCTGAGTCATTTTGAAGAGAAAACAGATAAGTTGACAGTTATGGAGCAAATAATGGGCAGTTAGGTAACCAAAGTGTTTCTGAAATGGGCGTTCTTGAAATTTGTTTCCTTACTCTATCTAGTAAGTGCCACCCAACATTTCCTGGCATGATCAGTCCCCTAACTTGTACTTACCTCCTGTCATGTTCTAAGCATTCCTGAGGTTTATCCAGTTTGGTCTTTTATAGCAATTTTAGGTGAATAATTCCCCCTCGCCCAGTATCTTCTTCCTCAGATTTTTGTGCTCCTCTTGTCTCTGAGTGTGCTTCCTGTTTTTCAGAAAGCCTTGGTGCTGGATGACCTAATTTCAGAGTCTTTGTTTTGCACTTGGGTATCTGATTATGAAGAGAAATGCCAGCATATCCTGTGGTCTTACACTCTTAGAAGCCTTTCTTCTTTTCCTGGCTTTTACTCATGGTTCTGTTCTCTTCTCCTTTTTATTTCATTTTATTTTAACATGCAGTTACATGTCTGTACAATGAGGACTGAAGATAAATTACAGTGGACTTAGTAAAGAGGACATGAGCAATTTATAGAGTGCATTTGTTTGTTTTATATTACTGTGTACACACACACACACACACACACACACACACACAGAGATGTTTGCCATGGTGAGTGTGTGGAGGTCAGAGGACAAATTTTAGGAGCTGGATCTCTCCTTCCACTGTGGGTTCTGGAGAATCCAACTCCAATCACAAGCCTGCTGGCCCTACATTTTGCCTTTCAGTGATCTTTCCAATTTTGGTAAATCCATATTTCTATCTTATTTTTAATTTTAAAGCATTTAAAATTTGCGTGTTATTATGTGGGGGGGGCATGCATATGGTGGTACATGTGTGGGGTTAGAGGACATCTTTGTGGAATTGGTTCTTCTATTTTTATGTAGGTTCTGGGGATCAAACTCAGGCTGTCAGTCTTCCATGGGCCTTTAGCTGATGAGCCATCTCGCCATGTCCTCATCTTGTTTTTAAATCTTCTCAGTTTAATTGGCATTATTCATCAAGAAAGAATGGAGACTAACTCCCACTTCATTTACAAAACATTAGGAAACGCAATGCTGCCAGAATTCCAGCTACTGGTGGATATTCTGTCCTAGAGCCCTGCCCTGAACTTAGACAACAACTCTTCCCTCCAAGCTACTTCCAGGACTACAAGTGTGACTCCTCAAAAATCCCAACCCACAGGGAGACAGACAGTCCCAGAACCCTACCCTGAGCTGAGACAGTGACCCCTCCCTCTGTACTGCTACTGGGACCACATGTTTGAGGCGCCCTGTGACTCCCAACCCCAGGTAGGCACCCCTAGAGCCCTGCTTCCTGCCAGATAGAAACCCTCAGAGCCTCTCTCTTACCTACCTCCCCAACCAGAGACCATGAGGGATCATCACAGAATCCTGTGAGCCTTCCATAGAGTTCTCAATCTACTAACCCTACACAAAGTTTGCTTTTGGTCGAAGAAGTTCACATAGCCCCAGCTGTGTGGGGAGTATGTCTTTCACCCCATTTGCACATCAACACAGTTACCAAGATCAAGCACCAAGCAACATTCAACTGGTCCAAAGCCTGACAAGTTGAGTAACAGCAAACTAAGATCCAAACACCTGCTCAACAAAGGTGAGACTAGATATCTATACCAGCCAACACCAATGGTCTAACTCCAGAAGCTTAGGTCCTATTGCAAAAACATAAACAATATGATTAACCAAGATAATAGGTCTCCTCCAGATATTAGTACACTCACCACAATATCCCCTGAGAAGAGCAACTTCAATGCTGCACAAAACAATGATATCAAAATAATGGATAAATACGTTCAAGAAATGCAAAGAGGCATGCATAAATTCTGGAATGAAGACTGAAAGCATAAACAACTGAGTTAAATTCAAGATATGAAAATAGAATTTAATAAAGAAATAAGATTTCTAAAGAAAAGCTAAAGTGAAATAAAACTTGAAATGAAAAGTCAAACCAGTGAAATAAAAAAAGTTGGTGGAAAGCCTCACCAGTAGAATGAATCACATGGAAGAGAGAATACCAGGCCTTGAAGACAAGATAGAGAAACTGGATCACTAAGTAAATTGTTAGATCTAAAAAAAGCCAGGAACAGAATGTGCAGGAACTCTGGGAAACGATAAAAGGAACAAACCTACAAATAATGGGTATAGAAGAAGCAGGAACCTAGGTCATTAGCACAGAAAATATTTCCAACCAAAGCATAGAAGAAAGCTTCCTAAATCTAAGGAAAGAGATGCATCTCAAAGAACAGGAAGCATACAGAACACCAAATAGATAGGACCAGAAAAGAAACTACCCATATCACAATAATCAAAACACTAAATGCACAGAACAAAGAAAGGATACTGAAAATTGAAATGAAAAAGACAAAAGTACATATAAAGGTAGGCTCCCCAGAATAACACCTGACTCTTCAGTCAAGACATTGAAAGCCAGGAGGCATAGACTGATGTTCTACACATTTTTAAAGACCGCAGATATTGGCTGTATTAGTTATTTTCCTGTTGCTATGATAAAAAGGCATGACAAAGGCAGCAGTCGTAACGGTGGGAAGGCATGGCAACAGGCAGCTGGACCAGGAAGTAGACACTTCACATCTTCAAGCGTGTGCAGGAAGCAGAGAGGAAACTTGAAGTAGGACAAGGGTATGCACTCTCAAAGCCCATTCCCTGTGATGTGCTTCCTCCAATAAGGCCACACCTCCTGAAGGTTCCATGACCTCCCTGAAACAGTGCCACCAACTGGGTTCCATGGACCAGATGTTCAAATACTTGAGCGTATGGGGGACATTTCTCATTCAAACTACCACACCCAGCGAAACTATCAGTCGTAATAGAAGGGCGGTGGGGGCGGTGACCCTCCCGTGATTAAAACAGATTTAAGGAATTTATGTTTGCTAAGTCAGCTCTCAAAAGAATACTTTTAGGAATGCTTTTGTCTGGGAAAAAAAAAAAAAGATACACCCAAGGGGATAACACAAGGAATAAATAAACAATTCCAGAATACTTAACCAAAAGAAGCCAAAGAATACAACACCACCACAACAAAATAGCAGGAATAAACAAACACTGGTCCGTAATAACTCTCAATATTAATGGTCTCAGTTTCCCAATAAAAAAGACACAGACTGATTAGATTAGAAAACATGATCCATCTTTTTGCTGCCTCTAAGAAATAACTCACCCAGTGATTGACACAAACATTGGATAAAAACATAGAAAATTCTAAGCAAATGGAACTAAGAAACAAGCAGGTGTAGCTATTCTAATATCTGACAAAATAGACTTCAAACTGAAACTAGTCAGAAGATATAGGGAAAGACACTTAATACTGATTAAGGGAAAAATCCAAGAGGATCCCAAACATATATGAGGCATATACACTGTACCCAACTTCATAAGAGAAATACTATCAGATCTCAAATCACAGACTGACTCCAACACAGTGATAATGAGTGACTTCAATACCTCACTCTTACCAGACAAAAATAGGTCATCCAAAAAAAAAAGTAAATAGAGACTCCCTGGGATTAAATGACATCATAAATCAAATGGACATAAAAGGCATTTGCAAAGCATTACATATCAACAGCAGTAGAAATGGGGAAGAGTACACAAACTCATGGAAACTAAACAACACACTACTGAACAAAAATTGAGTCAAGGGAGAAATCAAGAAATTTAAAAATTCATAGAATTGAATGAAAATGAAAATTCAACATACCAAAATGTATGGGACACAATGAAGGCAGTTCTTAAGGAAAGTCTATAGCACTAAGTGCCTATATCAAAAAAATAAACTGGAGAAATCTCATCTTAATAACTTGATGATCCATCTGAAGGCCTTGGAAAAAGAACAACAAACAATCCCTAAAAAAGTAAATGGAAAGATCTAATCAAAATTAGGGCTTAAATTAATTAAATAGAAATGAAAAAATACAAAGAATTAATGAATGAAGAGTTGATTTTTTGAAAAGATTACCAAGGTTGACAAACTGTTGACTAAATTAGCCAAAAGAGAGAGACCAAAATTAATAAAATCAGAGCAGAAAAGGGAAACATTAAATACTGAGGAAATTCAGAGACTCATAAGAACATACTTTAAAAACCTATGTTCACTAACCTGGAAAATCTAAATGAAATGGATGAATTTCTAGATATGTATGACAAAATTAAAACAAGATGAGGAAAACAAGATGCAAAACATCCAATGAGACAAAAACATTAATTAAAAATCTTCCATCTAAAAAAGTCTAGGCCCAGATGGTTACAGTGCAAAATTCTAGCAGCTCTTCAAAGATGTAATAGTGATACTCCTGAAATTATCCCATAAAATAGAAAAAGAAGGAACACTTTTAAATTCTTTTAATGAAGCCAGAATTACCCTGGGGAAAAAAAAAAAGATCCAACAACAAAAGAGAAAATTATAGGGTAATCTGTCTGATGAACAGAGACACAGAAATTCTCTGTAAAATACTTGCAAATGAAATGCAAGAGCACATCAAATAGATTGTCCACCATGAACAATTTGGCTTCATCCCAGAGGTTCAGGGATGGACCAGTGGACCAAAATCAATAAATATAATCTCCCACACAAGCAGACTCAAGGATAGAAACCACATGATCATCTCATTAGTTGCAGAAAGACCTTTGACAAAATTCAGTATTCCTTAATGATGAAAGTCCTGGAGAATCTAAGAATACAGGGGGCATATGTCAGCATAATAAAGGCAATATGCAGCAAGCCCATAGCCAACGTAATTCTCAATAGAGAAAAAAAATCAAAGCATTTCCACTAAAATTGGGAACAAGACAAAGATGTTCACCCTCACAATACCTGTTCAGTATTGTGCTTGAAATTTTAGCTAAAGTAGTAAAATAAGAGATAAAGGCATGTGAATTGGAAAGGAAGAAGTCAGAGTGTTCTTATTTGTAGATGAAATTCTATTAAAAAATATTTTATGTGTATGATTGATGCCTGTCTCTGTGTAAGTGCAGTCGTGTCATGCAATGCCTGTGGAGATGAGAAGAAGGCATCAGATCCCCTGGAACTGGAGTTTTGGACGGTGGTTAGCCACCGTGTGGGTGTTGGGAACCAAACCTGGGTCCTTTGCAAAAGCAGCCGGTACTCTTAAGCACCGAGCCATCTTTCCAACCCCAACAGATGATATGCTTCTATTCACAGAAGACCCTAAAGACTTCACCAGAAAACTCCTAGACCTGATAAACACACTCAGCAAAATAGCAAGGCACAAAATGAACAGACTGAAACCAGCAGCTTCCTATACACCAACAACAAATTTGAGAAAGAAACCAGAGAAACAATCCCATTTTTGACAGCCTCAGAAAACATAAAATCGTGGAATAAATCCAACCAAGGAAGTGGAAGACTTGTATAATAAAATGTTTTTGTCTGAAAAGAAAGACTGAAGAAGATACCAGAAGATGGAAAAACCTCCCATGCTCATGGATCTGGATCAGGAGGATTAATACTTTGGAAATGGCCATCCTACCAAAAGCAGTCTACTGATTCAGTGCAATACCCATTTATAAGTCCATCATGGTTATTAACAGAATGGGGGGAAAAGTCTTAAATTTCATATGGAAACAGAAAACCCCAGGAGAATCAAAACAATCTTGAGCAATAGAAGAGCTGGAGACAACACCATTTATGATTTCAAATATCCTACAGAGTTATAGTAATAAAAATAGCATCGTCTCTGATGAACAGAGACACAGAATCAAAACAGACACATTGATCAAGGGAACAGAATTGAGGACCCAGATTTAAGTCCACAAACTTACAGCCACCTGATTTTTGACAAAAGGGCCAGAAATACACCTGGAGAAAAGACAGCATCTTTAACAAATGGTACTGGTCACACTGAATAGCTGCATATAAAGGAATGAAATTAGATCCCTGTCTCTCACCATGTACAAAATTTAACTCCAAATGAATCAAGGACCTCCACATAAAACCAGATATTCTGCATCTGATACAGGAGAAAGTAGGGAATACACTGGAACTTGCAGACACAGGAAAGGACGTTATGAATATGACCCCAATAGGGCAGGCACTAATACCAGTAACTGACAAATGGGACTTCTTGAAACTAAAAGGTTTTTGTCCATCATACCAGTGAAGAGGCAACCTACAGAATGGGAAAGACTTTATCAGATAAAATCTGATGGAGAGTATCTAGACTATACAAAAAACTCATAGAATGAAATATCAAAGGAAAAAAAATTGGAAGTGTAAAACACAAAGAACTGAGAAATATATATATATTTTTAGTGTTCAACATCTTAGCTATGAGGGAAATGAAAATTAAAACTACTCTGAAGTTTGATCTTACTCCAGTCAGGATGACTAAATCCAAAATAAAGTGGAACATTCATTTATGGCTAGTGGGAATGAAAACTGTTTCAGCCACTGTGGAAATCAGTGTGGAGATTTCTCAGAAAGCTAAGAATAGGCCTACCACAAGATCCAGCCATACCACTCTTGGACATATACCCAAAAGACCCTCTGTCCTTGTCCAGAGATACCTGTTCATCCATATTCATTGCTGCTCTATTCACAACAGCCAGAAAATGGAACCAACTTATATGTTCATCAACTGAATAATGGATAATGAAAGTATGGTACATTTACACGATGGTTACTAATTAGCTATTAAGAAAAATGAAATTAGGAAATTTGTAATAAATGGGTGGAACTGAAAGTGGCTGTCCTCAGTGAAATAACCCAAACCCAGAAAAACAAGTCTTACATGTTCTCTCTCATAAATGGATGCTAGCTTTGATTCTTTAGATAGGTGTGTTTCCATTGGAAAATCCATAGAGGTCAGGAAACTAGTACAGGGCCATGGTGGGAAGTGATGAGAGGGGAGATTGAATGCAGTCATATAAAGGGGGAAAGGGGAATAGTGGAATAGGAAGGGTTAAAGGGAATAGGGGATGAGAGCTTAGAGGAGAGAGTATGGGGAGGAATAATCAACACTAAAGGCCTTTGAAAAACTCATGTGGAAACCTAGCACTATAGAAGCTTCTTAACATATATGCATATACAGTCTAATAAAGTTTATAAGGAGTTACCTTATGGGGGCGGAGAGGCAGTACCCCTACCAGACACCATAGGCTAACAGATAAAAAAGCCCAGTGCCAGGCATGTTCTCCCTATTTGGAGTGTTTGGCCAAGGAGGTCCCATACACCTCAAAAAATACTGCCCTTTTCCATTGTTTTTGGCTATCCTCCAGAACTTGAAGGTAAAAAAGACCCCTGTTGCTGAAGATGCTACATATGTAAGTCATAGAACAAACATGGAGAAATCAAGCTTGTTCTAACCTTGAAACTCAATCTCTACTGGCTAGCTTTCTCCTATGCATGCTACCAGAAGAGAAAAGGAATCATTAACTCTGAGCTACATTAACTGGCCTGGCAAGATGTATCCACTGGTGCAATGGTGGCATGGATCTTATGGGAGTAGCTACCCACTTTCTGATTGGATTTAAGGTCCAATTCAGAAGATGAAGCCTATTCCTGGCACAACCCCTATCAGGGCCAAGAACCTTTGGCTGAGTAGGAGGTCATAGGGGAGAATTTAATACTGTTATTATGCTAAATAGACATAGTATAAAACCAACTCCTAATGACTTATTGTTATACCCATAGAGTAGTGCATCTCTCAACTCCAGCCAGAGAACTTCCTTATTGCAGCAAATGGTGATTAACACAGACTCACAACTGGTCATTATACAGAGAATAATAGGCTATGAAGTATTTAGCCCTAAAAGACACCTATTTCATATCCTCTCTTTCCAAAGCTCAGGGATCATTGTGGAAGAGGGGAGTTGAAAGATTTTACTAGCCAAAGGTGGTTAGATAACTATAAGAAAGTGGTGTTTTCCAGACAGCAGGACAGTTGCACATATGAACTTATAGCAGTAAGCACAAGAACTGTGCAAATTCAAGCCAGTCAAAATCCAGTATAGAGGTGGGCAAGAAGCCCAAACCCCAGCTGAAGAACTGTTGGTAGTTGATAGCTGCTGGGATAGAATCAGTTTTCTTTAAGGGTATGTGACACTGGGTATATTGGCTAGACTCCTGGTGATGGAACTATACCCAAGAGTATTTGTGGACCCAAATTAAACTTGACAAGTCTTAAAAACAATAGTCACAGAGGGACTGGAGAGATGACTCAGTGGTTAAAGAGTGCTGGTGGTTCTTGCCAAGGACTCGGGTTTGAGTTCCAGCACTCACTTGGCTAACAACCTTCTGTAACTACAGTTCCAGGGGATCTGACGCCCTCTTCTGACCTCTGTGGGCACTGAACAACATGGGTGCACTTACATACATTCAGGCAATACACCCATATGTATAAAATAAACAATTTTTTTAAAGAATAATCACAGAGGATATGAAGGCTAGAGGGTGGTAACATGGAGCAGAAGAGGGGAGGGCTTTGAATATGATCAAAATACATTATATGATATTCTCAGTTCATAAAAACGGGTTTTAAAAGAAGCAAAATGCCCCTAAAAGTGTTTTATGAAGTACCTGCTAATGTGGATTTTTTATATAATTAATATTACCATTGTAAAATAGGAAGTGAGTAGCTGATATTAAACGCCTTGACATTTTAACTGGATTCCTTTTCAAACTTTTTTTCATGAATGGTGATCTTTTTAACACCATGTAAATAGTTGCCTCTATCAAAGAATTTCCTAGGTTATTTGTTTTTAACTTGTTAGTTTTGTGGTTTTGTTTTGTTTTTTTGAAAGAGGTCTCATGTAGTACAGGTTGGCCTTGAACTGACTATGTAGCTGAGGATGACCTTGAACTTCTGATCCTCCTGTTTCTACCTCTAGAGTGTTGAGTTTGGAAATTGCACTGCCACACTGGGTTTGTGAAGTGCCAGGGATGAACCTCAGGACTTTGTGCAAGCTAGGCGAGCGTTTTACCAACTGAGCTATGTCCCTAGCTTGCTACTGGTGATTAACTGATATTTTATGACTTTATACCATGTGAAGAGTTCTATGAAAAAGTGAATTTATTGTCTCAACAGGAAGATGATGATCAATATTTCATAGGGATGTGATTTGTTTTGATGTTTAGGATCTGGCTCTTCAAAAGAGAAGTGTTCTTTGCAGGCCATGAGAGTGGACATTCACTCAGAATATGGACCCCAAACCATGTAGAAAACGGGCATTTGTATTTGAGGGCAGTGTCTGGTCTGTTGTTCCCTTGTGGCTTGCTGACGTGAAATAGCCTGTGACTGTCTGCAGCCAAGCTCAGTGTTTGGCCAAATCTTAAGATCCTTGGTGGTTCCATTGGAGCAAATGAAGCTGGAGTACTTTGGCTGTTGTTAATGACACATCTTTTTGCTTTGTAACATGGCTTAGCCTCTTTTCTCATAAAGGATATTTCAGGTTCTAGAAATACCATAGTTGTTGCACATACTGTGTTTAGTTTTCTTAAAGTGATTTTTAGAAGTCTTTACACTTTATGTTAAAACATATCTTTACATAGTTTTTGCAACATTTAGCAAACTTGTGGCCAATACTTTAAAATGTTCTTGGGTTCCTTCCCCATAGGTGTACTTGTATATCCTCTAGTTCTATTTTTTCCATAAGCATAGTATCCCATGTGACATATGACAAGTGGCATTTGAAAGGAAATTGAACTGTTTAACCTCACATTAAAAATGTGCTAACTGGGCTGATGAGATGGCTCAGAATGTTAAATGCACCTGCCACTGAATCTGATGACCTGTTTTGATCTCCAAGACCCATGTGGTAGAAAGAGAGAACTGACTCCCTCAAGTTGTCCTTTAATACACAGTAAATAAATAAATAAATAAATAAATAAATAAATAAATAAATAAATATTCTAATTTTAATGAGTCCCCAAATTGTCAGCTATGTGTAAATGTAATATTTTGGTTGTTAGCCTTAGCCTTTAATGGCTGCGCTATCCCTCCAGCCCTACATGTTTAAATTTAGAAGATGGTTGGGCTCTTGAAGATCTTATATAAATATTTAAGGTATAGTAAATACATTTTCTGAGGTTAGAGGTCTTTTAAGGGGCTAGTAAAAACAATAAAGGGCTGGAGATATAACTCAGTGGTGGAGTGCTTACCTAGTATGCTCAAGACCTTGGGTTTGATCCTCAGCATACACAGAGAAAATGATGAACAGATAATTAAATCTTGATGTCATGAATTGAGCCATGTCATAAGAACAGGGCATCCAGTTGGAGTGTTTAAATTCTGAATCTACCTCTGCATGGGAAATCTGTGCTATATTTATTCCTACAAAGAACTAGAATCCAAACATTGAGATCTCAGTGCTTATGTTTTTTTGAGAGAAATTTCAAGTTTATCTTTGACCTCGCATTGACCCTTGGTACAATACTTCTTTCTGACTTCATCTGTACACTCTCAGCCCTGTGACATGGTCACCGCAAAGATCTCTAGGCAGAGGGAGCCTGTCTAGCTTTCTGACTAAGGAAGTATGTACCCAAGGACAGGAACAGAGGAACCTTTTACCCTTCCTATGGCTTCCTGTTATAGGAAATATAGTTTCCTGCAGAGAAGACAAAGAGACTGTCCTGTAGGGTAGGAAGTGGGGGCTGTAGGGTCAGACAGAGGCTAGGAATTGGGGGAGATATAGGAAAGATGATGATGCCTGGTGTGGCCAAGAAAGGACATGTTTATCACTCATCTTGCAAGTTGTGAATGGCCACAGTTCTTCAGGGTACTAAGCAGTGTGAGAAGCCCCATGGAGTGCTGGAACTTTTGCCAGATGCAAGGATTTCTTTGGCATCATTGACACCGCCAGTGATTGCTAATTACTGGTTTGGAATAGATCAACCTTGGAGTAGGAGTTCCTATCTCCTGGCATCTGTAAGAAATGCAGATCCTTAGGACCCAATGGTTTCAACAAGATCTTCTGGCAGTTCTTAGAACACAGGCAAATTTGAGAATCAGTGGCCAGGCAATTCAACTGTTTTGTTGAGACATAAACAAGGTGTTTAAAAAGAATGAGTGAAATTTTCATGATATGGTAGAGCATCCTTTAATCATTGTGTAGGGATGGCACTCCAGTTTCAGAGAAACCAAACTAGAAGATTCCTCCCTGCTGGCTAGCCTTCATAGGGCCAACAGGATGGGGGAACTCCCATCCAAATCCAAAGTTATGCCTCTCTCTTAGAGTCATTTTAAACACCAAGCTTACAGTAACCCTTCCTAATAGCACTTATTTGCTTATTTTGGGTCTTTGTTTCAAATTACAGCTTTTTTCTCTCTTCGGTAGAACACAGGAATCACTGTCAGCCTTTGTTCAATGGCTTTGCTGCTGTGTGTCCCAACATTTGTCTGCTTTTTTTTTTTTTTTTTTTTTCTTCTGAGTCCCATTTGTGTTGCTCAAATCCTCTTGGGTGTGGAGCCATTCACTGTAGTGAAGTTGACCTTCACCTAGAGGCTACACCCTTAGATAAAACTGATGCTCCCTCCTTCAGAAGCCAACTGTCCATGGCTCCTCAGGTGGGTATGGAGGCAAGCGAGCCCCTCCTTGCCTGGAGCAGGGGTGTTGACTGGATTGATCTTGTGCAGGTCTTGTGCAGGCAGCCACAGCTGCTGTGTCTTCAAGAATGCAGGTGTCCTGTCATGTCCAGAAGACAGTGCTTTACTTTGGTCTTTCCTGAACTCTGTTCTTTTTCTGCCCCCCTCTTCTGTGGTGGTCCTGAGATTTAAAAAGTTTGTAGGTCTACAGCATTTTCTGAATATTGGAAAACCTACCTTCATAGTTATGAGATTACATTAAGCTTCTCATTGGAAACAAATCACTTGAGAAAAGTGCCCAGGAAGTATGACTTTGCACAGTGTCTAAGCCACACGTTAGAATCCTAAAAGGTGGTATGAGTGTTACAAATATGGTGTTGATGAACCCACAGTCAAGAACCCTGATATCACTGTCAGGCAGGAATGGATTAATCTTAGAGGACTTAGAATTTTTTTTCCCTATGTAAAATTGTCATATCTAGTTTGATTAATGAATTAGAAAGGGGCAGGAAGCATCCCTTCCTTTTCTCATGCTCTTTGGAGCAGGCCTCCAGTTACTGTCTTTTTCCACGCTGGCCTTAAGTTAAAGCTGCTTCAAAAAGGTGATAGCAAAGACACAGACATGACCCTATGTTGCCTTCTGGGCTGGATCATTACCAGCAGTGTAGTTGTTCCCTCTTTGCACTGAGGAAAGAGAAATAGAGTTACTGATTCCAGTGCCTCTGGTGGTGTGTGGGGCTTATTCTTTTTTTTGGGGGGGCGGGGGTCTTGTGGCAGGAAGTCACTGGTACTTTAAAAGGAAATGAAACCTGTGTTTCCCTCCATGGTAGAAATAGGGATGGGGAGTCCCAGCTTTCCTGCAGGGGGAGAAACAGGTGTGGGGAGCCCCGATTTCCTGCAGGGGGAGAGACAGGTGTGGGGAGCCCCGATTTCCTACAGGGGAAAGAACAGGTGTGGAGAGCTCCACTGTACTGCAGGGGGACCAACATGTATAGGGAACCTCAGCTTTCCTGCAGGGGAGAAGTAGATGTGCCCCTGGGCATGGTTGTCTTGCGCTGCCCTGGGCACACTTTCTTGCTGGTGTTAACAGGAAGGGAGCAGAATCTGTGGACATTTGGACTTCTCCTGAGTTTGAGTCTGTTTGGCATTCAGAGCATGGTAGAAACAGCCGCACCAGGAACTTGAAGAGAACCTCTACAGACCTGTTCTGTTGCTGCTTCTGTGGAGGTCTGCTGCCTACCATATCCTTTGCCACGTTCCCAGTCAATGTGTGCCTTGTTTTAGGGACTACGATAGCCCTACATTTTACTGAAAAGTGCTTTTCTGAACATTTAATTTCTTTGTTACTTTTTTCTTTTGCTTTTTATGAGACAGGATCTCTCTTGCCCAGGTTAGACTCAATCTTATAGCAGTCCTGCCTCTGCTTTATGAGTGCTGGAATTATAGGTATGAGTTCCATACTCAGATTTTCTTCCTGTAATTTTTTTAAGTAATAGGTAAATATTTCATACCAGGTTAAATTATTATTTTTTAATCAGATTCTCAAGTTGTATAGATGATTTAAAGTAATTGTGGATATATTAAATTTATTTTAAATCTTTTTTATTTATTTTAATATCTGGTGGGAAAAATAAATTGGAAAATGTAACCTATGATTTTAAACCTACTAATTTTCTAGGATGAAATAAGGGAGGAATGTCAACCAGTAAGTAGATATGGAAGATATTTAATAGTGATAGCAGATAGTTTGAGGAAGGCAAAATTACTGAAGGTGGTACATGTATGATTGAAGTGTGGGAAATGCTGTAGACACACTCAAGGCTAGCGATTTTTAATTGTGAGTCACCCAGAGTGGGTGCTGGGGATTGAACTCAGTCCTCTGGAAGAGCAGTAAGTACTGCTTACTGTGGAGCCATCTCTCTAGCCCCAAAATGCTCTTTAAAGCAATATATTATGTAGTTAAAGTGCTATGCTGTGTTGAAAGATAAGACCTTGGCATGTGGGGAACTCCCATTCAAAATTATTCCTGTCTCTTAGAGTCATTTCAAACACCAAGCTTACAGTAACCCTTCCTAATAACACTTATTTGCTTATTTGGGGTCTTTGTTTCAAATTAAAGCTTTTTTCTCTCTTCAGTAGAACACTTAGGAATCGGTGTCAGCCTTTGTTCGATGGCTTTGCTGCTCTTTGCTTCCTCATGTAGTGTTACCGAGATATAATTCATATACTCCAGGATTCTCCCTTTAGGAGTGTGTAGATCAGTGGTCTCAGCATATTCACAGCATTGTACAGTCCCCACTCCAGAAGGAATCCCTAGTCCTCTTTGCAGTCCATCCTTACTTTTCTCTCTTAGTGCCTGGCAACTACTTCTTGTCACCTTGGCGTTGCCTGTTTTGGCAGAGGTGAAAAATGGAATTATACAGTGGGTGACCTTTGTGTCTTCCTTTACTCACTGAGCATAATGTCTTCAAGGTTCATCCATATAAAGCAGTTATCAGTATTCCTTTCTTATGGCTAGATAATATTCCATTGTGTGGCTAGAACACATTTTGTTAACCATTTATCAGATGATGAGCATTTGGGTAGTTTTGTTGTGCTTTAAACAAATTAAATAGATCTGGAGACTTTTCACTGGATGATTTCAAAGATGTGTTTTAGAGTTTGTATTATGAGAAGAAATTAGAGTTAGAATCCATATTGATTGAATTTGAGTAATCTGTATCTTTAATTTCTTTTTTATAATAAAATATGCTCTCACCACAAAAATTCAATGAAAATTAAAAAAAAATAGGGCTAAAAAATTTACATCTTCTATTCACCAATCAAGGGCTTTCTTTTTCCCCTATAGATAAGAGTTATAATTTGGGAGTCTTGGGGTACTCCAATTGCCTCACACTGTATTCCTATTCAGAATGGAAGGAGCCAGACTGGTCTGTGTCCTGTTTCCCTATCTGTAAGCTGAGTAACCTCTTCAGAGGATGGTGTGATAAGAATAGGAGGTAGGAATTGGCTAGGCAGTTAGGGTAAAAAGACCCCAAAGAAAAGTAGCCAGTTTCTTGGCTAAAAGTCAAATGTCCTTGGGCCTCTTAGCAACATATTCTGTTCCAAAGGCCAAAAATGACAAAAGTAATTGGGAGCTCTTATCTAATCCTTAGAAGATTTTAGGGTTACCTCTTCAGCAAAAAGCCCCATTTAAGGGGCTGGAGAGATGGCTCAGTGGTTAAGAGCACTGACTGCTCTGGCATTTAGTGTAAAAAGACCCCAAAGTAAAGCAGCTAGCTTCTTGGCTAAAAGTCAAAATGTCCTTGGGCCTCTTATCAACATACTCCATTCCAAAGGCCAAAAATGTCAAAAGTATTTGGGAGCTCTTATGTAATCCTTAAAAGATTTTAGGGCCACCTCTTCAGACAGGGGAAAGTTAGAGAGCCCCATTAAAAAAAATGAGAAAAAGAAAGAGTACATGAAGTTACCAGAAAAAAAAGTGATGGGGAGATATAGGGGAGTTGGAGGGGAGGGAGTGGGCATGGATTTGATCAAAAGACCTTCTGTGCATGTATGAAATTCTCAATAAATTATTTAAAAAATTTTTAAGCTTAAAAAAAAAAAAAGGCCCTGAAAGCTGAAGTACATTGCATAACAGAACATGTATAACCAACACAGGAAATATTTTCACATTGATGAGTTAGGACTCAATTTCAGAAATCATTGCTATTAAAATACATTTGTAGAAGAAGAAATATAACTGAAAAAGATGTTTTGACCTAAATTTTTTTCTAGTTTTTTTATTTTTACTCTACTGATCCCTGTAACCCAACTCTATTAATCGAGACCTACTTCTAGCATATTTATAGACAACAACAAGTTACATTAGATCTTCTAATAGAGTTTTAAATGTTCTGTTAATTTTTATACTAGCATCACAAAAATCTCTGGGTGATCTGACGAACCTTTCAATACTAAATTGGCTCTTTTCAGTTTTGAAGCTGCCTTAATTGAATTATAGCTACAAAAGCCTTCAGCAGCTGTTGATCTTGGGCCTGTGGTATGTGGAGTTCCTACAGTCACTTTTGAGTGAGCTGTAGTCACCATGTTTCAAGCCTGTTCTTGACACTGGGCGTACCACTCTGTACTGGGGCGGGGACTGAACTGGCATGTTACTCAGACTCTAGAGGCTCTAGAAACCACATCATGTGAGAACTGCAGAAAGAACTGAGGTGGTTTGGTTGTTGAAGAGGCTCAGGTATCCTGAGTAAGAGCTTTACTGTCCATCTGCATAGGCGTGTGAGCCAGCAGGGCTGTGTATTTGCTGGGTTAGAAGTAGGCTGAAGACAGGGTGTACTTCCTGATTTTCCTATACTTAAACACCTTAGCACTATCTTTCATCTCCTAGAGTGTCTATGTCAGTGTCTGATTTACGAATAGTATTTCGCCTTGTTAGGATGCACGGAGTGTTATATTGTGAGTCTATCATTTTGATGCTTGCTTCTAGCTTTAACAGCTGACGGTATAAGTGTGGAGCCTGATGTTTGAGATAATACAATTTTAGGTAGTAAAGTTTTATTAGAACAGGACTAAACTATGACTTCTATTTGGTGTTGTGTACAGTTTTGTCACTCGTTAAATGTAGGACCTACAGATCTAGTGTAACTTCCCTCACTAACAGGCAGCAGGTGAGGTATTGTTGGGCTGGAGAGACAGTGATGGTGGCTCCATGCTTTAATGGAAGTTGGGACTATTGTTCACTTGTTCCCTGATGCCTGTCAGTTCTGCTAGTGGATTTAGTATCTACTGTATTACTCTGTGCTTTACAAGCCCCTCTTCTTTTCTTTTTCTTTTGTTGTTCTGAGACAGTGTCTCATATCCTTGACTAACCTGAAACCTGTCCTACAGCCTGGACCAGTCTCACACTCATGATTCCTCTGCCTCTGTCTCTCTAAAAAAATTTTTTTATTATTTATTTATTTATTTGTTTATTTATTTATTTTTTTATTTATTGGTCTTTTTAAGACAGGGTCTCCCTGTAGTCCCAGCTGTCCTGGAACTCACCACATAGACCAGGCTGGCCTTGAACTCACAGAGATCCGCCTGCCTCTGCCTCCCGAGTGCTGGGATTAAAGGCGTGCGCCACCATGCCTGGCTTATTTTTATTTTTTTATATGTGGCAATGTTTTGCCTGCACATATACGTAAGTGTTCCTGTGTAATGCTTGTGGAGAAAGGGCATGGAATCCTGTGGAACTGGAGTTATGGACGGTTAGCCACCATGTGGGTTCTGGGAACTGAACATAGGTCCTTTACAAGAGCACTCAGTGCTCTTAGTCACTGGGCCATCTCTCTATCCCCCTCCCTCTGTCTCTTGAGTGCTGGGATTACAGGTGCACCACCATGCCAAGCACAGAATTTTTTTTTTTTGCTTGTTTGTTGCATACTAGGCAAGTGCTCTACCACTGAGATACATCCCCAATCTTAAATGACCATTTTTTAAAATCTAGTCTTAGACTAGGCTTCAGGTAATAAGGGTGTAATACTGTCCATGTCTGGAGCTAGACTAGCTGTGAACTTAGAGAAATACCTCTCTTCCCTGGGCCCCAGTTTGTGTAATGGGGATGATAGACAGCACTTACCTCTGGGAAGTGAGGGTGAATGCAGTACTGCTTACTGTTGCTGGTTGTTAACACTGGTGTATAAAGGTCAGGTGCCTTCTCAGAAGACCTCAGTAGTGTGGAACAGTTCTGAATCCACTGAATTCCCGATGGTTAAAGACCTTGGGTCACCGGTCTACCTGAGGTCTTCTAGATTAGTGTTCTCCGAAGACCATACACTATACGGCAGTTTCAGGTGAATGGGATTTCCTTGCCGTTCCATTGCCTGAGTCTGACTCTGTCTTGTTTCCTGATCTGGGAATCATAGCCATGTGCTACACTGACATGTTTTTCAAAGGATTGTGGCTGAGTGCCTACCTGCCCCGCAGGAAACCCCCACTGAACTATATACCACCTATGGGAACAGAGAGGAGTAAGGCATCTGTCTCTGGTGAGATAAAGGAAAGGGGACAAGAAAGAAACATTTGAAATGAATGAAATGAAAGTGAACTGTACCCAAATCCTCAAGGTCATAGAACCATGTCCAGTCTTACAAGATTGAGGCGTCCATCCCAGGGTCTGTTCCACACTTAACTCTGGCTAGCTTTGTCTAGGAGAGAGCCAGACGCCCTTGATCCATTCATTACCAACATTGCTCCTCCAGTGCAGCTTCCTGTTCTCTTCCATGGGTAATGTGCAGGTGTACATCTACCTCTGCCCCCGTCTCCCCTCCCCCCATTACAACTGTCTCATCTGTGCCTCTCTGTTCTCCCAAGACTGGCTACAGGTTGCCCACACTTTGCTTCTGCCTTTCCCTACTGACCTGATGGCTGTCTTCAGACCTTTTTTGAAGATTTTAGGGCTAACAAGTGTAGGATAGTTTAAAGATTTGGAGCTTTTGTGGTTGTGTGTACTAATTCTGAACTAAGATGGCAACTACTAAACTGTAACTCATAGTCAAGATGGGCTTCTATGTCACACTGAGCACAAAGCTCAGGACACTCTTCTGAATGGGCTTTACCACTACACCCATCCCCCCAAACCCACCCTTTTCTATTACAAGTATGTGGTTTGCATTGCCAAAGATTTTTACATAGGATATGACTCTGTTTTAAAATGTACTGTGAAGGTGGGCTGTGATGGTGCACACCTGTAGTCCTAGCACTTAGGAAGTAGAAATGGGAGGATCAGAAGTTCAAGGATGTCGTCAACTACATAGTGAGTTCAAAGTCAGCACAGGACATGAGACCCTGATCAAAACAAATATACGTATAAACAGTGACAAAAAATGAATTGGGGTTACAGCTCAGTTGTAGAGTGCTCCCCTAGCATGCATGGAGCCCTGAGTTTAATCAACACTGCATTAAACCAAATGTTGGGGCACATGCCTATAATTCCAGCATTAGGAAGATGGAGGGAGGAGGATTAGAAGTTCAAGGCTACAGAGTTAGTTGAAGGTGAGCTTGGGATATATGTGACCCTGTCTCAAACAACAGTAATTAAACAAAAATATGTGTTTTGAGTTTGTTTTAATAGGTGTGGCAAGGTGACAGATCCAGAGACAAACTCTTGAAAGAAGATCTTTTTGAGCCAGGTGTGGTGGGCCTATAATTCCAGCATTTGGGGGACTGAGGCAAGAGGATGACAGGGAATTCAAGGACAGCCTGGGCTACATAGTGGTAAATAAAGAGTAGATGAGATCCTGTCTCAAAATAAACAGACAAACAAAGAAGACCTTAGCATTTCCAGGATCAAGAGGAGGGGCACACAAAGAGACACTCCAGGGTTGGAGGGCAGGCAGGGAGAAGGAGGGAAAACATCCCTAGAGTCTTTTCTGGGGAGTCTGTAGGGGAAGGTAAGGCACAGCAAGTAAAAAGACTTAGGATTGGTAGTTCAAATAATCATGGAGGGTTATGGGATATAGGTGTAGCCTCAAGTTTCATGGTACCAAGTTCTGAAATAATTTATGGTACAAGAAATACTGTTTTGATTTGTGAGAACTAAATTGAGGTAGCTAGGGTGTGGGCTGTGAAAAAGTGTGATCATTAGCATGTCATTTCTGTCTCTGGGAGTTAGCCCTGGGAGAGATAATCTCTCTCGGATTAGCAAGGCCCCAGGATATAAAAGCTTTGAAAATAAAAGACATGACCAGGACCAGGGAGATGGCTCAGCAAGTGAAAACACTTGCTGTGCAAGTCTGATGGACCCAAGTTCGAATCATGGAATATGCATAAGAAGTTGGAATGTGGTGGCTTGCATCTGTAATCCCAGTACTCCTAAAACAAGATGGGAGGCAGAGACAGGAGAATTGCCAGAAAGTTCTCAGACCAGCTAGCTTAGAGTACACAGAACAGCAACAGAAACAATGAAAGTGACCCTGCTTCAACAAGGTGGAGGCGAGAACCAGCTTCTGAAAGTTGACTTCATACTGCCATATGTGTGCCATACAAAGTAGGTACGTGCCTTCATTCATACACATACATACACACAAATAAATAAATAATTGGTACGTATGTTTTCTGTGAGTCCTGTGCTTATCACAATAGCTATTCTTTGGGGACCATTTTCTTACTGAGAGGATGGCACAGTGGCTCCCCCATGCCCCTGGAATTTACAGTCTGGCATAGTAGGTAAGGCCTACATCAAACATGACCAACCAGGCAGAACACAGAAATTGGTAGAACAATTATTCAATCATAACAGAGTTCAGAGAAAAGCAAGATCAGCCTGTTGCAAAGTTACACAGCACAGTGGTTGAGAAGGCAACCATAGTGACTGGCCATGAGCTAACATCTGGCTGCATCAGTTATTAATTGTGTCACCTTAAGCAGGTTGGTAGAATTCCTTAGTTTTCACATTTGTAAAATGAATATAATAATAGTACTGACATCATAGAGTTATACATCATAGAGCCAATCAGTTTATATATTCAGAGTGCTTAGAACAAAGCCTGGTACTAGTGAGTACTCAGTGATAGCAATTGTTAACACTTTTGAGAGAAAAGTTTAGCAGAGTGCAAGAGAGAGAGAGAAGTGTTCCTTTGTAGGGGTCAGGGAAGACACGGGTAGTGGCTGGAAGAGCCACTGGTAGAGCCTGGTAAATTCAGGCCTGTGGTGGTTTGAATGAGAATGTCCCCCATAAGCTCCAATATTGGACATTTTCTCCCCAGTTGGTAGTGCTGTTTTGGGAGGTCTTAGCAGATGTGGCCATGCTGGAGGAAGCACATCACTGGGGTGGGCTTAGAGAGTTCTTGAGCCTTGCCGGAACTCTAATTGCTCTCTGTTTCCTGTGCCTGCTTGAAGATGTAAGAGCTTAGCTTCTGCTCCTACTCTATCCACCTCTGCCAACATGCCTCTCCACCATAATGGAGTCTTGCTTCTTTGGAACTGTAACTGTCCATGGTGTTTTTATCACAGCAATAGAAAAGTAACTAATACAGGGTGGGTAGGTGGTTCATCTGATAGGTTAAGACTGAAAAAAAAAAATGGTTGCAAAGAGCTTTGAATACAAAAGAGTTTGCTTTTTTTTTTTTTAGAATGAGGAAATTTATTGTCTGTCTCTCTCTCTGTCTATCTGTCTCTGTTTCTGTCTCCATTGAATTAGTGCTTTGGGGATCTTAGCCTTAGTGGTATGATTTTAGAGAGGAAAAACTTGGGACAGGTTGTAAAAGTCAGAACAGATTAAGATAGCACTAGCATGAAACAACCCCCAAAATTTTCTGGCTGGACAGAGATAACAGTGCCCATTTCCTTCCCAGAATTCATCATCCTGAGCCCAGCCCATGGATTCCCTTTGCTATGGCTGTGGCCTATGATGAACTTCTGTTTGGTTTTCCAAGTAACCTTCATACATAGAGGCATGTCCCAGATACCACCGAATTTCTATGCAGTAGAGGGTGTGGATATAGTGGGTAAGAAACACTCTAGAGATCATCAGTTGCTTGGATCATCTCTTGATAATCCTGGGCATATATCTCCAAGAATCAACTATGAAATGGGATTAATAACAATAACAATGATTGCAGAAGATAGGGAACATGATGGATACATTGTAAGTGCCTTGTAAATATCAATTATTTGTTCTTTAAGTAGAGTACATCTAATAGAAGTTTCAGTGTTCTTTACTAGGTTCGGGTTTTTGTTTTTGTTGTGTTTTTGCATTTTCTTAGTGCACTTTATTTTTTAATTGATAAATCAAATTATTTGTCTCTGGATAGTGGAGAGTTGGCTGCAAATTTGTTGGGTTTAGCAAGATGATAAGGCTGAGAGAGGAAAAGTCAAACTTCCTGAGAGAGGTGTCCCTGCCACCGGCCCTCTGTGATCAGTCAGCTCTGTGTTTTTTCTATGGACAGGTCTTTAACAATTTTGACCAAAAGGTTATTTTCTAATTTTAAAATGTGGATATTTCATGTGAAATATTTAACTGTTGATAGTGCCAGGAAATAAATATACCAGCATCTGTCAAGACACATCTAAGAAGAAATCCGAGGCTACAGTTGAGTGGATAAGCAGGCTTTCCAGCCTCTTGATTGGTTAGCCTCCACAGTGGGCATAGCTTTTTGAAAATGGAGTGGAGAAATGAAATCTCCGTTCCTCTGTAACTGTGATGAGTCCTTCCAGGAGTCTTTTCTGAGCACTCCACTGTAATTTGATTTAAGTGGCACTCCTTAGAGAGCTGAAATATGCTCTATCTCACAAGCAAGTAGCAATCAAAGGAATGAATTCTTCCTATTTGAACATAGACTGAAACCACTTTCCATCTGATCTTTGCAACCCAGTGCTGCTGATACTGTGAGCACAAACACATTAAGCAACAGAGGAATGACATCTGTCTGTTTAGATGTGATCAGGACAGCCAGAGAAAACAGAAATTGACAGCGGAAAGCTGAAACCTGTCCCAGCACACCACGTTTAAGCAGAATCCAGGGTAGGCTTGTCTGGTGGGAGTGAAGAAAAATCTGTTTCTGTTTCAGTGTTCACATCATAGCCCTCTTCCACACCCCTGACTGGTTGTCGTATATAAATCAAGCCCCAGCTGACAATGGTCAGCCTTCCTTAACCTAGCAAAGGTCTTTGAATCAGACTCAGCCTTGGCCTCACTGTCTTTGTCTTCATTATAGGCACGTGTTACAATTCCCACAACATCCGAAACTCCAGTTCTGTTTTTCTTCCTTCTTTCTTTTATTTATTTTTGCAAATATATATCACAATGGGACCTTTCATTCATGATTGCAAATTATATGCTTCATGAAAGCAGTAAATTTAAAGCAAAGAGACTGTTTAAACTCAAGGCCAGAGAGCACAGTTCATCCTGTTTGCAGTCTGGCTTAGCAATTGGAATTTAAGTTGATATCATACCACATATGGTAATACTACAGAGGGCTACATATTTTTATTTATAGTTAAGGGAATAAAGCAAAATTCCCCTTTCACTACATTATCTTGCATTATTTACTCAGTGATAAATGATGTTGCCTCACAGGTCTGAGTTCCACAGTGAAAGACTCTATTGTGCATATTCTTATGTTGGAGTTACAGCTCTAAAGGGAATAAATTCTGAATATCCTGGTACTTGTACAATTAAGACATACAGCTTTCTGTTATCTTAACATTGTATTTTTAATTAAAGTAAAAGAAAATAAAAATGAAAGAGCAAAGGCCAAAAGCTAGAAACCAAATAAAACAGGCAGAAGCCCAGCCTAAGCACCAAGTCAAGATTGTGCCGGACCTGAGGACAGCCTTTTGGTTGGCCCTTTGCTGCTATTCCGAAATGACTCCAGCTCTAACCATCTGTTAACTCTTTAAGGACACCAGAGAACAGCACTCTGCCTTGGGGAGATGGGACGGTGATCTGAAAGGAAAGAACCCTAGCTGCCTTGGCCTTGGAGAAGCTGCTCTTTGCCAGGCACCTACTTAAACCAGTGTTCATGAGAATTTCCTGAGGAGAAACAAAGCAGATGTTTTGGAAAGAGCGTTAGTCTTAGATTATATTTGTTTCAAAATAATAATAGGAAATTCCAATTTTGAGGAAACTAATTTTGTTCAACCAGCCGGGCATGGTGGCACATGCCTTCAATCCCAGCACTCGGGAGGCAGAGGCAGGCGGATCTCTGTGAGTTCAAGGCCAGCCTGGTCTACATAGTGAGTTTCAGGATAGCTGGAGCTACAGGGAGACCCTGTCTCAAAAAGACCAAAAAAAAAAAAAAAATTAGTTCAACTTTTACTTATTCTGAATCTTGAATAATTTACTGAGGAATGGGTTTCCATCTTGACAAGCACAGAAAAAGGCCCTCTAACAAATTAGCAATATAAGATTTAAGACTAAAATATGGGGCTGGAGAGATGGCTCAGTGGTTAAGAACACTGACTGCTCTTGCAGAGGGCTGGGGTTTGGTTCCCAGAACCCACATGGCAGCTAACAACCATCCATAACTCCAGTTCCATGAGATCTCATACGTTCTTCTGGCCTCCATGGGCATTGCATGATACCTGTGTACTTATAAACAAGCAGGCAAAACACTCAAATTAAAATAAAAGACCTTTTAAGACTAAGATATTTGGGGAAGCATGCCCCTCCATACATTCGACAATGAAAAGGTAGGTCATTCTGTCTTCTAGGCTCCTCTGTGTGTGAGAAGTCGCGTCCTTCTGATGGGAAGTTGGTTTCACATGTGTCGCTATGCTTGTCAACCATGTGATTTCATTCTGGTTGCTTTTAAGATGCTTTTCTTTCTTTTTTCTTTCTTTCTTTTTTTTTAACAGTTTGACAGTGATGTGCTTTGAGATGGTTTCCTTTGATTTTTATCATGCTTGGACTTGCTCAGATCCTTTAATCTTTAAATTTATATATCTCACCCAATTTGGAAGATTTCAACTATTTCATTTTTAAATCTGTTCTGACTTTTATAATCTGTTCCAAGTCTTTCCTCTCTAAAACCATACCACTAATGGGGGCGAAGATCCCCAAAGCATTTCCTACAGTTTTTACCATTGTGTCCCTTGCTTTTATATGACTGTATGTGTACATAGTTTTTCTATTCAGAGTTTATAAATGCTAAGGGTTACGTAAGGTGACAGTTCCTTTTCTTTCACTAAGGGAGAAAATATTAATTATAGACAAATATATGTGAAACTAAGGCTGTACTGTGCTGTGAAGATGTTAAGAGGCTCTGTCAGTCAGTCACACAGTACATATAGAGAACCAGAGCTGAATTATTGCCATAAAGCCAGAAGCCTTGAAAGAATGATCCCAATATTAAGTGGAGAAAGAAATTCTATTCTGTTTTCCCCAAAGAGAGTCAAAGGAATTTAATGTCTCTCCAAGGCTGGTTATAAATGGCCAGAATTCCTAAGTCCACAGACTAAGAGCATTATGAATCTTAAGCAAGTCAAATAAAAATAAGTTCTCATTCATATACACTAAAACTGTAGAGCATCAAAGGGAAAAAGCAGATACATATCAAGGTACACCAGTAACAAACATCAACTAAAAAGAGATATCAGAATATGGTAGAGTAATATATTCAGAGCGCTAAGTGGAAATAAGTGTCAGCCTAAAAGTCTGCTCTTTGCAATCATCTACTGAGATTGTAATAAAGACCTCACACATACATATACAGGTGTTAGGAGAATTTACTGTCATAGGCTCCTGAGAGAATTACTAAAGATATGCTCAAATCCATGGGAAGTTGTGGCAGGTTATATTCTTCTACAGTGGTCACAGCAGTGTCTACCATCCCCACTTGCTGCTTTGCTGTCATCTCACCACTTCTGTATCAACAGGTAGAGTCAGCTCCCCTCCCCGTAAACTTGCATTGATTCTTCTCTTAGAATGAGTAGAATGAGCTGAGGAGAGGGCTCAGTGGGTAAAGTGCTTGATGCATTGAGGACATGAGTTGGAATTCCTAACGCCCATGTAAAAACCAAGTATGATATATGTCTGTAACCCCAGCACTGGGGGGTGGAAATAGGTGGGTCCTGCCAGGGAGTATTGAGAAGGAGGGGAGGGCTCTGTAACCAAGCTGAAATGGTGAGTTTTAGATTCAGTGCAGACTGTCTCAGAAATTGAGTGGAAGAGTAGAGCGATGGCTCAGCAGGTAAGAGCACTTGCTGTACAGTCGTAAAGACCAGAGTTCAGATCCCTGAGCCTACATAACCAGCCAAGCATCCTGAAAATGCCTGTCACTCCAGCTTCATAGGATCTGATGCTTTCTTCTGGCCTCAGTGTGTGCATAGGCATTCACATCCACATATACAAATGTATCTATAGTCACACAGACACACACAAATATAAATAAATGAATAAATAAATGAGGTGGAGAGAGCTAGAGGAGGCCACTCAGTATATCGCTTCCATATCTGCATGCATGGGCAATTGCACTTGCACACACACACACACACACACACACACACACACACACACACACACACTCTACATACCCAAAGGCACCAACTAACAGAACAACAAAAGTGATAACCATACTGACTTTTGAGGCTAGACCAGAAAAGATCAGACTGCTTAGTGGTTCTTTGGAACACTTGTTCTGGGGGCCACCAGCTTCTGTATAAGAGACCTCTATGTGAGAGAGGTGTTGTGTAGCCATCTGGGGGCCACCAGCTTCTGTATAAGAGACCTCTATGTGAGAGAGGTGTTGTGTAGCCATCCTGGTCATCAGACCCTCCAGACAAGTCCTTCCTCTGGCTGAGTACCACCAAGTGGCACAGATACAGAAGATGTGGAAGAACAGCCTTGCTGAGTGCCACACAAATTCCTAACTTGCAGAATAAAATAAAATAGTTGCTGCAAGCCACAAAGTTATTTTTCATGCCAACTAGAACAACATTAAATGCAGAAGGAAGGAGTGGGATGTATGAGTCAGTTGTTGTAAGGAAGCAGGTGGGTGAACATACTTATTCAAATAAATATTGACCTGAAAATATTGGATGGGGCTATCAAAAGCAACTTGATACTGATACATCAGCAACAATGGTAAGGCAGCTGGTGTAGAGGGAGGAAGTGGGGAAACAGATGATTGAGGTTTCTAAGGTCCTTGTGCTTTTTTTCAAAGGCTACTGGAGATTGACTTTAAGTAGATGCATTAAAAGAAGGAAATAGCTTGTGTAACTTATGGAATAGTAGAGGGGAAGGCAGGAATGCCAAAAAGATCCAGGAAAACCTAGAAAAGTAAAATATTAAGAATGAAGAAGAATCACTGTAGACAGAAAATGCAAAGTAAGTTGGTTGAAATCAGTGCCAGGACAACTATAAGTGTGATAAATGTTAAAAATGACTTTCAGTCATTAAGAATAATAATTATGTTTTTTTGATTATGATATTTGTTTTTTTAATTTTTACAAAAACTTCATTGAGAATGTCATACATGTATACAAGGTGTTTTGATCAAATCCATGCCCATTCCCTCCCCTCCAACATTCCCCCCTCTGAAGGGGTAACCCTAAAATCTTTTAAGAATTAGGTACAAGCTCCCAAATACTTTTGACATTTTTGGCCTTTGGAACAGATTATGTTGCTAACAGGCCCAAGGACATTTTGACTTTTAGCCCAGAAACTGGCTACATTTCTTTGGGGTCTTTTTACCCTAACTGCCTAGTCAATTCCTACCTCCTATTCTTATCATGCCATCCTCTGAAGGGGTTGCCCAAATTGCCAATAGGGAATAGGGATGCTGACCACTCTGGCTTCTTCCATGCTGAACAGGGATTTAGGATGAGGCAATTAAATAAAGAGGAAGAAGTAGAAGTAGAAGTAGAAGAAGTAGAAGAGGAGGAGGAGGAGGAGGAGGAAGGGGGAGGGGGAGGGGGAGGAGGAATTATATTTTTTAAAAACTTCAGCCAACTTTTGAAAGGCAGTCTAGACAAAACAACCCAGAACACAAAGTAAACATGAAGGGACAGAAAAGAAAAGGTACATCAGGAAAAAACAAACAGAAGGAAAATAGGTGTGACAGTAGTAATATCAGGCAAAGTATGTGCTTGCAGTGGGAGATGTGTGCTAGGATGCTCACTGTAGCATGCTTATCATGATGAAATGTTGAGAATTTAACCATCTGCAAATAGGGCAATGCACAGCGAGATTATTCAGTATTAATATGAGGACACTAACTGTGATTAAAGGAAACAAGCTAAATGAATGTGTATCGACATGACCATTTCTTCTTTTCTGTTTAGTATTTTGGTGGCTTTTTGTTTGTTTGCTTTTTGAGACAGGTTTTGCTGTATACTTAAGACTAGTATAGAGCTCACTGTATAACTCAGGCTGACCTCAAATTCATGATCCTCCTGCCTCATCCTCTTGAGTCTTGATGTTATAGGTATAATACCACCATACCTGGCCAACTTGGATATATTTCAAAACTACTCAGTGAAAGAAATAAGTTGCATAATAATGTTTACATGACACTTCCAAACACAAAACAGTATATTTTGGACTCGTTCCTTTCTAATCCTGAAATTATTTCATCAAACTTTACAGGATTTGGCCATGTTCCTATGATTATATACATTTGAGTATCTGAGGAATTATGCCCAGAAACTGTCTTTCAAAAAGTAAACTGACTATCTTTAAAAGCATTTGCTGAATCTTAAAGAATAAACATACCTAGATAAGAGAAAGCTGTCACTCTCTGATCTAGTGATTTGTAAAATTTAAATTATGCTATAGAACAAATATATATTCAAAAATTTCTCCTTTGGCCCCAAGTTGCTTGCAAGAAAAAAAAAGATGTGTCAGAAAGAGCCTTAGGTGGATCCTGAGAAGAAAAATGAGAGAGAGATGCTTGTAGGGTGATAACTTTTTTTTTTTGGTCTTTTTGAGACAGTCTCCCTGTAGCCCTAGCTGGCCTGGATTCACTATGGAGATCCGCCTGCCTCTGCCTCCCAAGTGCTGGGATTAAAGGCGTGTGCCACCATGCCTGGCAAGTGTAGACTGTAGAACTTATGCAGGCTAGACCTGTTCTATGTGAAACTAGATGTTAAATTCACAAACATTCCCAATGTCAATTTCACAAGTATTTATCGAGAACTTACTGTATATAGGGCACTCCACTTAACATGGTAGTGGGCCCAAAATGAATCAGGATGCCCAAGGAGTACATGGTACAGCATATGTAAAGGAGTGTGGGAGTGATACACATTGCTCTACAGCTTGAAGGAGTTTGAAATGGTTTTCACTGGCAGGCAGCAGTGTTTCTCCAGAGGCTGTTTCCAGCCATCCTGAAAGAAGCAGGACAGTTTTTTTCTGAGCCATAGCTTTGTTTATTATCTTTCCCGCACCTTAAGAAAAAACTTGCTATACATTAAGCCTTTTAATGGAGTTGCTGAGACAATCATTTAAGCATTTAAAGTACATGGTCTACTTACTTTAGAGGCTGCAGTGGTTAGCCACTGGAAAACTAACCATTGGTTTTGATAAGATGGAGGGGTCTACATGTTATAGCTTATGACAGAGAATGGAAAATGTTTCAGTGAGACAAGCTGGCATTTTAAGTTGGAACAGAATAATAGCCAGAAGTGCTGAAGTCAACAGACTTCTTAGAAATATGGTTACCATCTGCTGAGAAAGCCTTTTAGTGTGGCCACAGACACGCGCTTGCGACCACAGTCAGTTCAATTTTTCCTTCATTGTGGGACTATGACCTCAATTGACGCCAGTGAGAGCTGTATACTTCCAGAAAGGAGATTTAGGTCATCCACAAATCCAGAACAAGTGGAAGATAGGTGCATAAGCAAGTTACAGTAGACTTACACATTGCACAGTGTTGATCTTAATCTTCTGGAGGTGCCCTTAAATATCTTTTCTCCCCTCCCCCAAAAATTAGCCACAAGAAGAAATGATCATTGGTTTATACAACTTGAGTAACAAGGTAAGTGAGAATGTGGAAGAGATTCTTTGAGATGATATTTAATTTGTGAGTTGGACAATATTAATGAAATGACCATGAGACCAAGAGGAAAAAAATTCAAGGAAAAGCATCAGCCAATGGAAAAAGTTATATTCCTCATAAACAAAAGAGAAGTGGCTGACTTTGAGAAAAGTCCTATTTCTCTCTGGGACTTGTGGTCTTCATTTCTAAAACAAGAGATTTGGATTAAGTGTACCCAAAGAAGTTTTAAAGTTCATAGAAATAAAGAAAAATTAAAATAGGCACCAGAGGGCTAGAGATGTAGTCAGTGGTAGAATGTATGTCAAGCCTGGGTTTGATTCCTGTGTGTATAAATAAGTAGGCAACAGGACCAAATGTAGTTTATTTATAAAGATGGCATCCCTCAGGGTGTTTCAAATATTGCAAACAGGATGGAATTATTGAGAAAGAGAAAATTGTTGGCAAAAGAACCAAATGAAACCAGGGCCTAAGTGCAGTAAGTGGAGGGAATAGTGTGGGGTGAGAGTCTTTCTTATTTGATGTTTTCTTCCTTGTGGAAGGAATGCACTAGCATAACGCTACTCTCCTATGACCGTATTTCCTCTAAGAAAGGTGGGGTGACTTAGTCTGACATTTTGGCATGCTCTCCTCATCTCCCTTTCGCTTTGGAGCAGCAGCCATGACCACAGAGCATTCCTACTCTTCCAGACTTTAAGTCTTATCCTGGCAGGCCTCCATCTCTTGTGGGAGTTTTGGCTTTTTCCAGCATTGCCAAATGCCCGTATGGATGGGGTCATCTCATTTGGGGTTCATTTTCTAGGTGCCTTTGACTTTCACTTTAGCTTTATCAATAAGAATTTCTCTGCTGTGTTGTCAGGATGTTCAGAATTTTGATGGGAAAGAAGAGTACTATTTCCTCTCTCAAGCCCCCAAAAGTTGGGATTCAGAGATAGGATTAGCTTTGTTGAGAAGGAATATTGTTCCTTCTGCTTTAGGAAGAGGCAATAGTTTAAAAGATCTGGAGGAACTTTGAGGTATTACTGCATTCTGGACATTCAAAATCATCTCACTAAAGTAGGGGTTCAAATAATCAGCTGAGAGTGAGTCAGCAGGCGTAGGATTGGAGTTAGAAGGAAAGACCACAGGATCTCCAGACCAGTGACAAGCACATAAGCATTTAAAGTACACACCCACCTGGGTGTGGTGGCATACACAATGCTGGCTACTCAAGAGGCTGGGGCAGGAGCTTGGGGCCAGACTGGGCAACATAGATCTTGTTAAAAAACAAACAAACAAAAACTTCCTCATAGAATGCATGTTAGAAGCAACAGTGGTTAGCTACTGAAAGCTAACTACTGGTTTTGATAACAAGGGTTTTGATAACCAGCTTGACAGGACAGGGCTCTAAAGCCCAGGACTGTTCTTTGCCACCATGGATACAAGTGGTAAAAATTGCTCAATAGAACATAATGTATCTTAAATTATACACATTTTCGGAAGTAAATGAGTCTGTTAGGGTTATAATGAATGGTTTTATCTATTTTTCTTCAGATGTGGTAGTTTAGCACTCCTAGTGTTTTTCTCTGTCTCTCTGTCTCTCTCTCCCTCTCTCTCTCCCTCTCTCTCTGTCTCTCTCTCTCTCTCTCTCTCTCTCTCTCTCTCTCTCTCTCTGTGTGTGTGTGTGCTATTAGCAATTGATAGCTTCTGGGAGAGGGAGACTCGATTGTTTTCAAGGGTGTTAGGTTGACCAGTTTCCAGGGGAAGGACCTATACACAAGCATTTGGGAAACACAAATTTGAGTTAACAGACCTTAAAAACAATCCTATATTATTTACATGAAGTAAGGTAGTGGGAATAGGGAGGTGGGGGTGAATCTGAGAGGAGATGGGAGAGAGGGTCTGAATATGATCAAATACATTGTGTGAAATTCTCAAAGAATCAGTAAACATATTATTTTTTAGAAGTTTTTCTTCTTTTTCTTAAAGCTGAATGATTCCTGGTGTGATGGGTCATGCCTATAGTCCCAGCACTCAGAAAGCAGAGGCAGAGGATTGTTGTGTGTTTGAGGCTAGCATGGACTACAAAGTAAGTTCAATGTGTGGCTACAATATGTGTGAGAACCTGTCTTGAAAACCAAAACAAATTTAAAAAGCCCAATCAACCAAATATCATTTGTTAGCTTCTTCAAACACAGAGAATAAAGTTTTTTTTGTTTGGTTTGTTTTTTGTTTCTTGGTCTTTTTGAGACAGGGTTTCCCTGTAGCTCCAGCTGGCCTGGAATTCACTATGTAGACCAGACTGGCCTTGAACTCAGAGATCCATCCACCTGCCTCTGCTTCCCGGGTGCTGGGATTAAAGGTGTGCACCACCATGCCCAGCTAGTAGAATAAACTTTTGACATCAATTTCTCATTAATAGATACAGTTGATAACTGTATCAAAGATTATTATTCATTAAATAGTGAGTTCAATAGTCATCATGTGGAAAGTAATATACCCTAGCTTATCCTCTGTACCCATGGACTTTTCTAGGACCAAGAGAAAATCCAGATTATTCATAAGAAATCTCAAACTGTTCTTTGTATCCTGATTTATTTCTGTTTCTGTTGTGTTCAAATTCATTACGAAACCAGGCCTGTGGCCCATTCCTATACTCCCAGTACTCAGTAGGCAAAGGGTAGGATGCTCACTGCAAGTCTGAGGTAGTTGAGCTGAGGTGTGGCAGGAGAATAATGATTTGGCAAGTGGATATGGGAGGCAAGAGGCAGGAGCATTCTCGGAAAGCAGGATGTAGAAGGAGAGTGCCAGCTCAAAAGGCAAGGAAGTTAGAACAGGCTATCTTCAGGAGATATGAATGAATGACTTGAGCAAGCCTTTGGTTAAAGGACCAATTACAAAGGCAACGTCCTGTAGGAGGCCTCACTTTTTTTTTCAATCATTATTTATTTATTTTTAATTTTTAATAATTACATGATTAGAAGAAGCATTTCATTACAGCATTAACATATTCAGTAACACATTTCAGAGCAAGAGTCCATCTCTTTCACAAGTGGCTGTAAGTTTCTAGATTCACAGTTGAATTAATACAATTACACAATATTGAACTCAATATAAGCCCTGGAGGCTTCACTTTTTAAAGGTAGATGAGATGCCAATGAGGAAACCATGTGTGGAGAGGAAGAAACTAAAAATTCAACTGAATATTTTGCTGGAAGGAGATTCTAGGAGGAAAGGAAATCTTAAGATCTAATAGGGAGGCCGATGAACTCAGAAGGGAAGTGAGGAGAAATTAAATAGAAACAGGGGCATAATTTGCTTGAGAAAGGCAAATGATGTTTGTAGTTGATAAAGGAGACCTTCCTGTTAAAGATACAAAAGTACTTAAAATATCAACTCTGTCAGCATTTAATTTCCTTTCCCCTGCCATTTGTTTTCCAGTTTTTTGGTAAAAGAATAAAAAAAGAACAGCAAATACTAAAGGAAATGAGGCACTCATCAGTGATTGAAATAATTCAAATAATTTTTCTTTGAGCTGTATTGCTATTATATAACAAAAATACATTTGATTCAGAACTTTTATGAAGAACTTGCACATTTTATTGTAACATCTGTTTCTACATTTTAATTTCTCTCCTTCCTTTGATAGGTATTTGCATACTTTTTTTCAAATAAGAAGACCTTTTGTTTGCCACAAGAAAGCTATTATCCTGAATGTTAATGGGTTTTCAGCTATTAAGATGTAATGATGTACCTTGAGTATTTAACTATAAATTTGAAAAATCTCCACAAGCAATCTCAAAGGAATACTTAGAATGCACTCCTAGTAAATTGGCTCATTTTCCCGTAATTTACTGGAAGTGCTGATATGAGAGCGTCCTGATGTGAAAAGCATTAATCCCTGGAGTTACATTGTGTGTATTAAATTATTACTCTCAAAGAATAAAAATGTATGAGGCCATTTAGCCCTCATTCACACTTGTTACTTAGAACCGCAGTAGAAAAACAATCACTTATCTTTTCATGCACAAAATTAGAAGTGATATTTAATATCTTTTAAAATAAGAGGCACAGTAATAGTTACAGTTTTGCATAACAATTGCTGTGCTCTTTTCCAAAACAAGGACTGTTTTAGTTAGTAGCATGATTCTTCTGGTTTTATAGAGGCCCATTTTATTCCACTGGTAATTGAAATATTTTTAGAAGCCTGTAATGTAGCTCCCTTTCATGTCAGTCAAAAAGATTAGTCTGCCTTCTAGCCATGAGCATTTACTACATTGGGGGATTGCTGAGTATGATAGTCAGCTTGCAGGAGCTGCAGTTGCAGGAACATTTAGGGTCTTATTTGGAATTTTATCTAATCTCATTTTTTTTTCTTTGCCAGGGGACTGAAAGTTGTGGAGACAGAACTTGTGACCGCAGGTGCTTATTTTTTGATAAGCAGCTGTTTTGTGATTCTGGAAGATTAAGGCAGAGTAGGACGCCCCACCCCAGGTTTCAGCAAAGCTGTCTACCTGCAGACTACACCATGGACGTCAAGCTGGATCCTTCCCGAGACGATCTGCCTCTCCTGGCCAACACCAACCATATGCTTGTGAAGCACTATGTACTGGATTTAGATGTAGATTTTGGAAGTCAAGTCTTTGAGGGGACCATAGTACTTTTCTTAGAGGACAGAAACAGATTTAAAAAACAGATGCGTTCCACCAAAGAAACCTTCCAATCGAAGTCAGAGGAAGCCTACAGATTTAGGACACCTGAACCCTGCCATGTTCCTGAGAGAGATGCATGGGCCTTCTCATCTAAGATGGGATATAATGAATTTGCAGTCTGCAGTAAAGGTGATAAAGGTGGTAGCCATGACGACCAGGAAGCGGTTTCTGAGATCTCTGGCTCAAAGTACTGCTGTGACAAGGGGAATCATGGGAAAGAAGATTTTTTGCTGGTGTTGGACTGCTGTGACTTATCTGTGTTAAAGGTTGAGGAGGTGGATGTTGCTGCTGTGCCAGGTATTGAAAAATTTACAAGGTCTCCCGAGCTCACAGTTATTTATGAAGAGCTCAGAAATGAGATTGTTCATGAACTTGTGACTCTGCCTGCAGATCGTTGGAGGGAGCAGTTTGACTATTACACTCTCTGTAGCCAGGCTCCTAGCTGTGGGGAACTCTTCTTTGACATTGACTCTTGGAGCTTACAGATCAGGAAGACAGGGGTTCAGACAGCTGCTGACTTTCCTCATGCCATCAGGATATGGTACAAAACTAAATCTGAGGGGCAGTCAGTTACTTGGACCTCAGACCAGAGTGGTAGGTAAGTTATCCAAGTGCTCTTCTGTCCCCTAATCTCATGGGAGGGAGGCTTTTTAACAAGAGACCAAGTCTTTGGAGATGCTCCTATTTATTCTATGGCCTTACCCAGATAGACTCTGATCCAGAGAGCCGGTAAATTACCAGGCATGCTGAACCTTTAACAGGAGTACATCCTATAAGTAAGGATGAAAAGATTATTTGATTCAGCTCCAGTATTTCAGGGTTAGGATATTGAAAAGCCAGCTTAATGATGAAATCCTGAGCCTGGCATTGGTTGAGCTCACTGGTCATGACTTCTAGATCTGCTGATGGGAATGGTATGTCTCTGAGCAAGAATTTTCTCAAAATCCCTTCAGGCCCCACTTGTGAGATTGGAGGTTGTGAAGCTAGGCACAGTGCTTTCAAATAGACCTGCCATGCTGTGTGACTCTCTCAGTGTACCTGTTTCTTTCTCAGTAGCTACATCTCTGGACTTTGCCAGTTGTCATATGATGTGAACCCTGAAGCCCACCGAGAGCTACTTCTGCGTAGTGAAGGAGAAGCAGGTAGTCAGGCTAAGGCTGCACACCAGCTTCTTGGGGCATGACTCTTGGGATCTGGCACCAGGAAGACACCTGCCTTTTAGTGTTGGGGGAGTTGATGAGGCATTGTTTTTCACAGGACACAGACAGCTACTTAGCTGTGTCTTGTTGACTTTCCTCAAGCAGATGTCCACATTTTTTAGAACATAAGAATTTATAAATAAATCTTTACTCACCTTTCACTATTTTACCTATTTCTTTACCTTTAATGGTACTGGGAGTCATCGTGGTAATCATTGCAGAGCCTTGATGGAAGACTGCTGATCCAGTTGGCCGCCCTTGAGTGCATTCTCTTAGAGCATTGCCCTCCTTTGATGGAAGTGGCAGTCTCTGGCTGTTCCTTACATTTCTTCCTTACCCCCATCCCAAAGCCTTTTAGATTTGTTTTGAAAGTGCCACTTTGACTTTGAGGTCTAATTATCTCATTTTGCCTTTAATCTTACCTCTTGCTCTGGTTTCCAGCCCTCTCATTTCCTGCCTTATTTCTGCTAGAGTCTGAGGAAGACTTTGGGAAATCGTAGTTATATTAGTACAAAAGCTTAGTGACTTATATATAGAATAACCTTTTGGGTGTTCTTTGGAGATTGTGAGAGAAAAGAAGCAAGTTTCTTGTTGTAAATTCTTTTTTTAATCATTGAAGATTTTCAATAAGGTATAACCACATATAGTGTCACTGAATATTTAACTAGGAAGTTGTAGTTTTTATACTCAACATATATTTCACTTTCAAGCTAGAATAGTGGGGAAGAAGGAATGATTGACAGGATTGGAAGAAATTTTAGTGGCCTCAAACATGATATTCTGTCATAAGTGCTTATTACAAAGACAGACTCTAGACTTGAATCAAGTTACATGTAGAAGTATTGAGTGGAGATGAGTATGAACAAATGCTGGTTTCCATAAAGAGAGGTTGACATGGGGAACTTTGCTCTGGTCTCCTTTGCAGATGGTTCAGTGAATACATGATCACAGAAGGTGCCTACACTATGTTCCAGCTTATTAGCGTTAGTCATACAGTCTGAAGAGAATATAAGAAGCATTAATTTTAAGAAATATAACACTCAGAGCCCCAAGAGAAGTTCCCCACAAGAAGCATTAATTTTAAAAAGAAAGGCTACAAAAATGGTTTTTCTTTCATTTTCCGTGTGTCTGTGTGTGTGTGTGTGTGTGTGTGTAATATTTTACAAAAAAAAAAAAAAGCCTTCCATGGGACCACAAATCTCACTAAAATCTTTTTTTTAAACCTTTTTAATTGAATTTTTACAATTTTCATACAATATAATTTGATGGTATTTAGATCCCCTCCATCTGCACCTCCCCTTCCTGACCCCCT
>NW_008345503.1:253045-260271 GCF_000622305.1 Nannospalax galili
TAGAGTCTAATTTATGTCCCCCAAATATCCTTCAGTGTGAGTCTATCTACTTGAGCCTGGTTAACCTACAAAGAGTCCTATCCTTGAAAGAGACTGTCTTTCCCCCTCCCAGCAGCCATTGGTTGCCAAATGTTCCTTAGGTTGGGTTGGGTTTTTTTCCCACTTCCCCATATCTATGTTGGAATTTTTGTCTGGTTTGAACTTTCATGGGACTTGTACATGCTGTCACCATTGTTGTGAGTTTGTATGACTAACTGACCAGCTGCCTGGAAAACTGTGTCCTTGTGATCATCCACCACCTCTGGCTCTTACAGTTTTTCTGACCCCTCTTCCACAATGATCCCTGAGCCTTAGATTCTAGTATAGATGTCCTATTCAGTGATAAGCACTCTGCAGCCTCTTTCACGTTGGCCAGTTGTGGGTTTCTGTGTTAATCACCATCTGTTGTATAAGGAAGCTTCACTGATGAGAGTTGAGAGATGCATTAATCTATGGGTATAACAATAAGTCATTAGAGGTCAGTTTAATTTTTTTAAATTCATTTTTATTTTTATGTGTATGAGTGTATTGCCTTCATGTATGTGAGTTGCACCCATGTCATGCAGTGCCGCAGAGGTCAGAAGAGGGTGTCGGATTCCCCTGGAACTGGAGTTAAGGATAGTTTGTGACTGCCATATGGGTGCTGGGAATCGAACCCGGGTCCTCTGGAAGAGCAGTCAGTGCTTTTAACCCCTGAACCATCTCTCCAGCCCCTAGAAGTCAGTTTAATATGATAGCTATTTAGTAGAAAAAAAAGTATTAGGCTCTCCCGTATGTCATGTGACTTGTCTAGCCTCAGGTTCCTAAGCCTGATATTAATTTCAGGTATGGGCTCTATCTTATGAAGCAGACCTTAAATCCAATTAGAGAGTGGTTGGTTACTCCCATAATATTCATACCACTATTTCAGTGGTGAGCATATCTTGCCAGGCCAGTTGTTGTTGTAGTTCATAGAATTTACAGCTGGGTAAGGTTGATGATTATTTTTTCCTTCTAGTTGCTTGCATGGCACCATCCAGCACTATGAAAGCTAGCCAGTAGGTATAAGGCTCTGAAGTCAGCACCAGCTCTGATTTCTCCTTATTTGTTCTACATCTCAAGTATGTAGTATCTTCAGCAATAGGATCAAGTTCTGGTGGGAAACCAGGAGCAGGGACAGCAGCCGATATTGTTTAAGGGTCTATGAGACCCCTTTGTCAACAGCTCCTAGAGAGGGAGTCCATTCCTGGCATTGAGGTTTTGTTTTTTTTTGTTTTGTTTTGTTTCATTAGCTTATGATGTCTCTTAGAAGGGGCAGTGTCCTCCTGTCACAGGGTAACTCCTTTTAATCTCTTTGTAATGTATAGGTACATACTTTACGACGCTTCTATAATGGTATGTTTCCATATGACTTTTTCTAAAGGCTTTTACTGTCACTTATCCCTCACTATGGGTCTTATTATGTAGTCCCAGCTGACCTGGAACTTGGTATGTAGACCAGGTGGCCTTGATTTCACAGATCCACCTGTCTCTGCTTCCTGAGTGCTAGGATTAAAGTTGTGGACCATTATGCCTGGCTCTCTTTAAAATCTTCCATATACCTAAAAGATATGCCTAAGAAATCAGGTATGGTGGCTTCATACCTGTGATTCCAGTACCCAGGGGTAGAGGCAGGAGAATTGCCGAAAGATTGAGGCCACATTGGGTTACAGAGTGAGACTCTGGAGATTCAAGTAAATTATATAAATGAATAAATAAATAAATCTATGTATGTCGAGGAAACTGTTTGGATACTCTAAGAACTTTATTTGAGTGAAGATTCCAGGTTCCTGACAAAAATAATTCTTTTTTAATTTTTATTATTTTTATTTTATGTGTATGAGTGTATTGCCTACATGTATGTAAGTGCACCTGTGTCATGCAGTGTCCCATGAAGGTAAGAAGAGGGTGTCAGATCTCCTGGAACTGGAGTTTCTGATGGTTGTTAGCCATCATGTGGGTGCTGGGAATCAAACCCGGGTCCTCTGGAAGAATATCCAGCACTCTTAACTGCTAAGCCATCTCTCCAGCCCCTCACAAAAAATTCTTTAGTGATATGGGTGAAAAATAATTGTCAGGATTATAGTACTTTGTGAACATGATTGTGTGGAATTACAAAATTTCACAACTATGTGAAAAATCTAATTAGAGTCCACATTTATGAAAATCCTATAGTTGTGTATTTACTCTTGAGTGCTAGAATGCTACTAGTATATTTATCACAAATTGTCATTTCTGAGTTGGACACTTTTTATTCTCATTTACAGATAATTGAATAAGGTGACAGGGTGCTCCTGGAAGAATCTATAACTCAGTTGTGAGGGAACAACTTTGCTTACTTTTAATCTCTACGATATTACTTTACTATGTGTGAGTAAGTTTGCAAGCACATTTTTAAGATGAATGAATTATAGTATTGAAAGCTTAGATAAAAACTTGGAAAAATTTCTAAATTGGAATCTTTAGTTTCTGTCTTCTCTCCATCCCACACTCACACTACCATGGTAAAAAAGTAGAGCCGAGCCAGGTGTGGTGGTACACACCTTTAATCCCAGCACTCAGGAGGCAGAGGCAGAGGCAGAGGCAGAGGCAGGCAGATCTCTGTGAGTCTAAGGCCAGCCTGGTCTACATAGCGAGTTCCAGGCCAGCTGGAGCTACAGGGAGACTCTGTCTTGAAAAGACAAAAAAAAAGAAAGAAAAAAATAGAGCAGAGGACAGACTGTAAAGTGTGACAGGACTGTGCCCTGTGTGAAGCAGCCTCCCTGAAAGGAATGGGCAAAGGTGCTGCCCTAACTAACTGCTTTTGGTTTTCTTTTCTTTTTTATATATGTACGTGTGTGATGTGCACACATGCTCACACACATGTATAGGCCCATGTGTGTGTGTGCTCACGCGTGTGCGTGCATGTGGAGGCCAGCAGTTAACATCGTGTGTCTTTCTTTTTTTGTATATTTTTATTGAATTTTTGTTTATTTCATACACATCTTAATCATCTTTATATCCCCTCCCCCATCTGCACCCTCCCAGAGGGGGCCCCCCCACAGGATTTTATGCATTCTGTCATTTATGTTAAGGCCTATCAAGTCAAGTTAGTGTATCTAGAAGTCCCTCAGTGCAAGTTCATCCACTGGGGTCTAGTCAGCTTATCTAGAGTCTCTTCCTTAAAGATCAGCTCTCCCTCACCCAGCAGTAATCAGCTGCCAATAGTTCTTCGGCTAAGCTTGGGGCCTGCCACTCATTTCCCCCATGTGTCTTTCTTGATTACTCTCTACCTTATATACTGAGGCAGAGTCTCTTATATGAACCTGAAGGCTGCTGATTCAGCTAGGTTCACTAGCCCGCTAGCCCTGTGGACCCTATCTCTGTGTACTCAGCACTGAGATTACAGGTGGGCCCCATTTATGTGGGTGCTGGGTTTACAGACTCAGTTTTTCACACTTGTGTAGCAAGTGCTTTACCTATTGAGCTATCTCTCTAGCCTTTGTTTGGGGCTTTCTTTAGTAGTGCTAGGGCTCAAATCCAGGACCTGGTATATGCTGGATAAGTGTTCTTCCACTGAGCCACACTTGCATCCACCACTAAATAACTCTAGAAACGAGTAGGTCTATAAGACTATAGATAAATGAGCTCCGCCTAAGCATTGTAGTGTAGTAGATGAAATAGTTTTCTGGGAGGTACAGCTTAACAATTCTGATACTGTTTTCTCTGCATACTGGAACTGAGTAAGTAAATGGGCAGTGACATTGCAAACCAGCATTCTCTCTGCCGAAGTTGGAAGTTCACAAAGGGACACAGACAAACAAAGGGAAACCATTAGAGTGCAGCAGGAGTCAGGCTTGTCACTCTGAACTTCTTACCTTAGTAAGATATGGATGACTGTATATAGAAATGACTGTGGGTTTCTAAGGGTTAATGTGTGTATGTGTGTGTGTGTGTGTGTGTGTGTGTGTGTGTGTGTGTATATATGTATGTATATGTTATATACCTGTAAAGTATACTAACACCCAGTTCATTAGTGCTGGTTTCTATAAAGGAAGGCAGACCTGGGAAATTTGCTCTTGATATCTCCTTTTCAGATGTTTCAGCAAACTATATTATTACAATATAAGTTTCCAATTAAAGGAATAAAAGTTTCCTAGAGAAAAGGGTGAGATGGGACAGGAATATACAGGATGAGCTTGGAGCATCTCATTGTGTCAGACAGTGTGATGTTCAGTTCTAATTGTTAATTTGATGTAACCTAGAATCACCTGAGAAGAGAGTCTCAAGCAGGGTTTGCTAGATCAGGTAGGCCTATAGGAAGTTTGTGGGGGATTGTTTTAACTGATGTGGGAAGACCCACACCATTCTCTGGTTTGGGGCCTTGGCCTATGTAAGAACAGAGCACGTTAGCTGAGCACTAGCTGTGCATGCATTCTTTTTCTCTGCATGTGAAAAATATGTGATGGATGTGATGTAACTCATTGAGTTCCTTCCCTTCAGTGATGGACTATAACCTGGAATTGTAAGCCAGACAAACTCTTTCTCCCCTAATTGCTTTTTGTCAGGGTATTTTGTCATAGGAACAGAAAGAAATGAAACTAGGACAGAAAGTAAAGAAACATTCAAATGGCAGCAGCAATTCATGTTGTGGGGGTATGGCAGAGGGACAGCTAACCATAAGGAAGAGCACCTGGGGTCAGAGCTGAGCTACAAAAGAAGGTAGATGATAACTCAAAGTATAAAATACGTATCTGAGTCTGAGTGTAGAACTGACAAATCTGTCAGATGCAGGAAATATCCACATAAGTGTGTACATTTTATATCACTGAGAATGTGGAATGTAACACTGTGTGAACCACACACAGTGGCTCCCTTTCAAAGAATATAATATGGAAAGAAGGGAGGGAGAAAGAGTAACTTTACATTCAAGAAATCCCCTCCACAAGGTGCTCAAGGTCAGTTCCAACAGAAGTAAGAGTATGCACTCTTGGGATGAGGTGATAAAACGGAATTTTTGTGATCTTTGTCCCAGAAGTTCTCAGCTCTAGTCGAATGCTGATTTTAAAAAATCAAGCAAATCCCATTTGAGGGACATTTGACACAACACCTGATTTATTTATCAAAAACTATGGGATCAGCATGAACAAAATCTAAGCAGTTTTCAGTCAGGAGGTGCCTAAGGAGATGTGAAAATTGAAAGTGAAATGGGAAGAGCATGGTGGCATATGCTGTAATCTCAGCACTCTGGAGGCTGAGGCAGGAGGACTGCGAGTTTGATGCCTGCCTCTGCTACAGAGTGAGACCTTGTTTCAAACAAAACAAAACATAATATGGTAACTGGGTATGGTGGCCCCTATCTGTAATCCTGTAATCTCTCCACAGGAGGTTGAGACAGAATTTTGAATTGGGGACCAGCTTGGACTGCATAAAAAAAGAAAGAAAGAAAAAAGACAGATGGTATCTTCTACCAGTATATTCAGGAAAAACTAAGGAAATCTAAGGGAAATCTGCCCTGTGATGGTCACCAAATATACAAGGTGATAACAGAAGGAGGCTAGCTTTATTACCTTTAAAATGAATGTAAAACCTAAACTGTCCTAAAATAAAAATTTTATTTGAAATATAACTGCAAATGTGGGAAGTGGCCATACTCTTTCTGCCCTGAAGTCCCCCTCTTGCAAAATTGCCCTCCCCCTTTTACCAGGTGACCTTGTTTCTAGAAAAGGATTAAAAAAAAAAATGAAAGAGAGGAAAATGATTCTGTTTACTAATTGCCAGTAACTTCTCCATTATTATTCTGGTTCTAAAATCTCTAGAACTAGGACTCCCACTTGTCTGTCTTAGTTCAGCTGCCTTGATGTTGTGCCAGCTCTGAACCTAGATGTCCTTTCTTGCCTGCATCCTCAGATACTGGATTGTAAGCGACATTTAAGAGTGACTGAAGAGGGAACACTTACATCATGTCTGAACTAGCACGGTTCCTGGAAAGGATGCTTACTTTTATGCTCTCTCTTTCTCTCTACCTTAGAAATAATTTGATGAGAAAAAGGACAGGGCCAAGAATGTGTAAAGGTGCACATTCAAAGCTGGAAAGAAACAGGACTTAACATCTTTTTATTCTAGGTCTTCAGTATACCTAAGAAACTTTAAAAGTGGAAATCTTTATTTGAAGGTCATGTGTTTATTTTCCTTGTATTTATTTCAGTTTTTCCATTCATTCCGCTGAATAAAGGGTTATTTAAAACTAAAGCATTCTCTCTGGTTACATCTTCTCTTTTCTCTGAGAATAATGATAGCAGTTGAGAAAGCAGCCAACTGATCTAGGAAGCCTGGGCTTAGCTGATGATGTAACTGAATGTGAGTTGATTGGAGGGAAAATTTCGCTCAATGTAGGAAATATATTTAAAAACTTCAGTTATTTGGGTTGCTATTCAAGATAAGAAAAAAACACTTGGAAATATATATTGAAATTTAAACTTTCCTCAAGTGTTGTTTTGTCTCTTTCTTCTAGACAAGGCCAGGACAAAGTTGGTAAAATACTACTTTTTCTGGCATGTTTATTTCTTAGCTGTTGGACCAAGGAAGATGTTTACCTTGGAGTATTTTTAGTTTAACATCAAAGCCAGATATTAAATGTACTTATTTCCTGCCCTGGTGAATTAGTTTCGTTGCTTTATATCTCTCTATAAAAGAAAGTTTTAAAATTAAATGAAAGAGAAGACTATTTCTCGGGACAGATTTCAGTTTTTAAAAAGAGTATTTAGTATTCATAGATGCATATAGTATGCTTTGATCAAATCCACCTCCATTCTCTTCCCTCCAGTTCTTCCCCTATCCCTCTAGCACTTTTCTCTCACAATTTTACATGTTCTCGCTTTCATTCTCTCTCTTTTTAAAAAACTTACCCTAAGTTATCACCTTACCCCAGTCAGACTGGCTAGGATCAAGAGAACAAATGATACCAAATGCTGGTGAGGATGTGGAGAAAGGGGAATGCTCATTCACTGCTGGTGGAATTGCAAAGTCGTGCAACCTCTATAGAAAACTATGGAGAACTCTTAAAGAACTACAAATGAACCTACCATATGATCCAGTTATACCACTCCTTGGTATGTACCCAAAGGACTCATCCTATTGTAGAGACACTTGTACAACCATGTTTGTCGCTGCTCTTTTCACTTTTCACA
>NW_008345503.1:260350-280629 GCF_000622305.1 Nannospalax galili
GTTCAGCAGTAAAGAAAGATGAAATAATGAAATTTGCAGGTAAATGGATGGATCTAGAAACTGTTATACTAAGTGAAGTAACACAGACTCAGAAAAACAAATGACATATGTTCCCCCTCATATGTGGCTCCTAGCACCAAATCCTTTTAAATTCCAGGTCCTTTTAATAAGATGATGCTATACGGCAGTCCCTTCTACATGAAATAACTACCATCATCATGACTTCAGCTGAGCCTGACGGGTTGTGCTCATTCATTAAAGGAGAACCAAGCAGGGTCACTGGACCCTTACTGGAGTATCCAGCCACTCTTCCCAATCAACTAGTCTAGCCTTGGAAGACAAAAGAAAAATGAGGAAGAACCCAATAGAGGGATGCTTTTGGAAGCCCTTGTCAAGAAACTCCAGTGGACTCTCATATGAACATTTGAAAAGTGCCCTGTTCTGACTTTTTTCTAGTTCCCTGTCTAGAACTTGTATTGCTGGTTACTCTTGCCTTTACTTCTCCTTCACATCTCCTATTCATGATTCAAGGACTTTCTTTTCCCCTGAGAGACAAGAGTTAATGCAATTTGGGAGTCTTTTAGATAGAACCACTGAAGGGGTACTCTAATTGTCTCACCCTGAGTCCATGTTCAGCATGGAAGAAGCCAGAGCAGTCAGTGTCCCTATTCCCTATTGGCAATTTGGGTAACCCCTTCAGAGGATGGTGTGATAAGAATAGGAGGTAGGAATTGGCTAGGGAGTTAGGGTAAAAAGACCCCAAAGAAATGTTGCCAGTTTCTGGACTAAAAGTCAAAATGTTCTTGGGCCTGTTAGCAACGTACTCTGTTCCAAAGGCCAAAAATGTCAAAAGTATTTGGGAGCTTGTATCTAATCCTTAAAAGATTTTAGGGTTACCTCTTCAGAGGGGGGAATGTTGGAGGGAGCGGGCATGGATCTGATCAAAACACCTTATATGCATGTGTGAAAGTCTCGATAAAGTTTTTGTAAAAGTTAAAAAAAAAAAAAAACCACTGGGTCCACTTGGTGTTGTCTGTATGTGCGTGAGAACAGAACCATCTACTGGAGCGTGTGTAGCATCTCAGGTCTGCATCCCTGAAGAAAACTTGACTCTCTTCCCCACAATAGTTAATTAGTTGCCAAAAGTTCCTCAGCGAGGGGTGGAACTTCATGAGCTCCTCTCCATACATGCTGAGATTGGCTTGTTTGATCTTGTGCAGGTCTTATGCAAGTAATCACAGCTGCAGTGAGTTAAGTATGCAGTGGTGACATGTCCAGTAAATACTGTTTCATTGCAGATATCCACTCCCTCTGGCTCTTAAAATCTTTCCACTCCCTCTTTTGAGATGACCCTTGACCCTCGAAGGAAGGGATGTGTTATAGATGTCCCATTTGGAGCTAAGCACCCCATGGTCTCTCTTATTCTCTGCACGTTGACCAGTTGTGGGTCTCTGTATTCATTACCATCTACTGTAAAAAAGAAGCTTCCCTGATGAAAGTTGGGAGATACACTGATCTATAGAACTCTCCCCTAAGAACTTAGGGGAAAGTTTATTACTATGTCCATTTAGCAGAATAATAGTACTAGGTTCTCCTCTAGGGCTGATGACTTAGCCAGCCACAGGTGGCTGGTCCAGTTAACAGTACTAGGAATGGGTTCCATCTTGTGGAGCAGGCTTTAAATCTGATCATAGAGTGTTTAGTTAACCCATTGATGCCACTATTGCACCAGTGATCATATCTGAGCTGGTCATTGTAGCTCACAGTGTACACAGCTGAACAATACTATTAATTACTTTTCCATCCTAGTGTCTTGCATTGAACCTTCCAGCACCATGAAAGCTGTCCAGTAGGGATGAAGCTTCTAAGACGGTCTGAGCTTGATTTCTCCATGTCTTATGGCTCAAGTATGTGGTGTCTACAGCAACAGGGTCTTACTATCAAGTTCTAGGGGGCAACCAAGAGCAATGGAAGTAGTCTGTAATATTTGGGAAGGTTCTATGGGACCCTAGTGACCAGCAACTCTAAAAGAGTTAACCTATGCCTCACACTGGGCTTTTTATTTGATAGCCTATGGTGTCTAGGGGTGTCATTGTCCCTAGTTATAGGGTAACTGCATTTAAATAAAACCACTGGCAGGCCTGTATTGAAGCAGTGTTGTCTCCGGACAACTAGACCTGGTTTTAAAAAATATGTTTATGTATACAATTTAGGAAGCTTCTTCAGTAGTAGGTTTCCATATTCCAAAGGTCTTTACTGTTCATTGTCTCTCCCAAACTCACTCCTTTACCCTGCCCTCCCATATCTCACTCCAGTTAACCCTTCCTATTTCATTATTCCCCATTTGTCCCTCATACTAACTGCATTCTGTCCCCCTTTCCAAGAAATTCCCCTAGTTTCCTGCCTTCTATGGGTACTCCAATTTAAAGTATACATTATCTAAAGTTCAAATCCCCTGAGTTATCCACATATGAGAGTAGTGTTTGTCTTTCTGGGTCTTGGGTACCTCACTTAGAATTCCCAGCTCCATCTATTTACCTGCAAATTTCATAACCTCATTTTTCTTTACAGCTGAATAGTAATCCATTATGTATATGTGCCACATTTAAATTATCCACTCATCCATTGATGGACATCTACGCTGTTTCCATTTCCTAGGGATTGTGAATAGAACATCAATGGATGTAGGTGAGCAGGTATCTCTGTACTAGGATATAGAGTCCTTTGGGTATATGCCCAAGAGTGATATAACTGGATCATATGGTAGATGTATTTCTAGCTTTTTGAGGAGCCTCCACCCAGATTTCCACAGTGGCTGCAGCATTTACCCTCCCATCAGCAGTGAGTAAGTATTGCACTTTCCTCACATTGACTCCAGTACCTGTCATTTTTAAAAAATTGATCTGAGCCATTCTGAGTGGGATAAGATGAAATCTCAAAGGAGTTTTAATTTGCATTTCCTTGATGGCTAAATATGTTGACCATTTAAAAAAAGTTATTTCTTGGTCATTTGTGTTTCTTCTTTTTAAAGCTTTCTGTTTAGTTTCATGTCCCAATCTTTAGTTGGGTTGTTTGTTTTTGAGTTCTTTATATATTCTAGCTCTGAGTTCTTTGTATATTCACTGTCTGTATAGCTGGGAAAGATGTTTTTTCCCATTCTATAAGGCTGCCTCCTCACTTGAATGATGATGTTATTTGCTGTACAGAAGCTTTTTAGTTTTAGATTTCAGTTCTTAAAAGAACATTTCTGTTGGGCATGGTGGTACATGCCTTTAATCTCAAAACATGGGTGGCAGAGGCAGGTAGGTGTCTGTGAGTTTCAGGCCAGCCAGGGCTGTACTATGGGGCCCTGTCTCAAAAACAAAACAAGAACGAGAACATTTCTACTATTGTTGCCTCTTTCTTCCTTTGGTTAAGAAACCAATGCAGAATTCATGAGCACTAAAATGGAAATGCTAGTTACTTCTGTGACATCACTGCATCTCTGCAGGGAGGAATGAGTGACCCCAAACTTGAGAGCATGTAAAGGGGTTCATGTTGCAGAAACTCACCAAGTCACTAACGGAGAAGAAAGAAAAAAGGAAGAAGAAGAAGAGATAAACAGTCAAGTATAGCTCATGTCTGGATCCAAGGCTGGAGGACTGCTGCAAGTTCCAGGCTGATCTGAGCTACATAGTTCCATGCCAGCCTGAGACACAGAGAAGAGATTCTGTCTCAGAAAATCACACATTTTTAAAACTGCATTTTAAAAAAGAATCAAGTATCAACAGAAAATAACAAATGGCAGTGGTCTGTATAACCAAGAATGAGTAATTCCTGTTGTAAGAAACTGGAAGGTGAAAGCCAAGACCGCTGAGGCACCAGCTGGGGCCATGCTGCTGACACACCAGAAACTCTAGAGAAGTCATTATACACCTGGAGCTCAACTTCTTCATGTGAAGATGAGAAGAGCCCATGAAAGACTCTGCAGATTCCCACCTGTATCCAGGAGGGACTTCCAAATGACAAAGACTGCCTTTGCCTGGACAGGCAGCTTGCCCATTCTGCACCTGAATGCCTCTGCTGAAGAAGTGGCACCACTGGCAGGCCTGTATTGAAGCAGTGTTGTCTCCGGACAACTAGACCTGCCATCTAGTCCATAGTGATGAGCATTTTAACAATGTAGTGGAGGTGCGAGGCTCTGCATGTCCAGTAAACACAGCTGCATGTAGGCAGTGATTACACATTCAGATACTGCACAGCCTGTTTATAAACACTCACTGATTTCCCTCTATGGGTGAGAGTCTGTGGGGGCAGGGTGGTTCTCATTTGCATGTGTATTGGATGAGAGCCATCCTTCTCTGTGAGTCCCTGTATAGGGAATATGATTACATGACTCCATGTACCTCATATTTTCCTCCATCTGCTGGCAGGTGCCCCACATTCCATCAGAGTATTTTTCCAGAGGATAAACTGTTCCTCTCTGTTAAAATATAGTTACCTAACTTTAAATGGTTTCTTAAGCATATTTGCATTATGATGTGAGACATGCTTAAGGATACCAGCTTGTAAAATATGAAAGGCCTTTGGTTTTAAGGAGTCTTAAGTCCCTGGTTCTGGGTTTGGGCATATTGGAAAGGGAGAAGTAATCCAGCTGAGGAAAGAAGAGGCTGGGGGCACGAAGAGAACCAGCGTTTCCAAGAAGTTGTTAGCTGGGAGTTGTGGTGTATGCTTGTAATTACAACCCTTTGGAGGCTGAAGCAGGAGGATTGCCACATACTCTGAGGCCAGCCAGAGCTACATAATAAGACCTTGAGTCAAAAAAAAACAACCAAACAAAACAGAAGTTGTGCCTCAGACTCACTCTACTTCTGGAGACCTTGTAAAAATATTCCAACAAGGAAGAGATTGAGTCATATATTAGACCTGGGTGTATTGATAGGTGTGGCTTTCAGACTGATGACGGTGTACGTTTTTAGAGTTATAACTCTAGATAGCAAGTAGAAAGCCAAAATACAAACACATTTTAGACTTTCAGAAAGGATATACAAAGTAATTAAAAAAGAGGGTAGGGGGTGCTGGGGAGATGGCTCAGTCAGTAAAGTGCTTGCTATGTAAGCATGAGCACCTAAATTTTGATCCCCAGCTCCCATAAGAAAAGTCTGATCCAGCAGCACACACCTGTAACCCCAACACTGGAGAGGTGGAGACAGGAGGATCCCTGGGGCTTGCTGATTAGCCAGTCTAGCCCAATCTGTAAGTTCCAGGTTCAGTGAGAGAACCTGGTGGAGTGCTCCCAAGGAATGGCACCCAAGGTTTCCTCATGCATAAACTGTATATACATGCACATACACAAACACGTACAGGAGGCAGCTAGGGGGATGAATGTGGTGACTCACATCTATAATTCCAGCACTTGGGAGGGTGAGGCAGGAGAATTCATGAGTTCAAGGCCAGTCTGGGCTACAAAGTGAGACCCTGGCTCAAACCAACCCCTTTTACAACCCCCGGCCCCCAAAGAGGAAGGTAAGCAAAGAAAATTGTGAGGACATTGGGAAGTTGAAGTGAGTGCCTCCTAGGAGTCTGGTAACTAAGCCCATGGTAGGTGAGGTCAGGTATACAGGCACAAGTGGCAGAAAGATGGCAGAGAGGGTCAGATAAAACTGAAGAACATAGTTTCCTGAACTAGACAGTGAGGATACCCTACAGGATTCGGGAGGAAAGGGATGGGGATGACAGGATGTTTTGGAACCCAGTTAATGGAAGAATTTTTCTCTGATTTGTTGATACTCTAACTGAAATCCACCTATAATATCAATATTTACTACTTCCTAAAACTCATCACATAAATTTTTAAAAATGGTTTGACACAGGGTCTCATGTAGCCTATGTTTGTCTGTAATTTGCTATATAGCTGAATAAGACCCACACTGAAGGCCGTTTGGGGACACAAATTAGACTCTCTAGGCCTTATTAGAGTACATTAAATTGGGCGGAGGGGCAATAAGGAGATGTGTGAGGAGGGGAGGGGTGCTAAATACCATTAGAGTATATTGTATGAAAATGACAAAAATTCAGTTAAAAGTATATAATTTTTAAAAATGTGCTACCGAAAAAAAGAACAAAAAAAGAGCCTGTAAGACAAAAGCCAGCGATTTTTGGTTTTCTAATTTAATCTCATCTCAGAAATGATATTGCATTACTTCTGTCATTGGTCACAGAGACCAACCTGTACATAGGAGGTAACTATAAATGCGTGTGAGTGGCCAGAGCGGGGTCACAGAGGGAGGCAGCTTACAAGTTCCTACCTGAGAGAACTCTTCCCTTTCCCCTCTGCATCTTCAAATTACTTAGTAAATCCTAGCTCTGTGCTGGAAAGATGACTTGGGTGGCAGGATGACCTAGTTCAGTCCTCAGAATTCATATTAAAAAAAATATCAGGCTTTACTTGTCACCATTCATCAAAGAAGCTTCTTTTGCAACAGATGGAGACTATTACAGAGTTCCACAACTGGTCACATGCAGAGAAGAAGTACACACATCTACAATGCAAATTCTACATCTAAGGCTCAGGGAACATAGCAGAACTGGAGGTAGAGGGAATGCTAATGCATCGCTCAGCTCTCACCAGTGAAGCTTCCACATGCAACAGAGGGCAATTAACAGAGAAGGCCACAACTGACCAAAATGTAGAGAATAAGAGACTGCATTGAGAAAGAGAACGCCTTGCAAGCCATTCATTGGGGAAGGATTTGTTCCCTGTGTAGAGAAGGGGAGCCCTGTCACAACAAGACAGTTGAGACCCTGAGAGCACACTTTGAGACTTGTTCTGTATGCTTTAGGACTTGAGCTCACAATGCTGGGTCTTTCCCTGCAACTGCCACCCATCTCTCCCTTGTGCACCAGAAGAGTGGTCTTAGGAGTGTTCCATATGAGGGCTTTCACATCCCTGTTAACTTTACAAATAGTTAACTCCACAAGTGTACACAGGTTTGAACGGATTTCCTGATATTCTTGAACAAGAAAAGTTATGGGGTCTATTCTGCCTCAGTAAGAAAGAAAGCCTTCCTGTTTAGTGTCTGCCAATGTCAAGGAAGCAGGAGTTGCACCTGTTAGCCAGTGAGAATACCTCCCCTTTCCATACCGATTCTTTTTCTTCTTGGGACTTTCCTCTTAGAAAAAAAAGCAACTGGGGGCGGGAGAGGAGAGAGAGAGAGAGAGAGAGAGAGAGAGAGAGAGAGAGAGAGCCCTAAAAGTTGAATTTTCTGAATTGGGTTTCTTTTGATCCTGCTGTCTGAGCAATTTGTGCTACTGCAGGATTCCCCCCCACCAACTCTGCCACTGGGAAAAGGTGAGCATTAATGATCTTCCTCATTAGGGTTTGAAATAGCTGAGGCTGGACAGTTAACCAAGGTTAAGTCAATTAACCAGCAAACCAAAGGGACAAGAGTGGGGGCTCACGTTTGTTGAAATTTATGGGAGACTCTGGGCCACATTTGAAAATTTTGTCTTTATTCTCAAATCTAAAAACCAAGATATAGAGCCAAAAAGTTACTGACTGGTCAAAGAGGTCACTTACCCCCTCCACCCCATTTTCCATATGATAGAGAGGTGAAAGGACAGGACAGCCATAACACCCATCATTTCCTCAATCGGCAAACCAGCTGGGAGTAATGTATTTTTAGGCAGCCTGTAACGTGCTGTGTAGCTGATACTGACTTTGAGCTCTTAATCCTCTTGTCTTCACCTGCCCAGTGCTGGAATTACTGGTCTGTGCCACCATGCCTGGCTTGGAAGTAATGCATTCTGACTTTCTGATTTTGAGTTATTATGCATATGCATATGTAGGATACGTGTGCCACAATCTTGCATTTGCCCTAAGACCCACTTTTTGCTCTAATTGAGATCTCAGACTGGCAGGGAGCTCCACTTGCCCAGCTTTTCTGTCTTCCTTCTTCCAGCTAGGTTTGATGGGCAGAAAATCAGAGTGAAACTAAGCATTTCCCCACCTTCACTTGTGAGTTGCCTCTGTGGTCCTAGCTCTTCCTGGACAGTTCCCCCATCCCCAGGTGGCCACTGCTGCTGTGTCCCCAGTAACATCAGTAACATTGACTCTTGCAGTCTGAGCAACCATGGCTGTTGCCCACTGCGACTAATCTCTGGGTTACCGCCCTGCCCCCAACTTTGTATCTCAGTTCTATCGATTGTATAGCAGTTCTCTGTATTAAGTTCTCTCTGCTTCTCAAGCCCTAGACTGGTTTCTCTTTTCCTTACTGGCCTGACTGATAGAGGACAGCCATCTTTGTGTGTGTGTGTGTGTGTGTGTGTGTGTGTGTGTGTTGTACACTGTGGAACAAATTAATGTCCAAAATGATGTTAGTAAAAAATAAATTATCTGCAAGAAGTAGTGATCATTTATGCTGTAAGTTAAGCTGATAAAGCAATGTATTTGTCCCCTAAAAAACCAAATGTGGCAATGTTTTCTTTTCCTCAGACGTTCCCCTGAGGAGTCTTGTGCCTTCTCTGTGGTATCAGAAGACCAGCTTCTTTTGACTGCAAAGGTCTTTGCCATCCCAGGCATCCGTAGCTTAGTCATGGAAAGGGGCTTTTCTTGGTTTGGGAGGGTTTGTATTTTTCACTTGTAGCAGAACGAATCCTAATGGCTTCGTACTTTGCTTTGGGACTGATCTTGTTCACTTGGCCTCCTGTCACAAGCCTGGTTATTTTGACTGTTTGTACCAACCCCTGTTCTTGGCTTCCACACAAGGATTCTCACAAGAGCTCCACTTGAAAAGATGATTTCCAGGGTTGGGGGTATTACCCACCAGTACTGGACCTGAGACCTCCAGCTTGTTCTTCCAAGTGTTCATAATCTCAGTGATCTCCAAGCATATTTTCTTTTCCAGAATACTTTCCAAAAAGTTTGTAAGAATGTCTCTAAAACTTTTCTTTTGAAAGCAATAAGGACCTAAGGGGAGGTTAGCAAGGGTGCTATAAATTATAACTTGGCGGGCAAGTATTTAAAACTATCCAAAAGAATATTTTTCTCCTTTAAAAAAAAAAAGCACACCTCCATATTTAAGTAATTCATTGGGGGGGGCGGATAACCACTGCACCATTCACATAGCAAGTACCAATGCGGTTTCACTCTGCTCTGAAACCAGTCGACTACAAAGCCCTAAATGTTTCTACTTTGAAAGCACAATATAACTTGCTACCATGGTGGTGAGATAAAGCAACAACTCATTTTAAAGATTTTACCCTTTTGTGTTTTTGTCTTTCTTCTGCAGGCTATGTGTTTATACTATGGGATCCCCCATAAACAACAGAGCCCTTTTTCCATGCCAGGAACCACCAGTTGCCATGTCAACATGGCAGGCTACAGTACGAGCAGCTGCATCTTTTGTTGTTTTAATGAGTGGAGAAAATTCTGCCAAGCCAGCACCACTTCGGGAAGGTACTGTAAATGTGTTCTTTGCTTATTTAGGTATTGCACACATGCTGGACCCAGGAACCCAATAATCAGTATTTTTCTAAACTTTAAAGAGCTGCTTTATTAGTTATGTTGGAAATGAACATACTATAAAAAAAAAAAAAAATCCTTCCAGAGAAAACGAACAGGGGAGGGAAAAGGCACTGGGGAGTCCGGGTGTGGGGCTGGGGACTATTCATGCCAAAGTCATCAATTCATAGATGGTTTCAGCAGTTGCTTTCACCTGGTGTTTGTGGGGCAGAAGTGGGTGGTCCTGGTTGAACACTTTCTGGTCAGGCAAGTGTGTCATGGAAACACTATTATGGTTGAGTTTCTGTGGTTTGGACATGGTGTCTGTACGTGGTTATTCATTATGCTGAGAGATACTGCTCACCTTAGCCAGCTCACTGGAGTTGTTCTGGTAAAGGGTCTATTCTGTACACTATTTGTCCACACTGACATTTCAAACTGAAGGTATGTTGGAAAGATGGAGGCAAGAACTAATGACTCATCCAGGTTTTACTTGTGAATCACTTGTTTATTTAGTAATTAACTCTTCCAGTTGAGATCCCAATAAAATTTTTGTAGCTGTAATATTTCTTGATATAAAATATGTCTCTTCCCACATACTTTAATATGTACTTTAAAATATTGGCCTCTTCTTACAACCTGCACTGTATACTCTTCCTTGAAATACCTCTCATGGGTCCTTACTAGTTTCCTGCTTTCTATAGGTACTCCAATTTAAACACATAAGGTCAGCCTGAGATACACAAGATCCTGTCTGTAAAGGGTTGTGCAGGCATTAGGACCGACAATTGACAAATGGGACCTCATGAAGCTAAAAAGCTTCTGTATAGCAAAGGACACCAGCATTCAAGTGAAGAGCTAGCCGACAGAGTGGAGTATACATCTGACAGAGGGTTAGTGTCTAGAATTAACAAGGAACTCAGAAAACATAACGCAATAAAAAGCAAACAACCTCATTAAAACTTATGAGTGGAACTAAACAGAAAGCTCTAAAAAGAAATACAAACAGCCAAGAAATAATTTTTAAAATATTGAATCTCTTTAGCCATCGGGGAAATGCAAATTTAAACTACTTTTAGATGTCATCTTATCCCAATTAGAGGGCTAAGATAATAAAATAAATGACAGCAAATACTGGCATGGATGTGTGGACAGGGGACAGGCAAACGCTCTTACCAGTTCAGCTACGTTCCAACCTCAATAAAGTCTCCTTTTACTTCTCTTTCGCAGCTGTTCTAGTTTGGTATCTGTTGCTGTGATGAAACACTGACCAAAAACAGCTTGGGGAAGAAAGGGTTTATTTTATCTTACAGTTTATTGTCTATCATTGAGGGAAGCCAAGGCAGGAACCTGGACGCAGGGATTAAAGCAGAGACTGTGGAGGAAAGCTGCTAACTTGCTTGCTCCCCTGGCTTGTTCAGCTACATTTCTTATATAGTCCAGGCCCCCTGCCCAGGGATGGCACCGCCCACAGTGGACTGTGCACTCCTACATCAATTAACAATTAAGAAATGCCTCACAGACCTGGCCATAGGCCCATCTGATGGAGGAAATGAGGTTCCCTCCTCCCAGGTGACTCTATTTTTTGTCAAGTTGACAGAAACTAAACAGTAGACCAGTTAAACTATAATCCTGCACCAAAGGCAGCCGTGGTTATCAATTTCATTTATGTGTTTTTTCTCTTTTTTGCCCAAGTCTATGTGCATATTTGTATAATATCCCTCTTTTAGAGAAATGGGGAATTTAATAAAATCTTGGATTTTAAATGCAAGTTTTCAATGTATTTTGCTTTTGTATTACATCTTCTAGGAATTACTATGGTTGTTTTACATTTTTACTTAATTTCAAATCATATTTTGAATACATGTTTAGACTATGTATTCCTTCTTGAGCTTTTAAGTTTAAATCATCTTTCTGTTTGAGAAAAGACTTCAAAAAAATTTTTTACAAGAGTGGATTTATAGTTTGTTTTTTAAGTGCTCTCTTGTATTTTGATTAGCTGTGATTGTATTCACTCATGAACAATTCTTGACTAGATAATAAAATTTTTTCTTGAAGCAAGGCCTGGATAAGTAATACTGACTGGCCTTGAACGGGACACTCTTGTCTTTGCCCCCTGAAGGCTGGGATTCCATGTGTGGACTACCACACCCAACTCTAGATATAAATTTCTTAAGTGACTTCTTTTCTCTCTTTAATGACTGCAGATGCTATCATCTCTTATTTAGTATTTCTGAGGAGACATCAGATATCAAATTTTATTCTTTGGAAAGAAGTCTGACATTGTTGTCTACATCATCACAGGATTTCACACAATTCAGAACTTTAGGACAGATGTAAATGTGGCACCTTTCTTTTTAGTCAGCTTTACCATGGCATGATTTACATATAATGAATGTGTACATTAAAGGTACTGTTCAGTGAGATTTGACCCACATATGACACCTATGAGATTGCTCAGTGACGCATGACAGACCATTTCTGTTATCCCAGAAGTCCTCTTGTGCCATCCACTCATTTCTCCTTGCATTTATGCCAGCCAACCACTGATTTCTGTCTCTAGAGGTTAGTTCTGCTGCTTCTAGAATCCATTGATTGTGTACTCTTGTGTGTCTGCCTTTGTACTCAGCATGGTACAAGAATTCTCCATATCACCATTGATGTCAGTAATTTACTCTCTTTTTAACTTATTAGTGATTCTTTGTATAAATAAGCCACATTTTACCCACTTCCCTGTTTGTAGATACTTAGATTGTTTTAGCCATTTCAAAAATTATGCTGTGATATTCATGTATAAGACTTTTTTGGATATAACTTGCATTTCTCTTGGGTAAATTCTCAAGAATAGAATTGCTAAATCATATGATAAGCATATGTTTCAGTTTCTAAACTTAAACTTATGATTTAGTACCCCTAAAGCCATATCTAAAGTGCTTGTATTACTTATATTCCTACTAGTAATGTATGAGAGTTATAGTCGTTCATCTTTAAAGTACTTAATATTATCAGTCCTTTGACTTTTAGCTCTGAAATGGAGTGTGAAATACTGTCTCATGGTTTCAATTTGAATTTCTCTAATAACTAATGATGTTGAACTTTTTCATGTACTTGCTGCACATTCTTATATTTTTATTTAAAGAGTATTTGTTAAGTCATTTCAGTTTCTTAATGTGTGTCTTTTGAATTTATGGGTTATGAGAATACTTTAGCTCCTGCTCTAGATACATATAGTACAAACACACATTTCTAGTTTTTGTGACTTTCCTTTTCATTTTTATTCTAAAATGGTTTTTTTTTTCAGTGTTGGGAATGGAACCCAGGGTCTTGCATATGCTAGGCAAGCTCTACTACTGAGATGAATCTTTCAGCCTACGTACATTCTATAGCATTGATTTTTCAGGAATGACATTTTTGTTCTTTACTAATTTCATTAGAGATTTACATGATGTTGTAACATTTCCATCCATTACTTTTTGTTGTCTTCTGATCCCAATCTGTTTTACTTGCATATCAGCTTGGTGTCTTGTATCTTTTTTTTACTGTTGGTACATAGGAATTCTATCTCCTTGTGTTCTAACAACGAGGCCAATTTCTTAACTTGGCTTTGGTTTCTGTAGTAAGCTGATTTCCAAGGCTTGTTCTTTCTCTGCTTCTTTAGGGTGATGTCTTCTTCTACTTTGATTCTGCAGTATTTTTCCATCAGTGTCCATGGCTTTCTCTCTGGTGTGCTCCACCAGACAGGATGTCTGCATGTCAATTTCCTTTTTCTCTCTTCACTGTCCATCTACTTATGTGCTGAAACGCTGTCTCACTTCAACAGATGGAAATCAGTTGGTAGATAGCCCCTTTATCCTGGCGCTGATGTCTTGTTGGCAATTGTCTAGTCAAGAGCTGCTGGACTCATCTGGGATCTTTCTCTGCCCTCTCTTTTTGGCTCCCTGACATTGTGAATTGATGCAATATGTGAAATTCTGCAGTCTCTCAAAAATACTGATATCTGGACCTCTACAGAAGCTTCCTTCTTGTGTTCCTCACCTTCTCCCCTCATATACCTGTTGTCTTAGTTTGTTCTTCATTGCTGTGACAAAACACTCTGACCACTACCAACTTGGGGAGGAAAGGGTTTATTTATCTTGCATCTCCCAGGTCACAGTTCATCAGGGAGCCCAAGGTAGGAACTCAGGGCAGGAACCTGGAGGCTGGAGCTGGAGCACAGACCATGGAGGAATGCTGCTTACTGGCTTGCTCCCTTGGCCCCTACTCAGCCTGCTGTCTTATGTAACACAGGCCCACCTGCCCAGGGGTGGCACCACCCACAGTGGGCTGGGCCCTCCCACATTACTCATCAAGAAGATGCCTTTCAGACATGGCCACAGGCCAGTCCAATAGAGGCAATTCCCCAACTGAGGCTCCCTCAACCCAGGTGTGTCCAGTTGACACTAAAGCTATCCAGCACACCTGTATACTTTCTTGTTCATGATTTGGCCCTGACACTCAAACATAAACCTTGTGCTTGGAGTGTTCATCAAGCTTGAACATTGATTTTCTTCTTTAGATTTTTTTTAACTTTATGTGTATGAGTGTTTTTGTGCATGTACATATGTGCACCATGTGCATGTGTGGTACCCACAGAGGCCAGAGAGAGTGTCAGATTCTCTGGAACTGGAGTTAGAGATAGTTATGCGCTGCCATGTGAGTGCTGGGAACTGAGCCAGCTCCTCTGCAAGAGCAGCCTTAACCACCAAGCCATCTCTCTAGCCCCCTATTTTTCCTTTAAGAGAGGGAAAAACCCTGATTCACTAGAGTTTACTGATGTTATTGATATTAGGATGATATTTTCCAAAACTGTAAGTCTGTAAGTCTGTTGTAACTCTTGCACATCTGTGAAACCAAAGTAAAATAAAAATTAAACACATAAGAATTTACTAAATCAATAAAATTTATATTTGGATGAAATAATTTGTTGTAGAGATGAAGATTTTGCTGAAGCCAGGCATGGTGGCACACGCCTTTAGTCCTAGCGCTTGGGAGGCAAAGGCAGGCAGATCTCTGTGAGTTCGAGGCCAGCCTGGTCTACATGGCAAGTTCCAGGCCAGCTGGGGTTACAGAGAGACCTTGTCTCAAAAAAGACCTTCCCCCAAAAAAAGATTTTGCTGAAATAAAATTGCCCTCACAATATGGATATGGTACTGATGGCTCCAAAGGGTGTGTGTGTGTGTGTGTGTCTGTCTATCTGTCTGTGTGTCTATATGACTGAACACCTGTCCTACCTGAACTTGTGACAGCCTATTTCTTTAAACTTCCCTACTACTTTTCTTCTATCTGCTCTAAAACTAGATTCTCAAACATACTGAGATATCTTGACCTTTATTTTGTTTTCTTTTTGTGTGTGAATACATATGCATGAGTTTGTAAATGTGCATATGTGTGTATAGAACCCAGAGGTTGGTGTAGGGTGTCCCACATGTGCCTGTGCAGGTGTGCACACTAGTGCAGATGTGAACTTGGAAGTCATTTCACAGTACTCGGCAGCTACACCCAGATCCTTCTACTGCCTGTTTTTATAATAAAGTTTTATTGGCTTCTGACTTGTCTGGGCCTTCTTCTATGCTACAGTAGCACAAGTGAGTGTTTGTAAGAGGGGTGTGCAAAGCCCAAGTCTGATTCTTGATCCTTTACAGAATTTTTTTCTGATTGCTACCCTTGTTTGCCTGTCCATTGTCAGTCTGTCTGTTTGAAGGAGACAGAGGCAGAGGCAGGTAGATCTCTGTGAGATTGAGGCCAGCCTGGTCTCAGTAGCAAATTCCAGGCCAGCTGGAGCTACAGAGAGACCCTGTCTCAAAAAATTGAAAAAAAAGAAAAAGGAAAAAGAAAATGATGAAAAAAGACTGATACAGGAGGATTGAGAGTTTGAGGTCAGCTTGGGCTATACAGTGAGACCCTGGCTAAAACAAAATAAAATAACAGAAAAATAACGAAATTACCATTTTCATACTTCCAAGAATATATCAGGACCCCCCCCATTTTCTATTCTTTTCTTCTTTTCTTTTCTTTAGAATTACCAGTTGAGGGTGGAGTTATAATAAAGGATGCTAACTGGAGTTTGCTTATGTATGTTCATATCACTTCTGCCTCACGTGGCATCACTGCATAGGCTTTCCCAGCTCAACCTGAGAAAGAATTGAGCTGAAACAGGGCAAAGAACTACAGTCTCTCCTGCAGCACTCAGCTGGGGCTTGCCAGAGGACAACCAGGAAAGAGTACTAACAAAAACCTTTCCCGGACCCCACAGTGGCTGTTGTAAGGGTGGAACAACGTTGTCTGTAGCTGTGTGCACACCTTGGAGCACAGTAGTGTTGCCTTTGCTGCCCCTGCCCTCTAGACTGCTAGGCTGGTCTCTCAGGACCTCAGGTCTGCTGCGCACACTGCCCTTTAAAACAATGAGTGTCCTTGAAAGCCTGAGTAGCAAAACCATGCCCAGCCAGTCACAGTTTCCATCACAGTGACACATCATCAGCCTGATAGCACATTTACGGGCACCAGCTGATTTCCTGAAAGATCAAAGCACCTGGGAGCAGACAGCCGCAGCAGACATGACAATAGCCCTTGGGCAGGGAACAGAAATCAGAAGCTAGACCTCTGAGTCCTTGCTCCATGAGGAAAATAATTCTTGCTGTTTTTAAGAAGGTGCATGGTTTGGGCTGTGGGGTAATGACCATTCTAAGAATTTGATTAGCTAAGTGGTTCTCCTCTCTCTCTCTCTTGCTCTCTCTCTCTTTTTTTTTTTTCCAGAAAGGCTAAGTTGAGGCCATATATTTAGATTAACTAATTTGAATCATTCAATGTCCTCCACATAAAGCCATTGGGAAAATGTTATTCTGGGTGTTATTGCCAGCCTGTGTTCCCTGCCCAAATGTAGCCAAATTATTAAGCACAGAGACCCAGTGGCCAATGCAATACTTTTATATAATAAGGGCTCAGAAATTTATTTGTTGAAGACATATTGCCTGTGTAATCAGACAAAAGTATTCTGTTGCTGGAAAAATCATTTAAAATCATTGTGGATAGCCAGGCATAGTGGCACAGACCTTTAATCCAAGCTCTCAGGAGCAGAGGCAGGTGGATCTATGTGAGTTTGAGGCTATGCTGGTCTACATAGTTAGTTCCAGATTATCTGGGACTACAGAGTGAGACCCTGTCTCTAAATAAATAAATACCACTACAGATAATGAAGTGGTTTCGTGCTCATTTCTTCTCTTGTGCTGATTTCTCTCAGTAAATAGTAAAAGAAAAAAAATTGTTCAGTGCATTATCATTTCCCTCTAGGAAATTTAAAATTTGTTTTCTTAAAGATTTCATTCTTTTGTGTGTATAAGTGTGGGATTGTTCACATGAGTGTAGTACCCACAGAGGCCAGAAAAGGGCGTTGTATCCTCTGGAGCTGAAGTTGCAAGGTGTTGGGAGTTGGGTGCTGGGAATTGAACTCCAGTCTTCTGCAGGAACAGTATGTGCTCTTAACCACTGAGCTATCTCTCCAGCCCCCCTAGCTCATACATACATACATACATACATACATACATACATACACACACACACAACAATATCTGATTTGTAGATTCTTTTTTCTTTTTTTTTTTTAAGGATCAGTCTTCTTTCCCCTCCCTCCCTCCGTCCCTCCCTCCCTCTCTTCCTTCATTCCTTTCTTTGTTGATTTTCAAAAGTAAGAGTGCAGACATTACTTCATTCTGGGCAAAATGCTACTCTTTGGCCTGTCCAATAGAACAATTCTCTGACATACTCTTGACTAGGAAATTCCAGGAAAAAGCCAAGATTTCAGGGTCCAGACCCTCCTGTGTATAATTGAAAGCCAACTTTTCTTTCCCCCTTGATAGCTCAAAATGAGCAATACTCTTTAGACTGCTCCCACAGTATACAGCAAGGAATTATGTATAAAAAATGGTAAATTAAAAGGCATTTAGGAATGGTTATGATTAAATATTTTCTCCACCAAGGGGAAAAAATGCAGATTAGAGAAACTAGCTTCTTGTTTTTAGAGTTGGAAACTTTTGGGGGGCTAGTGCAGTTCATACACGTGTTTCCGAAGGGTAGGAGTACATAGTAATGATATTCATCTTCCCAGTAGAAAGCTGCTGGTGAGCCAGGCTGTGTTCTACTGTTGTATCACTCATAAGGACTCATACAATATCTTGTACTTTTAAATTCTTTTGGTTTGTGCTTTGTTGTTGATTAGTTCATGCTGGCCATCCCAGCACTGTGCTTAGCATACACAACATATGTAGAAGTCATCATGATTTCTTTTGGACCACAATGATTCTGGCAGGCACATATTGTAGTTACCAATTCTTACTGCTGTGGTTTTTTCTTGGACTAGACAGTCATGAATGTTTAAATATGAGTAAGGTACTAATGTTTACCTGTAACCAATCATCTGGAAAGGTGAAATTTAGTGTCCAGTCCGTCGACCTGCTTTGGGTTTCTGGAGAATCTGTTATCTGTATTGTAAATGTGCATGTGCCTAGAGTTTTGAAACGACAAGGCTATTGCCACATGCTCCATTTTAAGGGATGTCTTCAAGCCATAAGATAATGCTCACAACCTACAGAGGCCCTCTCAGTTCAGCAGGTGGCGCTCTTTTACCTATTTCACAGTGATCTTTGAAGGCTGTTCTCTCCTGGTCTCCTGTGCCTCAGGCCATACTATGTTGCAGAGAGGGAAACCTGGGGCTTTGTGGGGTGGCATCATGCTGTGAAGCTGTGGCCTGACCTGGTGCCCACCAGCCCACAGCTTCATGCTGTCTTCTTTGTTCTGGTGCCAGTTACAACCCTTGAGCAATAATGGAGAACTAAGGAAAGATAAGTCACACCATGGGTATTCCAGAGGGTGCCACTAGCTCATAAAAATAGATCATGTAGACTAGTGTCTCAAAAGTAGTGACAGAAAGAATGCTGGGATTTGCTGAAGCACTGAAACATGAAGAAGGAGGGAGGGGGAGAACAGTCAAAATGGGGAGCCTTACTTCCTTTCTTTGTATACATTACGCTTACATGTGTGTATGTAAAATATACATAGTTTAATAATATGACATATTATGTGCTTATAAATACACATACTTCTATATTTTTAATCTGCGATGCAGAATGTTATCAAATACTCAACATGGAATAGTAGAAAGCTCTGAAAGAAGCAATTGGGACTAGAGAAAGAAACAACCTTGAGGTAGGAAATATGTAGGGGTTACATTAGAATTGAGGAAGAAATCTGATATGTTGAATGAAAGCGTGTACCACCAGCTGGATATTTCTGAGTGTCAATTCTGTTTGTCCAACCTGCAGTGGAAAGGTTTCAAAGATACATGCATGCTTCAATTAGGAAGATTTTTTTTTTGGTCTTTTTTGAGACAGGTTCTCCCTGCAGCCCCAGCCTGTAGAACAGTCTGACCTTGAACTCATGGAGATCCACCTGCCTTTGCCTCCCCATGCTGGGATTAAAGGTGTGTGCCACCATGTCTGGCTTCAATTAGGAAGAACCTAAGTGCCTGTTTTAATATGCAGTGAAAGTGGTTGTTTTTTGTTGTTGTTGGTGGTGTTTGTTTGTTTGTTTGGAGAAGGTAGATCAGACTGGTGGAAGCTATAATATGCAGCCAATGATGATCTTGAATCTGGTCCTCCTGCCTTCACCTCCCAATTGCTTGGCATCATAGATTTGTACCACTATGCTTGGTTTATGTGGTGCTGGGGATTGAATCTAGGGCTTTCTGCATGCTGGGGAGGCACTCTACCAATAGAACTACAGCCTCAGCCAGTAAGTCTTTAAATACAAGGCATTCTATGAGAGCCTTAGCTTTGCAGGGGTAACCAGCCTGCCCTTGCCTATGCAGGAGTGGGTGGTCTGTGTGGTAGTAACTGCTTTTTGACTTTGTGGTTGGTATACCAGGTGCAGGGCTTGACTCCCCACATGGCTCATTGTTTACTGTTATGAGTACATATACATGACTGATGGGTAAAAGTGACCACAGGACCTTGATTTTTCTTATCTTTTTTTTTTCCTTTAATAAAAATGATTTTCTCAAATAATTAGTAAAGTTTTTCACAGGTATAAGACACAAAGTCATCTCTTCCCTCTACCCCCACCCTGCACCTCATGACCTGACTCCTTTACCTTGTTCTCTTCCTTTTTCTCTCTTCAGGGTAATTAGTCTACTACCTTCTTTAGAATACTTCAAAGCTGTTCAGAGGTCAGTTTTTAGAGCAGTAAATGAAAACAGTAATTCAAGTAATTGTGTTAGCACTCTCTCAGTTATGAGACTTATTTTCAAAGCTAAATTTTTATTTTAATGTATTTAGTGTGTTGGGTGTCAGAGTCAGAGTCTTGTGCATGCTGTTCAAGTCCTTGTCCCGGAGCTGTAGCCACAGCCAACACTAATTTTTAAACTGTCTCTTGTGATTTGAAAATCCACCCTCTCAAATCTTGTTATTCCAACAAAAACCAGTTATCTTTAAGGAAAATGTCAGTCCTATTTTGAAGATGAAAATGTATATTTGGATCTTTTCATAGCTGCTGTTGTGAGACTATTGAAATAGTTTTATCCCCCTAAATATGTTTCACTTTGAAAAAGTGGTATAAGGGTATTAAAGAACTCTGATCACGCCTTTAATTCCAGCACTTGGGAGGCAGAGGCAGGTGGATCTCTGTGAGTTCAAGGCCAGCCTGGTCTACATAGTGAGTTCCAGGTCAGCTGGGGATACAAGGAGACCCTGTCTCAAAAAGACAAAAAAAA